>NW_004524859.1:473133-483461 GCF_000260255.1 Octodon degus
ATTTTGCTCCTTCTCCTTGTCATTTTGTGTAGCACTGTCTTCTGACCTTTGTTGTAGATCTTTGTTGCAGTTATAACCTTAGCACCTACTGAAGTTCAGGTGCAGATCTACAAAGGTTGGATTTATCCAGCTGTGCCTGGCTTGGTTCTGGCTGCTGTGCTCAGCTCCTTCCTGCTGCTGTCCTTGGGGGTGAACCTGTTGTGCCCCTCTGGCCAGATGTTCTGCTCCTGGACTAGCTGGGTGGTTCTGTCCCCTACACTCTCTGCAGGGATTGCATCTGCAGGGTTTCACCTCAAGCCTGTATGCCCGGCCTGAGCTGAGTCTGGAGGGGACAAGGTGGAGTAGGGAGGAGAGCCAGCTCTCCCATACACTCACCAAGCCTAGACTAGGACTGGATCTGGGGGTTCCCGGAATGCGGCAGAAATTCCTACCAGGCGGGCGGGGTAGAGGAGGTGCTGTGGAGGGTTGGGGGTGTCCCAAGAGGGTGGAAGAGGGTCTCACCCACACTGTGCCTGGGCTAGGACCAGTAGGTCCTGCTGGCACAGGGTATCTGGAAGCTCTCCCACACACTCCCTGGGCCTGAGCTAGGACTGGGTCTCTGTATTAATTCTTGAAACTGTCCTACTAATTGGTTTTGAAACTGTCTCATTGGTATTTGTTTCTCAATAAAATGATTTTGAAAAGTTATTGTCCTTAAAAAGCTTGCATAGATTTAGCTAAGAATGGGTGTAGCCTTGTACAGGCCTGGATTATAGCTGTTTTAGGAGTCCACACACTAGACTAGAAAGGCAAAAAGGAGAAACCTTACTTTCAGTAATGCTAGGCGAGGCTATACCTAATGCTATCTTGTCCTTAGGCTCCAAGACAGTGAGTGTCTTAGTCACCTGATCTGCCTGGCTCTCCTGTAGCTCAAGCCTACATTTCAAAACTAGATAACAATGACTTTTTTAATACAAACAAAATCTGACCATTTTGCTTTTATAGTATCGTTCTAGTTGTAAAATAATATCATAATTGGTACTTCCTCTGCATTCCGTTTTGGCTCTAGGGGGCACATAGGCCACACACATGTGCAGAAAAATATTAAACAGCTCTTTTTCAGTGTGTATGAATCAAATGTAATGATGTACCCTAAAGGAGTAAGAGACCTTGACTATGAAATTCCCATAATCTGGAATAGAAAAAGAAAGAGCTCTGGACGTCTCCACCTTGCCTCTAATTGATTCCCCATCGTGGAGTCCCATGAGTCGCCCACTCCAGAGCAGGTGGATGCTCTTGGAGAGATGAGACACAAGCGCCAACCAGCCTATCACCCTCGAATGGCGCATGACTTTTGTCTCCTGGGAATCTCACCAACTGTGTAAACTGTGCACTTACTCTTATTGGATATTTGAATAGTAACTGAATATTTGTAAATATGTTACAATTAGTCTAGCAACAATAATGTCTACATGAGGAAGCATAACTATTCCATAAAAAGGTGAATTGGAAGTAGCACACATTCCCTACTGTGCTGTAAAACAGAACAACTTTGGAGATAGACAAAGGAGACAGTTGACTGAAGAGCTTTGCCTGAGCTCTGGGGCAAAGAAATCTCTAAGACACTTGTTTTCTTCCATCTAGTCACCAAGGCAGCCTTTCCTAGAAGGACTAGGCTATATTAAATCTTTGGCACTCACAGGTACAATTTACATTTATCATTTAGCAAACACATTTTACATGTTGCCAAAAAAAAAACACATTACTTTAAGGCTGACAAAAATCTTTCTTACTCTTTTTTCTTTGTGCATCTGAAAGCAAACTTTATTTGTTCAATTATTTTTAGCAATATTATGTTATGACTCTAATACCCTGATTTTTCAAGAAGGAACAACATTTAAAAATAATTTTACTTTAAAAATAGGCCCGTGTTCATCTATAAATGTTTCCCCCAAGCTTTAATCATATTTCTTTTACTTCATTTGGGGAGAATATTTCTTTGTGATGGCACAAAATGCAAGATTTTAAAGATCTGTATTCCAGTACAGAATTTTAAGAACTATTAGTGAGAAATCAATGAAGGTCATCAAGTGTGTGGCCAGCTACTGGTCTTGCCTCTTCCCCAAATCTCCCAAGGAAAATGTTTTTAAATTGGCTCTGCCACAGGATAACCCTTAAAAATACTTCTAAGCAAAACAAGAGCTTTTGTTTACATAGTTTTTAGATGTTACTGTTCTTACTTTTATTTTGAAACTTGAATTTACCCCAAACCATAATCACCATATTAACTCCGTCACGCACATTCATAAGCAATTCCGCACAGCAGTACTACACCACCAGGCTCTGCATGCAAAGGCCAGGAAAAACATGGCTGGTCACACCCATGGAACAACATAGCTATCTCATGTTATTTGCCAATGTGTAATTTCAGTCTAAGTTCTGACAATGAAATATATGGGTCATACTTCATCTTGATTTTCCAAAAGTTGCCAAAGGGAGTTAGTTCTTCACAGCTTGGCTTTGCCTGGCTGAAGCTGAAGATTCTGTAACTTCATGCCAGACCCATGTTGCCAGTGATCTTCAATTTACCTTGAAAGAAGGCCGACTGAGTGTTCATCTTCCCAGTCATCAGGGCCAGTAGGTCTGAGTGAGCCATGGTGATGGTGTAGTCGGCCTTATTATTTGAGTTGGGAAGTGCTTACCCTTTGCCGTTCTTCACATCCACAACCCAGGTGGCTTCTTTACCCCCAGGGCCACCCTTCACCTTGAAGGCCAAAATACCCCCGATTTTCTTCACAAACTGTTCACCTTCCTCTTCAAGCTTCTTCTCAATCTCTTTGAAGACGAGGTCTGCCTTAAATCCATCCCCTGAAGAGCTGGTCTAAGCAGCCTCGATTTGATTCACTCTGAAAGAGCTGGTAGCCTCTGGAAAACCCACCCTGTAGAGAGTCACCGCAACCATGCCTCCGAGGCCTATGCTGTGTTGCAGGACCACCTTCGCACCGGAACTTGCCTCTTTCTGGCTTCGCCTCGCAGCTGCCAGCAGAGTTCAGCACACTCTTTCTTACTCTTAGTTAGCCTGTAAAGCACAGAGGCAAATCATCCCCGAAAGGTGCTGTTGTATGTAAACTATTGCAAGCTGCCCCAGCCTAATTTCTGAAGGACTCATTAAGTTGTTCTACTGAAAAACTCAGGTAGAATTGTTAGTTTACTAGCAGAGAGAAAAAAGTACAATAGGTAAGTGGAGATCTTTCAGTGGCCAAGAGCCAGTTTCCATCAAGGAGCCTTCGGGTGTGGCCATGACCCCTCAGGTGTTCTCAGTTCCTATTGGCCTACACAACCAGAGCTCAGTCTCCAGAGAGGACTGCAGTGGTTTCTCTGGTCAACATTCCATCAGCCATAGGCGTCAATGGAGATTCACCAAAGAGCAGCTGGGGAAACCTGTCTTCTGTTTCAAAGAGTGGCAGCTGCTCTAGGAGCATTTACTAGCTGGCAGAGTAACCGCTGTTTGTCCAATTCTGTAAGTTCTACAAAATCCCTTAACATTTTGCAATAAAGGTTACAATACAACTTATCTCTTACACACCTAAATGATATCTAGACAGAGGAGAAAAGGCTGGAAATCCTCCCTCCCACTAAATGTGTTTTGGCCCCATGTGTGCTGCTTTTGGAGATAGCTCCTTCTGGTGTTACCCAGAAGTCAGTTCTCTCCACTGTGTCTCAGGTTTAGCCTCTCAAAGGAGACCTGCCCAGAACATTAAGCCAGGACTTAGCTTTTATCCGTGTCCTCTTGGATGGGCATAGTTCCTCTTTGTCTCATCTGACCCAGAGATGGGGTATGTGTTCTTTTTCTAAAATGACTTCCCTGTCTTCAGCATTAATAAATGCTCATTTTCTAAGGACTTCATTTAGTTGGAACTCTATATCATTCTCCTAATTTTATATGCCTCTAAAAAGGAAAATATAAAGAGGTGGGAAAATTAGGAGTAAAGTCAAAGAAAGGAAACTGAAACAGAGCAGGCCTGACATTTCCTCTAGCCTGTAGAGGAGGATCAGAGCCAGTCTGTCCCAGTGAAACCTGTCCTCCAAGTCTTTAAGAACGGTTGCTGACCTAATGTCCCTTTAGTTGGCAAAAGGAGTCCTGTGTTTCATATATAGGCATGTATATTGTCTAAGTCTGAGCTAGATTTCAAAGTCCCATTTTATAGAAGATTACATAAAGTCTGCTAGGAGTCTTAATGTTACTCTCTCTAGTGCTATTGTCTAAAGTCAAGCAAGGAATACCACTACATTTAACATTTAGTTCAAATGTAACATATACAAGTACAAGACAGTCATAAAATGTCCCATTAAAGAAATATCATAATCTTGTAACACTTCCACATTTTAACTTAGATTTACCAACAACATTTTTTTATATTTTATTTTATTTTTTTGCCATAATTTTATTGATAAGCAAATAGCAGTGAGATAATTTCAAATCAAATCGGTAGGACAGTTTCAATAATTAACACACTGCATACATTCTTCTTAGTGGTTAATTGCTGTACAAGATGCAGACTTGATATCCTATTTACAAACACCATTAGAACAAATCATCCTATTCATTAAGAGAATGTAACTATATATCTATCCTAACCACGCTGAATACACAGATACAAAATGCACATTCATCTGCATAGCCTTTTTTTTTTGTTAAGTTCCATTATTTGAATATTATAGGTGTGTTAACTCAGCAAAATATTCTAAAAGAGTCTAGTATCCCATAATAGTATTGGGTCCTCCGCTTAACTGACAATGTCAGAAATTGTTAACCTGAGTCCCCCACAGCTCAACATAACAGCATGACTTTATTTCTTATATTTTGTTTTTATACTTTTCTTCTGGATGGTTAAGACCAAGGTAAAGCAGGACCTATGCAACAAGAGTTGTAGCTTTTGGGTCTGATAAGGTCAGTGAAATCCCCTCAGGATTTATCCTGAGATCCTGTACCTCAGATTGTAGAACCTTTGTCAGTGTCAGCCATGTGGATGAGTCATAGCCATTGCTTGGCCAATGTACTCTCTGTGAAAGTCTGAGAGAATGTTTTCTCTCCATGTGACTCTCCTTAGGCACACTCTACGTCATCGATCACTTTCCTCTTTGGCCCCATAATCTCCTTGATCAGAAAATTTGGGACACTACCAAGTTTACCAACAACATTTTGACCAACATTTTCACAAAACATAAAAGACAAAGCATAAGCAATTGTAAGCAATTCTAACCAAACTGTATGAGACAAAACCATACGAGGCAAAGCATGAACAATTATGAGCAATGAGCAGGCGTCAACATTTGAAGGATAAAAATTTGTTATGTAAGTAAGTCTCAATGTGGAATCTATGAAAGAGGGGCCAGAGAGATGGCTCAGTAGAATAAGTGCTTGCCTGGCCAGCACAAGGGCCTGGGTTTAATCCCCGGTTCCACCAAAAAAAAAAGGAATCTATGAAAGAAAAGCAAACTCATACCTCCATCCAATGATCTCAGTGGGCCCTCCAAAATGATATAGGGAAACCTCCAAATGACACAGGGAGAAAAACTAAACTCCCAACCTAAAAGGTACCTGGAATGAGTTCGTGTTCTCTAAAACCAAAGAATGAATTTTAGGAACAAACAGAGATTATAAGCAGAATATATTTATTGAAGGAAAGAAAGCTCCTGCCCCAGAGAGGAACAGGAGGTGGGGACCGGGCATGTTGTGCTGTCATTCCCCCCCAACCCGGAAGTTGTCTCTTCCAGGGACTTTTATAGAGGAAAACCATGTGGTGAGGCGGGTCTAAGGTGGTGGAGAAGACATGGGAACTCATTTAGGTGGTCATGAGGTGGGACAAAACTATGGTCACCCAATGAGATTACAGGCACACTGCTCAGGTAAAATTGATTAAGGCCAGGACCACATGGGGAAGCAAGTCACGTGGCAAGTGCGCATGAATGTGGACAGGGTCTCTTCCTGTTGGGGGTTGGGCGAGTGACTCTTTTGGGCTCTTTCAAGGTGATTGATACCTATTTAGAATATCAATCCCTGATGCCCATCCCTAGGGAAGTTTGTAGCTGTGTTTCCTCTTTTCTCTTGAGGTGTGGCCCATATGGGAGTGTCTGTCTCTTCCATGTTGCTAAGTCACCTTGTCTTCCATCTTGTCTCCTTGAGGGCTTGGCCCTGTCTGACTGCCTATGATATTCCTATCTAATTCGGCTGCCTACAATATCTAGAATTCGAATGCTGATAACCACGAGGCATGCTCTAGACTCAGGCGGCAGGAAGCGCCTCTGCCTCTGGTTCCCACGGCCATCCGGGCAGCACACGCTGACTGGCGCCCTGGCTTGTGGTCTGCCGCTGCCCCTGCATGCCTTGGCCCTGGGTCCTGCCTGCCCTCTTCTTTCTTCTCTTCTTCCTCCTCTTCCCCTTCCCTTACGTCTTTGTCTCCCCCAGTTTCCCCCTTCCTTTCTCCTTCCCTCCCTTCCTCCTTCCCTCCCTTCCTCCTGTCCTGCCTTCCTTCCAAAATGAAGATCTTAGGTTAGATGGTCTGAAGGGCTCTCCCTCGGTGGCCAGTGAGAGACTGACCCGGGATGGTGGCTGTGTGCAGGCCAAGTGCGCTTACAGTCTTCCTGCTGGGCTCGAGGGCCCCGCGGTGAGATTCAAGCTGTGCGCAGAGCTGCAGCGAGGAAGCGGACAATTAAGACGCGGCTGTGCGTTTGCCTGAAGCAGATGGCAGAGGAGACCGCGACCTCATGATCGGAACCTAGCGATAGACAGACGGGCTCCTGGGGCCCTCCTCTCGGCGGGGCGGGGCTCCTCCGAGCTCGGAGCACAGATTCTACTTCGCTTCCTGGCTGGTCGCTCCGGGGAAATCCTGTCCACGCTGAAGCGCCATTCCCCAATCCGATCCGGTGCGTGCTACAATTTTAGCTCCACGGAGGTTCTGTTCAAAGCCCTACAGTGATAATATTCCCGGACAGGCTTTGGGCAAGGCACGGCCTCAGGGGAGAAGGGTCCCTGTTCCCGCTGTCTTCATCCCTGAAGCTGGCGAGGGGAATTACTAAAGGCTGTGGAAGGGAAACAAAAGAAATCTTTAGCTGCAAAACTTGGAAACTCTAACCAGAAATGGAAACTGCGGTGTTAAATGCTGATACTGCGCAAGGTTTGTCGAGAGCCCAAGGCTGAAGCATGCTAAGTCCTCCCTCTGCAGAGTCATTGCCCTGGGCCTTATTATTACAGGAGTCAGGGAATCTTGGGGACACACATGTGGCATGCTATAATAATTCTCAACGGACAGCATGTGGCCTCTAGACGTAACCATGAGATTTAAGAATAAAGCTGGATTTCTAGTAAGTTAATTCTAGCAATATGCAAACTCAGTAAATTGGAAACGAGGGTACACTATTCACCTACCAGAGGAAGCCAGCTTGCCAGTGTTAGAAAAGGAGGTGACATCAGTAACACTAGCTTCAGAGTGAGTTACAAATTATCAGCGTCTTCTAAGTGAATATATATATATATATCTCAACTGAATAATTGAATGCAGGGACTTCACACTAAGCCATATCCCCAGCCCTTTAAAATGCTTATTTTGAGTCTGGGGCGACCCTAGCCAGCAAGGAAGAGCTGCATGTGTCACGTTAGCTGGCGGGAGCGGAGGCAGCGAGGACTACGCGACGGCCCCGGTTTGTGCAATGGCTGCTGGCATTTCTGAATCCAGCAGGGGTGAGTTCCAAGGTGATCCGGAGAACAGCGCCAAGTTAGATGCTGGTGGCCACTTCGAGTCCCTTACTGTGGAGTCTGCTCCTTACCAACAAAGCACTGTGAGTGTGCGCCTCACGTGACTAAATGCAGATGGGGTCGGAGAAGAGCTTTCCAAATGGATATGCAAAACTCGCTGTAGAAAATTCACCTAAACAAGAAGCTGGAAGTAGTGAAGGTCAAGGATCAGTAGGGGAAGAAGAAGAAAAGGAAAAACAAAAGTGAGGTGGAGGGGGCCAAATAAAACAGAGAAAGAAGACGGTGCCACAGAAGGCCACTCCAGCAAATTCCAGCTAGTCAGCTGTTTCTTCTCCTCACCAGGTGGAGCTGCAGACACATGTATACACGTCACTTCTACGGGGCTTCACAGCAGCAGCAAGGTGGTGTCTCAGTTCCGGCCCCTGGCAACATTCTGGAGAATTAATGGATGATCTGATCAAACAGATAATTTGTAAGCATCTTGAAAAGACTGCTGATTACTAAGACTCCATATGAGGTGACACATGTTAAGCCATGCTAAATTCAGCTCAGTGTTTAACTTATTTATTTATATGTATTTGGTACAGGGTCTACAGGGTCTACATGGTCTTACTAGGTAGATCCAGCTTGTAGTGATCCTCCTGTTTTCAGCCTTCCAGGCTTTGGGATTACAGGTGCATGCCACCGTGCTCAGTCTCAATTGCCCTCTCAGTGCGTCCTGGGGTGGGTGGGTGGGGCACAGTAGGTTGGGGATTGAACCCCAGTTGCTGCACTCTGCCAAAGCAGGCACTTTAGTCTGCTGAGCTATCTGGCTGGCCCTTGAGTTCACTGTTTTACTTTTCAAAATACTCTTTTCCAGAAATACTATAAACATTGTACTATAGTGTTATCTGTACACCTGTGTGTACAGTGGCACAATTTGTCATAGCTAAATCTTGGAGACAACCCAAATGCCTATCAACTGAGGAATAGGAAAAAACGATATGGTATTTTTTCACAATTGATTAAAGCTTAATTTTTTTCTCTCTCTTTTTTAAATTTATTTTGGACCAATATTGCATGCTTATATCTGGTAATCTGAAAAACTAATTTGAAGACAACAGTATGTAATATAACAATCATTGCTGAATTCCTATCATTTTGTTTAGTGAAATTGTTTTTTCTAACTTTTTTTAATTTTTAAAATTCTCTTTAAAATATAAAAAAGAAAAATTTAAAAAACCATGGAACAATATTTTAATTTTTCATTTTTTAAAGAGAATACATAATTCTATTAAAAAAGAAAAAATTAGAAATGATACAGAATTTCAATAAACAAAATAATATGAATTTCACAGTACTTGTTGCACTGTATAATGTTGTTTTCATATGAGTTGTTCAGATTACCAGATATATACATGTAAAATTGGAAAAGCAAAGAAAAAAAGTTATATGAAATTAAGAGGAGAGAAAAAAAAAATAAAAGGAAACACACACACACACAAAATTAAGCATTAACTTCTCCTTTCCATAGACCAGTAGAAATCACCCGTGCAGCCATCCGAACTGTCCTGCTTACCTATGTAGATATCTCTTTGCCCTTTCCTCTCTTGTCCCTCTCATCTCAATAATTTATGGAACTTCATTTGATAGCAAATTTATAAGTGTAAAGTAACCAAAATGAATGAATGGAAATTCAGTTTGCAGGCCATAAAAAGAAACGGTTCCTCAGAACAAAACCTTCTCAATGTACTGTGATTACTTCTGGAGAAAGTCACGAAGCTGGAGGAAATCTGGAAGGTGACTGGTTTGGTGAAAGATGGTGGACAGACCCTCCTGGAGTAAGAGCCAGAGCTGCTCTAGAGGGAAGAGGAGTGGAGATGCCTGGGAGATATGAAATCCTTCCTGACACACTCGAAGAGCTGTCCAGCAGGTGGGCTCCGCATAAAATGCAGAACTTTAGCAACTCAAATTGTCTGGGAAGGACTGGAAAGACTGTGGGGTGAGTGGGGTGAGTTGGTAATTTCTTTCCTTGTAGGAATCTCCCCTCAGGTGCTCACCCAAGACACTAAAGAAGAAGATTCTTGAAAGACTCAATTGACTCAGTTTCCCCTTCATCTTTTCCTCTGATTTGACTTATTGAATGAATTAATGTTTTCCTCCCTTATCATCCTTTTTATTACAGGGATGCTCTTCAAAATGAACAGTGCCAGGAGTTTTTGTTGCGGGCAACAAAACAAGAAATGCCAGAGAGAAGTTCCCCTTCACGCTGCAAACGGAGGTCTTGTCTGTTCCTCTTTTGGCCACTTAGTAGGGGTCGCATGGGTCAGTGTTTTTGATTGTGACATTCCCAACCTGAAAGGAAGGCTTAAAATCTTCTGGCTCAGCCCTGCCTCTGGGAGGAAGGGAGATGGGGACCTGCCTGCCAGGGTTCCTACAGCCCTCAGGGCAGCGCAGTTCAGCCCAGAACTCAATGTGTGAAGCGACATCAGTCTTCAGCTCTCTAATCACTGTGTTCTTTAAGGACGTATTTTCTTCTTCTTCTTCTTCTTCTTCTTCTTCTTCTTCTTCTTCTTCTTCTTCTTCTTCTTCTTCTTCTTCTTCTTCTTCTTCT
>NW_004524859.1:483631-487378 GCF_000260255.1 Octodon degus
TATTCCTCCTCCTCCTCCTTTTCATCCTTCTCCTCCTGCTCCTCCTCCTCCTCCTTCTTTTTTTGGTACCAGGGATTCAATGCAGGATCCTGTGCTTGCCAGGCAAGTGCTTATTCTACTGAGCTATCTCCACGGGCCCAGAATGTATCTTCTGTTAGCCATTTTAATTTCATTTTCTAAAAAAGGAAGATGGTGATATTACAGATTACAATGGGTTAAGTGAGGTAATCCACCAAGTGCCCAGTGTGTAGTTGCTGTCCCATAAGTCTTGAGTCACCCCTTTGTCATGTCTAGGGCATCCTGTCACTCTATGTGGCACAGCTTTATTTTCAGGAGAACAATACTACTAGTTTTTTCCCTCACAGTCCTACAACAACAGGTCCCATATCTCTGTCCGCTCACGACCTTCCTGTCTTATGTGTGTCACCACGGCACCATTACTTTTATTTTATTGACTTAATTTTGTGAAGAACCCCAGATCAGACTGAGGACCACGCAATGCTCCACACTAGCACGATTGTGACTCACATAGCGCTCACCCTCAGAAGTGCTCCGTGTAAGTGAACCAGGGGATCAGCCCACTAGAGCTTTCTCAGGGCCTTCTTCAGGGCGTCTCTCAGTTCCTTGTTCCTCACGCTGTAGATGAAGGGGTTTAAGATGGGGGTGATAAAAGTGTAGACCACAGACACAATGCGGCCCATCTCAGGGGAGTAGCTGGAGTTGGGGGACAAGTAGATGAAGCTGGTACAGCCGTACTGCATGAGGACCACGAGGGCGTGAGAGGAGCAGGTGGAGCCGGCGCGGCGGCGCCCCTCGGCTGAGCGGATCTGTGACACGGCCACCACGATGAAGCCATAGGAGATGGAGATCAGCACAAGGGGGATGCTCAGAACGATGAAGCTGACGATGTACAGCACCGTCTGGTGCACATGCGTGTCTGCACAGGCCAGGCGCATGACAGCAGGCATGTCACAGTAGAAGTGGTAGATCTCATTGCTGCGGCAGAAGGGGAGTTGGAAGATTGAAATGGTGAGAGGCAGCGACAGCAGGAAGCCTAGCACCAGGCTACCTGCCACCAGCTCCACACACAGGCGCCAGCGCATCAGCAGGGCGTATCTCAGCGGCTGGCAGATGGCCACTAGCCGGTCATAAGCCATGACTGCCAGAAGGACGCAGTCGGCCACTCCCAAGAAGACAAAGAAAAACATTTGGGTTCCACAACCCGCAAGGGAAACAGGAGATTTTCCCATTGAGAGAAGGTTGGCCAAGGCCAGGGGCGCGATGGAAGATGTATAGAAGATTTCCAGAACCGCCAAGTTGGCTAGGAAGAAGTACATGGGAACGTGGAGGCAAGGGTTGGTCCGGACAACGGCAGCGATGGTGGTGTTTCCACTGAGCGCGGTGAGGTACATCACCAGGAAGGCCACGAAGATCACCATCTGGACCTCTGGGTCGGATGAGAAGGGGCGAAAGAAGAATTGTATCTTTGCGGTCCTATTCACCTCTTCCATGTGCCTCACTGGACCTGCTGGGAAGAAAAAGAGGATTCTCAAGGCCCCGTCTAACAGGAGGCTTCCCCAGCTCTTCTGTTCAGTGTTAGTGCTGTTCCTGGAGCCCTGCAGCAATCACATAGGTAACTTCCTTTATATGTTGCATAACATGGCTTGGATTTGCCACCCACTCATCTTTCCTGTCCTTCCCCCAAGTACCAAAGATTTAAAAGTGCTCAGTGGTAGGTACTTCAATGGTTCTTGATTTAACCCTGATATTCAGCAGTGCTTGAAACAGTAGAGTTTCAAGAAATATTTGCTGAAGAGATTAATGAACAATCAGCCTAAAGTTTGACACTATAAAATGGAGAAGACAGGGAGTTCATCAGGTGGAACTCAGTTCAGGACCTTAGAATTTTGCGGGCAGCTGCAGTAGAGGGTGCTATTCAAACCAGAGACTTCGCTGACAAAATCTACTTCTTCCTCTCCTTTATCCAGATTAATGCTAAACATGGATAGTTCATCCTTTAAATCTTTCATGTGGTTAGAAAAAAAAGTTTTGTGTGGTTGTTGTTTTGGCTTTTCTCAGGGATCCAATCACAATTTTTTTTTTAATTTGGTACAGGTTCTCATTATGCAGCTTGGATTCTGAATGATCCTCCTGTTTCAGCCTCCCCAGCGCTAGGATTGCAGGCGCGGGTCCTCATGCAGGGTCTCTGAGCATGCTAGTTCACCTGTGGGTGGGGCCTGCACGGCGTGTGATGCCGGGGATCAAGCTCTGGTCTCTGTGTTTGCCTAAGCATGTGCTTAGTCTGCTGAGCCATCTAGCTGACCCTGATTCAATCTCTTCTATCTGCTGTTATCTTATTATTTCAAGAATGCAGTCTGGGCTGACCTTGTGCTCACTTTTGTACCCTCAGGCTGGACTCAAACTGGCAGTGACCCTCTGTCTCAACCTCCCGCATGCTGGGATTACAGCGGCGCACCACTCCGGGGTTTCTGTGTTATTTTATGAGCAGACTTTGGTGGCTGTCAGCCTGCTTGCATCCCGTTTCCCCTCTGCCCTGTCCACGTCCCACCCTGCTCTTTGTTGTCACATTACTCCTCTGCTCAGAAACTTCCAGTGACTTTCTCCTGACTCAATTTCCACCTTCACAGAGCTGTCAGTTATCCCAGGCTTCCTCAGGCCTGCTTCTCAAGTTTAATTCCACCTTGGCGCATGGCTGGCGTGCTGCCCAACGTGGTCCACCCGCTGGCCTGTCCCCCAGGTCTCAACCCTGCTTCAGATGTCAGGTAGGCAGAAGGCGAGAGTCAGGGGCCACCACAGCTGCCTGCTGAGCCTGTGTTCAGCCTCAGTGCGGAGCATGGGCCTCCATTGGTCGTGCTGCGCTCCAATAGCTTCGTTATGGGGTTACTTACCTACAGTTCAGCCCTACCGTGAGCTCCACGTCATCTACTAGAAGAAGAACGCCTGGGATCGGAGACCAAAAGTCCTAGGTTACGGCGTTTGCAGACTTAGAGACAAAATCGCAGTCCTGAATGGTACTCACAGATGCTTCTCTCTGAACTATAACAGCAACCATCACAAAGATCCTGCGCTTCACTGTCGTCTGAGGAAGAGGGGGAAATGTCCGTCTAAATGCTGCAAGGCTTTGCGTAGAGATCGAGGGACGCTGGTTTTACCTTTCTTCCATGAGCAAGAGCAAGGCGAGGAGAAGGCGGACTGCTCTGTGCCTGAGTCCTGGGAGATGTCCCAGGGCTGTGCACACGAGCCAGGGCTCTAAGCTCCCAGTGGTCGAGTCTAGTCTCTGTGCCAGCACAGCCCCTTGGGATTGAAGGGACTCAGTGTAAAGAGAGTGCGGGAGGCGGAGTCTCAGGGCGCCTTGAGCTCACGTCCTTCTCAGCCTCTTTGGGCTCAGGAAGGCTTCTCTGATTACTGGACGCAAGTCCTCGACTCCACACGACTGTTCTCAGTAGAGTGAGCGGCCTTCGTCGGATCTGAGGCCTGGCTAAGGGGAGAAATCAACGGTGGTTACGCGGTATGTTGTGAAGTCAGCGCTGCTGAAGAAATTCCCACGCTGCAGCGCCCCCATCGGGGAGCCTTTGTAACCGCAGCAGTGCCCTGGTTACTGCGAGGAAGGGAGCCGCCTCCAGAGGGCGGCACAGGAGAGACAGAAACAGGATTTGTCCCTCATGGGCACCAAGTAGAAGCAGATGTCAGGCAGCCACGGGCCTGGGGCCTTTGCTTCGCCTCCCC
>NW_004524859.1:487848-489299 GCF_000260255.1 Octodon degus
TTTCAAAGACATTTCTTTCTCATGGCTGATCAGTAAGGTTTTAGGAAAGCACGCTGCCTCCTCCTATTTCGGTTGGTAACTAGAAAAGCTTTACTGCAGGAGACACTTCCAGGTCCTTGTCTCGGTCCAAGAAGCCAATATGTGTAATCCCAAAGTTATGTTATTAGAATCCCATCAAGTTGGTTCCAATCTACCACTTCCAATGCAACCCATGGCGAAAATAAAGGTACAAGATTGTATTTTCAATCACTGGGAAGTTGAGGGGCTCTATGTCCAGCCACGAAGATGGCTTTCTGGAACCAAGAGTGACCCAGGCTGAGAATTGTGGGAAGTAGGTGATCATTGTGAGCTGAGCTATGTGAGTGACCTGCATTTACCTCTGCCATATGGAGAGAGGACATGCAGAGAGAATAATCTGCATTATGTAGTATCTAATGTTTTGGGGGGTCTGGTGCTTCAGCTCTGATGTAGTCTTTCAAGCCCCAGGAAGTCATGGCCTCTATCTTGAGGCTCGATCCCAGCTGGCGGTGCGGAGCATTAGTTCTTCTCTCCTGTCTCGACCCGGCTCACCTTAAAGAGCAGCAGGTGTAGGTTACCAGGGAAACACGCATGCCACCTTCAGAGACTGTCATCAGCACCTCAGCTGGGCCAATACACATTTCTTAAGGCCAACTGAAGGATAAAGAAGTCCTAGCCAGCTCTGTACAGAACAATAGGAGGATATAGGGTTAGGCACAGTCAAAATGGAGACAGTTGTTCTTCTTTCAAGGAGAGCTGTTCAGGTGGTCCTCCACACTTTACCTGTGTTGCTTAAGGTGCTTGATTGGCTCTTCTGCAGCAGAGAATACCCTATGCTAGGGCTCTCGACTGAAAAATCTTAATTTGAACCAGCTTATTTTTGTTATTTCAAAGAAAATGAGTAAAGCACCAGGAAATTTCTTCTACGCTAGATGAGCCAGAGAACAACTCTCAGGAGAGAATTTCTCAACAGAAAGGCCTTTGGGCAGTTGGCTTAGCGGGTCCTGAGGGTGCCCACTATCAGGCGAGTGAAAGCGGGTGCCACCATCCTTTGCCCTCCACACAATCCCTGCACACATGGACGAGTGGCCTTAGAAGGTCCGGGATGCCCACTCTGAACCGTGCCAGCTGGCCTGGCTGTCTCATAAGCAGAGCACTGACCTGCACGAGGCTGCAAAAGTGGGTCCATTTTAAGTCAATTATTCCAATTCTCGAGGCACTGGGTGGCCTCAGGAGTGACTGAGATGCCATCTCCTCAGCAAAGTCACAAGCAGAAGAGGATCAGCCAGGCCTTCCCGTCCCAGATCTGTCCTCAGCGCCTTCACCTGCACACCTCCCGCCCTGCCAGCTTCTACCAGATGGGATTGGTGGACACCATTTGGTCACAGGGAGGGAGGGGTAGACTGTACAAAATTCCAGTTTCCTCAGAGCTG
>NW_004524859.1:490154-498226 GCF_000260255.1 Octodon degus
ATAATGCTGTCTCGGATAGCATTTTATATAGGCCTGGAGTCTCTTGACGCTTCCTAGAAAATCTCATTCCATGTTAAAGCCCGGCACGTGCTGCGGTGCAGGCCATTCGCAGGGCTCCACAGATGCTCACACGAGGGAGGAGCTCATACAAAGCCCTGACTTCGTATGGAAGTTATTACAGTTGAAATGGCGAGTATTTTCATGATGTTCAGGAAGATCTATACAGTGCTGATCATTTGACAGGTGCTACTTTACTGAATGGTCACTCCGTCCTACGCAAGAGGTACTTTTATTGTGAATATTTTTTTGATGGGGAATCTGAGATTTAAGAGTTAAAAAATGGCCTCTATCTTTTCAGGGCATGAATGGATAAAGAAAATGTAGCAGTTAAACACCATGGAATAATAGTGTGCCGTAAAGAAGGACAAGTTCTTGTTATTTCTAGGAAAACATGAGCCCATAATACTAGATAAAAGAAGCTAGTTACAGAAGGTTAAATAGCAGATGGTCTCTCAAACATGGAGACTCAAATTGTGAATAATTTGAAAAGCAAACAAAGAGGCACATTAAGTCCAGGCAGGTCACACTGTAGAGAAGAACGGGGTTGAGGTAAGAGGGCGGGAGGCCGGGAGGGGATCCCAGCCCGGCGCTGTGTGCTCTGCATATGCGTCAGTCATCCATGAGGAATGTATCCAGCATAAATTGGAAACTTGCACTGATACACAATTTTTTTTTTAAAGAAAGAGTTTAATTAACTTGCTGTGTAGGTCATTGCCAGAGTCGGAGCCAATACCCGGGTCGGCGGGGTCGAGACTGTCCCCGCCCCTGAGCTCATGGCATCCCACTGAGCCGCGTTCTGTGAGCCAGGCTGAAGGGCAGGGACCCACAGAGACCAGAGACCGTACTTCCGGTGAGCCATCTATAGACTCTGTCACTGCAGAGGGACGCGCCGGAGCCTCCCTCAGTCATCACAGTCATCTGGACTTATGTGTCTTTCTTGTCTTCCTTTTCACCAATCACCTGCACATTTAATCAGCAACACTTATTTTCATAAATCTCTTTACAAAAGTGGATAAAGCCAGACCCTATTTAAGACATAGCTCTAGATTGTGGGGAAAGGGGGACAAGTGGAGAAAGTGAGAAAACACGAAATTGTGAGAGATAGCGTAATAGGAATAATATAAGTCCCCTGGAGTTCTGTGCTGCCTTGGAAGGACAATGTGCTGGGGACAGAGGGGGACCTCTCCTTTGGGAGTACTGACTTTGGAACGTTTTCCTACGGTTGCAGTTCTTTTCCAACTTCTGTGTTTAGGCGGCTGGTGGTGAGCTCATTGTATCTGCCGTGGAATGTGGTCCTTGGGCCGCGTGAACAGGTGCTCTCTGTGCCTTGAGGCGGCTTGAAGAGCAAGGGTTTCACGGAATGTGTTCCTGAGCTCCCACTCAGCCACCCAGTGTGAGGAGCTGTGCTTACTGTAGGCAGTTCCATCCTTGGTCTCTGTTCCCAGCCAGTGTCCGCCCCATGAACTGGCCTCATCACATGCACCCAAAAGTCCTAACATTGTAGGGTATGAGGTGGGGGGGACTTCTTACCTGCTGGTGGACTCACGTGGCCCTGGAACTGTGGCAGCTTCACTTAGTCCTTTTCTGAACAGCAAGGTCTCCAGGGTCTGCTCCAAGATCTTACCGTCCTGGGAGATCTCCAGGCTGGCATGCCGACCCCGTGTAGATCCCAGTTGTGCTAGTTGGTGAAATTCTTATTGCACACCTAATCCTTGTCACCATAGCAATTCTAGGACATGGTTTTCCCCTCGTTTCTCTCTCTCTCTCTCTCTCTCTCTCTCTCTCTCTCTCTCTCTCTCTCTCTCTTTGTTTCTCTGGCAAAGCTAGGGATTGAACTCAGGCCCTTGTGCTTGCCAGGGAAGCACTTATTCTATTGAGCTATCTCTCTGGCCCAAGCCCTTGCTTCTTATACAAGCTGTCAACTGGATTTTACTTTTCACATCTCTGCACCTTGACACTTGCCTCTAGAGTTGTGCTGGGAGACTGACTTGAAATTATTATCATGTAATGACACTTATAACTAAGCTGGTTGAAGAAACATTTTGGTCTCTTGAGATGGCCCCACACTGCTGTGGCAACATAAACCGACAAGAGTGAATGTCGTGCAGCCAGAGTTAGGGTTGCATCAGGACTCCTCCATTGGTACATCGTCCCTCGGGCCTGTAGTTTAATTATAGGTTCAATTTCTCAATGATGAGGTCAGTTGGGGGAAAGAAAAATGATTTTCACTGGACTCATATAGAAACCACTTTTAAAAAGAAAATTTCCAATTGCACTATTTTTTACACACTATTTTCTTTGCCCCTGAGATTAATTTCTTCTTAGCTGTGCTCCTGATCCTCTGATATTCCTTCTTAGTCTATTCTGCGGACTTCTCCCATCTCCTGAAGTTCTACCCAAAGCAGATTTTGGTTCTACATCTTGTTTCCTATTCAGATAATTTTGTAGGTGATTAAAAGTAGTTACCCAGCAATATAAGCAGTATACTGATACCTTCTAAATGTTTGTGTTTTGACAGCTTAACTTCACCTCTCTATTTTGGTCATTAATAAATATTTCACAGGATTTATGCAATGGAACTGAGCAATCAAATGTTCAGGCCACTGATGTTGCACAAAAAGTAGAGTAAGAAATGGAGTAAAGAGTACTTACAGCTGGAGAGATAGCTCAGTGGTATAAGCACCTGTCCTGCAAGTGCAAGAGACCTGGGTTCAATTCCTGGTACTGCATGCCCTGGCAGCTCTGCACCATGCTGGCCCCCCAACAGGGGACTGTGGTGCCACCTGCAATCCCAGTGCTGGGCATTTCAGTCCGGAGGGTCATTATGAGCCTGAGATTTGTAGTGAGACCGTGTAGCAAACAAAATAAATGAATATTTTAATAGCAGCCACACAGTGTGCATAACTGGAGATGATATCAACAGCAGGTACAGGAAGGTCATATTCAATCCAAATATGAATATGCCAAGAAATAATATAATCAAACTTTTACCGATCAGTGACAATGAGAGGGGTTTGCAAGTGGCATGAGAAAGGAGCCAAGATTCATGAAGAACACCGCACCCAAGGAAACCCTACGTCAGAGAGGAAGAGAAAGCAACACTGCCAGCCGACCGCTGACAGGGAGTCATCACCAAATCTGTCTTACAAGAAATCCTGCAGAGAGCATATCAAACCAAAAGGAAGAAGGTTAATCCACAATGTAAAGAATCCAAAAGTATAAAACTCACTGGTAGAAGCATGAAATCCAATTTAAAATGTTGTCATACTGATGTTGCGGAAGCCTCACTGAGCTGTTTCCCCACCCCCACCCCTCACACAAGGCAGGCCGAGCCCTGCGCAGTTAAGGTGTTCTGCTGTTTCCTGCCCAGCATCCCCACATCGTGCGAGGCTCACTGAGTTGTGGCTCACATCCCCACTGTGGGGGAGACTTGTTGAGCCCTCTTCTGCCCCCACGCACCACTGTGAGAGTCTTGAAGAGCTTTGGCCTGCCCCTCACCACAGAAGCAGGCTGACCTTGGACAGCACGAGCCATGTGAGCCCACACTGCTCCCCACTGCTGTGGTGGAAGCCTTGGTGTCCTGCGCACCCACCCCCCGTACAATCTCCATTGAGCTCCAAAAACGTCAAAAACAAGAGGCAGAAAGCAATCTCAGACCTGCAGCCCACCCAGAACAAGTCCAGGAGACAAGGACATAGCAGAACTGGGAAGTCACACTCTTGAAATAGTGGAAATGACAGCGACTGAAGTAAAGAAACAAGTTCATCAGGCTATAGAAGAAATCAGATCAGAAATAGTCTCTCAGGTAAAAAAGAAAGGACAAGAATCATGAAAGAAATTGTTCAGCACAACTAAAGAAGACATAGATTAAAAAATAGAGAATAGAAAAATGATGGAAACATTGAATGAACTATACAGGAAATAACTATAATGCATGAAACAGATTCAAATAGATATCCAGGAAGTTAAGAATTCCATTGACCGGTAAAACTGCTTGAATGAAATTGAAGACAGTATTTCAGACATTCAATATAGCACTGTAATTAGCAACCACGGAAGGAAAGGTTTCTTAAACATAAGAAATGACCAGAAATGAACGATGCAACATTTGCAAGATGATTCAAAGAAAAACAATATAAGACTGATAGGTGTCAATGAAACAGCAAGAGTCAATACAAATGACATAAAAAGACTATTTGCAGAAGTAGTAACAGAAAAATTCCCAAGCATGAAAAAAGAACATAATATCTAGTTAGTGAGACACAGAAAACTCCAGTCAGTCATGATCAGAATAAATCTACACCCAGGCACAAGCATCAGGAGCTCAGAAATTCAGTAAAAAACTAGAATATTAAAAGCTGCTAGAGAAAAGAAACAGACCAGGTACAATGAAAAGCCCATCAGAGGAATAAGCGCTTACCTGGCAAGTGCAAGGGCCTCAGTTCAGTCCCCAGTTCCACCAAAAAGCCCATCAGAATCACTCCAGATTTCTCAACACAAACCATCAAGTCAAGAAGTGCTTGGAGTGAAGTATTTCAGGTTCTGGTAGAAAACAACTTTCAGCCCAGATTGATGTACCATGCAAAATGATGTATCGAATTTCATGGAGAGATAAGGTGCCTCCATGAGGAAGAACAGCTGAAGAAGTTTATGACCATGAAACTAACTCTACAAAGAGTACTGAGAGACATTGTAGAAAGAGACAAAAATGATAACTGCAAGAGCAGAAAGGAGCTACCAAGTAGAGAAAGCAACTAGAAAGGGGGGAGAAAGGAGGCATTCTACAGTAGGAAAATAACATGACAAAAACAAGCCAATATATATCAGTTATAACCATCAATGTACATGGCCTAAATTCACCAATGAAAAGAAGCACCCTGGCAGAGTGGATCAAGAAACAGAATCCAACAGTATGCTGTATACAAGAAACACATTTAACTCCAAGAATAATTCATAGAAAAAAAAAGTAAGGGTAGCTCTTCTGGTGGCTGACTGATAGGTTATGACCCTAGTTTGAATTGGTGAACTATTATGGTGGTCATCTGATATGGCTGAAGCTCTTAAAACAACAGCTTATCTTCCCAGAGACCACTTCCTCCTTCTTCCCCACTCCTGCCCTGTATACAACTTCCTTTTACCTTTCCCTGGGCACACAAAGGATCCTCCAAGCAGCTCCTTGTATGTCATTGTTATGGTTTGTGTATAGTTTCATCCAGAAAGCCTCATGCAATCATTGGGCAACTTCTGGAGTTTGTGGGTGTGTGTGGCACCTGCCCTTGGGCAGGTAATTTGCATTATAATGTAAGAAGGGAATAGAAGGTAGTTGCTTGAGCTGCTCCTATCCCTCCCTTGTGTTCTTGCTCTTTGCTGCTGCTTTAAAAGTTTGCTCTCTGCCCTGTGCCAGGCTGCCTTGGAGCCAGCTGAGCATGCAGTGAAACCTCTAGCAACTGCGAGCTAAAGAAACCTTTCCTTCTTTCAGTTTGGTTGGCAAGTATTTGTCCCAGCAACAAAAGAAGACTAACTGAGACAGTCAGTAAACCTGCCTCTCAAACTCTGCCCCTCCCCAAAGTCTAGAAAGTCTCCGGCTCCAGTCTCAGGTCTGAGGATCTTCTCATCTCACTGCCCTTGATTCCTTCCATGTGTTTAGAGTTAATAAAGGCTTTCCCTCCCCCTATTTCTGCTTCTGTGCTGCACCATCACCACCATCGCTGCTGCCTCTAGAACCTATCACTGACAATGTGAACTTCAAGTTAAAACTGCTGAAAAGGCATTTGAAAAGGTCACTACATAGTTGGTAGGCAAAACTACAAGAGGAAGATGTAACAATCATAAATATATATGCTCAGTGGACTAAAGTGCCTGCTTATGAGACGTACAGTCCACCGAGTTTAGATCCTGAGAGAAAAGTGCTGGCCTCGTCCCTGGGGCATGCTGCAATGGGACAATTGAGACTCAGCGTGGTCATGTGTGCCTCTAATCCCAGCACTTGGAAGGCTGAAAACAGGAGAATCACTATGCGTCTGATCTATGTAGTGGGACCCTGTAGACCCTGTAGTCCTCTCCTAAATTCAGAATGTAGGAGTACCAAAGTATATAAGACAAACTTTAACAGACATGCAAAATCAAATGAGAAATAATACAATTGTAATGAGGGATGTGAACACCCAATTTATTTAAAGAGACAGATCAACTAGGCAAGAAATCAGCAAAGAATTAACAGAATTAAACCACACTTGTGAAGGCATGGACTTAGTGGACCTGTACATAGCATTCCACCTAACAACATCAGGATACACACTCTTCTCAGCTGCACGTGGGACAGTCTCCAAAATAGACCATATGCCAGCACATAGAACATCCTTACGTAAATGCAGTGGGACTGAAATTATCCTGTGCACGTTATCTGTCCGTAGTGCAATGGAACTGGGAGTTGATGAGAGAAATGGACAAACTCCATAAACACGTGGAAATTAAACAAGGTCCTCCTGAATCATCAGTTGGTCACAGATGAAATTTGAAAAGAAATTAAACAATATGTACCATCAAACAAAAATGCACGTAGAGGGTGGGCCAGATAGCTCAGTGGACTAAAGCACTGCTTAGGAGCGCAGGGTCTGGCATTTAATCCCCAGAGTGCTGTGCCAGCCCCACCCCCAGGGTGTGCTCAGTGGGCAACTGAGTTTGGGCCTGGTGGTATGGACCTGTAATTCCAGCATTTGGGAGGTTGAAAACAGGAGGATCACTACGATTCCGATCTGTACAGTGAGACCCTGTAGAACTTGTACTAAATACATAAAATAAATAAAAGAGAAACAAATAAAATTAATAAAAATGCAGATAGATTTTATCAGAATCTGTGGGAGACCATGAAAGCCATCTTAAGAAGGAAGTGTATAGTGGTAAATTCTCACATCAGGAAAATAGAATGAGCCCAAATCAACCACTTGATGATGCACCTCAAGCTCCTAGAAAAAGAAGAGCAAATCACGCCCAAATCCCAAAGAAGTTAGGAAATTATAAAGATGAGAGGAGAAATTAATGCACTGGGGACAAAGAAACAATGCAAAGAATTAATGAATTGCAGAGCAGGGTCTTTGAGAGAATAAATAAAATTGATAAACCCCTAGGCAGCCTTATGAAAAAAAGAAAAGAAAAAAATCAAATTCATGCAAAAAGGAATGAAAAGGTTAAAATCACAGCACAACCTATGGAAATTCAGAAGATGATCAGTATCTACTTCCAAAATCTTTACTCTTACAGAAAACACAGAAGAAATGGACAGATTCCTAGATATATATGAATTACCAAAGCTGAATCAAGAAGATATAAAAATTCTGAATAACCCAATATCATTCAATAAATTAAACCACCAAAGAGATCCAGGTCCTGATGGATTCAAAGCTGAATTGTAGAAGAAATTTAGAGAATATTTAATGTCAACTCTACTCAAACTCTTGAACTGAAAGGAAAGCAATTGTGTCAATCTGATTCCTGGAGGCAACTATTACTCTGTTACCAAAATCAGAGAAAGATGCACCCCAAAAAAGAACTCTAGGCCAGTTTCCTTAATGAGCACAAAAGCAAAAATCCTCAAACAAATACTTGCAAACAGAATGCAGCAAATCCTCAAGGAGATTATACATCATGACAAAGTGAGATTTATCCTAGAATGCAGGGATGGTTCAATATACACAAATCTATAAATGTAATGCACCTCATCAATAGAGCCAAAGTCAAAAATCACATGATCATCTCAATAGATGCAGAAAAAGCTTTAGACACAGTCCAACTATCTTTCATGATAAAAACCCTACAGAAATCAGAATAGATGGTCTTTGCCTCAACCTGAAAAAATGTCTCTATGGCAAACCAACAGGCAACATCATGCCAAATGGACAAAACCTGAAAGCCTTCACTTTATTTATTTATTTATTTATTTATTTATTTATTTTGTGTGTGTGTGTGTGTGTGTGTGTGTGGCCAGCTCAGCCCACCAGGGGGCGCGGCTGGCT
>NW_004524859.1:498326-500504 GCF_000260255.1 Octodon degus
TGTGTGGCCAGCTCAGCCCACCAGGGGGCGCGGCTGGCTGGCATGTGGTGCTGGGGGATTGAACCCCGGTCCCTGTGCTTTGTTAAGCTTGTTCTAAGTAGGTGCTTTAGACCACTGAGCCATCTCTCCAGCCCAAGCCTTCACTTTAAAATCATGTCTATCCAGAATATATAAATTATTAAAAAAAGTGAGATCCCACAAATTGGGAGACCAAATCAAAAATGGATACCTGAGATGAATATACAAATGACAAAGACATATATGAAAAATGTTCAGCATCCTTGGTCATTCAAGAAATACAACTGAAAATGATACTGAGACTCTGTCTCACCTGAGAAAGAATGACTATCATGAAGAAATCAACCAGTAAAATATTCTGGAAGGGCTGTGGGGAAAAAGAAACGCTTCTCCACCATTGGTGGGAGTGTGGACTGGTATAACCTATGTGGAAATCAATGCGGAGATTGTTCCTCAAGCTAGGATTACGGGTCTCATTGAACCCATCTACCCCTCTCCTGGGTATTTTTCCCCGAAGAACTTAAAACTTTCTATCACAGCGATGTATGTGTACGCATGATCGTAGCAGCACAGTTTGTCTTAGCTAAATGTTGGAAACAACACAAATGCCCATTAACTGAGGAATGGATAAAAAGCATGTGATATTTTTATACAATGGAGTATTACCCAGCTGTAAAAAGGACAAGCTCATGGCTTTTATAGGTAAGTGGATGCAAGTAGAGACCATACTCAGAAGTGAAATAAATCAGATGCATGTGTGCATACATTGTATTGTATCCCTAGTGTAAGAACCTGAAAGAATAAATAAACTCTGAAAGGTACAATATATACTGTGGAAAGGAAAGGATCTGTTCAAAGGAACAGAGAACTGGGATGAGGAAAAGGAGAAAAGAGAGAAGCACATACATAGGATAGCTTGGATAACTGTACTGCTGATTTGCTAGTCTATTGAAAGGAGTGGTTGATGATTCATTTTTTTCTTCTCCATTTTTTATACTTTTTAAAAAAATTATACATATTTATGGCAGTGTCTACAGGGTCTATAGAGTCTCACTGCGAAGCTCAGACTTGTAGTGATCCTCCTGTTCTCAGCCTCCCTAGTGCTGGGATTATAGGCATGGCCACCATGCCCAGTCTCAATTGCTGTCTCAGTGAGCCCCTGGGGGTGGGGCTGGCGCAGCAGGCCAGGGATTGAACCCCGGCTGCTGCACTCTGCCAAAGCAGGTGCTTTAGTCTGCTGAGCTATCTGGCTAGCTGTTTCTCTCTCTCTCTCTCTCTCTCTCTCTCTCTCTCTCTCTCTCTCTCTTTCTTTTTTTGTCTCTTTTTTTAATTTCTTTTTGACCAATTTTACATGCTTGTGTCCAGTAATCTGAAAAACTCATTTGAAGACAACAATATGTAATATAACAATCATTGCTGAATTCTTATTATTTTGTTTTTGAAATTGTGTTGTGTACAATTTTTGTTTTAGTTTTTAAAAATCTCTTTAAAATATAAAAAAGAGAAAGATTAAAAAAAACTATGGAACATCATTTTTAAGTTCTTTTTAATTTAAAAAGTGAATACAGGGCTGGGGAGATGGCTCAGTGGAATAAGTGCTTCCCTGGTAAGCACAAGGTCCTGTGTTCAATCCCTGGTTCCACCAAAAAAGAAAACAATTGCAAATAATATTAAAAAAAAAGTGAATACGGTCTCATTGCTATTTGTTTATCAATAAAATTATGGAATAAAGTGAATACAAAATAGTACTAAAAAAGAAAAGATTAGAAATCATGCAGAATTTCACTAAACAAAATATGAATTCAGCAGTTTTTGTTTTTCTTTTTTAGAGTTTTTTTTGCCATAATTTTATTGATAAACAAATAGCAATGAGACAGTTTCAAATCAAATCGGTAGGACAGTTCCAATAATTAACACACTGCATACATTCTTCTTAATGGTTAATTGCTGTACAAGATGGAGACTTGATATCCTATTTACAAACACCATTAGAACAAATCATTCTATTCAATAACAGAATGTAACTATATATCTATCTCAAACACTTTGGATACTCAGATACAAAATGGACATTCATCTGTATACCCTTTTTTTTTAAGTTCCATTATTTGAATATTATAGGTGTGTAAACTCAGCAAAATATTCTAAAAGAGTCCAGTA
>NW_004524859.1:504083-504564 GCF_000260255.1 Octodon degus
TTTATTATTTTGAGGGTGAATTCCATGAAAGTTGATAATCCAACGTCTTAACCTTGTCTAGTGTGTGGGAGAGGGTGGTCCATCCATAATAAAATATTGGTCCATTCAAATGGAAAATTGTAAATGGTGAACTTTTTTTGCATGAAATGCTACATTTATGGTTGTGCCAAACTTTTAAGTCTTAAAGCTACTTAACATAATCATGTATATTTATATGGAAAACATACATAAGTTTTACTTTATATAAAACATAAGAGGGGCTGTAGATATACCTCAGTGGCATAAGCACCTACCTGGTAAATTCAACGTTCCACGTTTGATTCCTGCCTCTCTTGCCATGTCGGTCCCAGATCCCTGGGTGTACCATTTGGTCCTGGAACTGGGCGTTGTGGCCCATGTCTGTAATTCCAGCATTTCAGAGGCTGAGATAGAAGTATCTCTTCAAGTTTGAGAGCAGCCTGGGGGCTATAAAAGTGAGTAC
>NW_004524859.1:505709-513527 GCF_000260255.1 Octodon degus
GTTGTAGTTATAACCTTAGTACGTACTGAAGTTCAGGTGCAGATCTACAAAGTCTGCATTTATTCAGCTGTGCCTGGCTTGGGTCTGGCTGTTGTGCTCAGCTTCTTCCTGCTGCTGCCCTTGAGGGTGAACCTGTTGTGCCCCTGTGGCAAGATGTTCTGCTCCTGGACTAGCTGAGTGCTTCTGTCCTCTGTCCTCTCTGTAGGGATTGCAGCTGCAGGGTTACACCCCAGGTCTGTATGCCAGGCCTGAGCTGAGCCTGTAGGGGACAAGGTGGAGTACAGGGGAGAGGCAGCTCTCTCACACACTCACTGGGTCTGGGCTAGGACTGGGTCTGGGTGTTTCTGGAATTTGGCAGAAATTCCTACTCGGCAGGTGGGGTGGGGGAGGTGCTGCGGAGTGGTGGGTGGCGTCCCAAGTGGTTTGAAGATGGTCTGACCCATGCTGTGCCTGGGCTGGGACCCGGAGTTGGTCCCACCAGCACAGGGTAGCCGGAAGCTCTCCCAGACACTCACCGGACCTGGGCTAGTACTGGGTCTAGCAGTTTTTGTTATGTTGCATAATATTGTCTTCAGATTAGTTGTTGAGATTATCAGATGTATGCATGTAAAATTGGAAAAACAAAGAAAAATAGAAAAAAGATTGAAAGAAATTAAGAGGAGAGAAGGAAGAAAACGCATACACACACACACACACACACACACACATACACACACAGAGAATTAAGCATTAACTGCTCTTTTCCATAGACTGTAGATATCAACCATGCAATCATGCAAACCATCCTGCTTACCTACATAGATATATCTCTTTCCTCCTCCCTATCCTGTCCTTCTCCTTATTTCAATAATTTATGGAACTTCATTTGATAGCAAATTTATAAGTGTAAAGTAACCAAAAATGAATGAATAGAAATTCAGTTTGCAGACCATAAAAAGAAATGGTTCCTCAGAACAAAATCTTCTCAATGTACCGTGATTACTTTTGGATAAAAACTTGTAGAAAGTCATGAAGCTGGAGGAAATCTGGAAGGTGACTGGTTTGGTGAAAGATGGCGGACAGACCCTCCTGGAGGAAGAGCCAGAGCTGCTCTAGAGGGAAGAGGAGTGGAGATGCCTGGGAGATATGAAATCCTTCCTGACACACTCGAAGAGCTGTCCAGCATGTCGGCTCTGCATAAAATGCAGAACTTTAGCAACTTGAATTGTCTGGGAAGGATGGGAAGGGCCAATTGCATGAGTTACTAATTTCTTTCCTTGGAGTGATCTCCCCTCAGGTGCTTACCCAAGACACTAAAGAAGAGATTCTCAAGCCTTTCTGCTGGAACCGCCATGTTCCAGTAATTTGCCAGAATAACTAACACAAAAGGAAAGAGGAGGGGAACCCAGATATATTTTCCAGGCCTTTCAGAAAACATGGGGTTGTTCCTCTGGACACATACATGGGAATCTACAAAACAGATGATATTGTGGACATCAAGGGAATGGGTACTGTGCGAAAAGGCATGCCTCACGAATGTCACAATGGCAAAATGGGAAGAGTCTACAACGTTACCCAGTATGCTGTTGGCATTGTTGTAAACAATCAAGTTAAGGGCAAGATACTTGCCAAGAGGATTAATGTGCGTATCGAGCATATTAAGCACTCAAAATGTCGTGCTAGCTTCCTGAAATGTGTCAAGGAAAATGATCAGAAAAAGAAGGAAGCCAAAGAGAAAGGTTCCTGGGTTCAGCTCAAGCACCAGCCTGCCCCTCCCAGAAAAGCACACTTTGTGCGGACCAGTGGGAAGGAACCCGAGTTGTTGGAATCCATTCACTATGAATTCATGGCATAAACTGTGGATGTTGCTCTGCCATTCAGCACTTAATTGGCAGCTTACGTGCTCCAGGTCCTATGTAAAAAGAAACTCATCCTGTGTTGTAAGTGTGGTTTTCTTAGTTGAACAGGCATATGGTGCTTCCTACTTTAGAAAAAAATGAGAGAAGAAGAAGGGCTGCAAAGACAGCCAACATTTTGGCCCTAGCCTTTCAAGGTCAGTGAGGACTTAGAACATAGGAGAACCTGCAATGTAACATCCTGTAACTCAGTGGTTTCCCAAATTTACTGATCAAGGGGAGTATGAGGCCACAGAGGAAAGTGATTGATGATGTAGAGTGTGCCTCAGGAGAGTCACCTGGAGAGAAAACATTCTCTCAGGCTTTCACAGAGAGCAAATTGATCAAGCAATGGTCGTGACTCATCCACATGGCTGACACTGACAAAGGATCTACAAACCGCGGTGCAGGGTATCAGGTTAAATCCTGAGGGGATTTGACTGACCTTACCAGATCCAAAAGCTACATTTCTTGTTATATAGGTCTTGCTTTATCTTGGTCTTAACCATCCAGCATAAAAGTATAAAAAGGAAGTATGAAAATTAAAGCGATATTATTATGCTGAGCTGTGAAAGGCTCAAGTCAACAACTTCTGACATTGCCAGCCCTACAGATAACGCACTACTATTATGGACTACTGGACTATGTTGGATTACTTTGCTGAATTTACACACCTACAGTATTTAAATGACAATGGAATACCCTTCTCTGAAAAAACTAAACAATAAAAGGGGATAGAAATGAAAGACTGTTTTATATCTGTATATTCAAAATAGTTAAGATAGATATACACCTACTTTCTCTTAATTGAATGAATAGAGAGATTTGTTCTAACAGTGTTTGTGGACAAGATATCATGTCTGAATCTTGTACAATGAAGAAGCACTGAGATAACAATATGCAATGTATTGGGGCGGGGGAGATGGCTTAGTAGAATAAGTGCTTCCCTGGGAAGTGTAAGGGCCTGAGTTCAATTCCCAGTTCAAAAAAAAAAAGCAATGTATTGATTACTGAAACTGTCCTACTAATTGGTTTTGAAACTGTCTCATTGCTATTTGTTTCTCAATAAAATTATTAAACACACACACACATACAACCAAAAAGAACACTGCCAGGAGTTTTCATTGTGGTTAACAAAACAGGAAATGCTAGAGGGACGTTCCCCTTCCCGCTGCGACTGGAGGTCTTGTCTTTTCCATTTCTGGCTACTTACTACGGGTCGCATGGGGCAGTATTTTAGTCTGTGATGTTCTGACCCTGAAATGAACACTTAGAATCTTCTGGCTCAGCCCTGGCCCTGGGAAGGAAGGGAGGTGGGGACCTGCCTGCCAGGGTCCCCACAGGCCTCAGTGAAGCGCAGCTCAGCCCAGAGCTCAATGTGTGAAGTGACCTCAGTCATGAGCTCTCTAAGCACGATGTTCTCTAAGGTCGTATCTTCTGTTCACCATTTCAGTCTCCTTTTCTAAAGAAGGAAGATTGTGATATTACGGATTACGATGGGCTAAGTGAGCTAATCCACCAAGTGCCCAGTGTGTAGTTGCTGTCCCATAAGTCTTGAGTCACCCCTTTGTCATGTCTAGGGCATCCTGTTACTCTATGTGGCATAGCTTTATTTTCAGGAGAACAATACTACTAGTTTTTTTTCCTCACAGTCCTACAACAACAGGTCCCATATCTCTGTCCGCTCACGACCTTCCCGTCTTATGTGTGTCACCACGGCACCATTACTTTCATTTTATTGACTTAATTTTGTGAAGCGCCCCAGATCAGACTGAGGACCGCGCAATGCTCCACACTAGCACGATTGTGACTCACATAGCGCTCACCCTCAGAAGTGCTCCGTGTAAGTGAACCAGGGGATCAGCCCACTAGAGCTTTCTCAGGGCCTTCTTCAGGGCGTCTCTCAGTTCCTTGTTCCTCACGCTGTAGATGAAGGGGTTTAAGATGGGGGTGATAAAAGTGTAGACCACAGACACAATGCGGCCCATCTCGGGGGAGTAGCTGGAGTTGGGGGACAAGTAGATGAAGCTGGTACAGCCGTACTGCATGAGGACCACGAGGGCGTGAGAGGAGCAGGTGGAGCCGGCGCGGCGGCGCCCCTCGGCTGAGCAGATCTGTGACACGGCCACCACGATGAAGCCATAGGAGATGGAGATCAGCACAAGGGGGATGCTCAGAACGATGAAGCTGACGATGTACAGCACCGTCTGGTGCACATGCGTGTCTGCACAGGCCAGGCGCATGACAGCAGGCATGTCACAGTAGAAGTGGTAGATCTCATTGCTGCGGCAGAAGGGGAGTTGGAAGATTGAAATGGTGAGAGGCAGCGACAGCAGGAAGCCTAGCACCAGGCTACCTGCCACCAGCTCCACACACAGGCGCCAGCGCATCAGCAGGGCGTATCTCAGCGGCTGGCAGATGGCCACCAGCCGGTCATAAGCCATGACTGCCAGAAGGATGCAGTCGGCCCCTCCTAAGAAGACAAAGAAAAACATTTGGGTTCCACAACCCGCAAGGGAAACAGGAGATTTTCCCATTGAGAGAAGGTTGGCCAAGGCCAGGGGCGCGATGGAAGATGTATAGAAGATTTCCAGAACCGCCAAGTTGGCTAGGAAGAAGTACATGGGAACGTGGAGGCAAGGGTTGGTCCGGACAACGGCAGCGATGGTGGTGTTTCCACTGAGCGCGGTGAGGTACATCACCAGGAAGGCCACGAAGATCACCATCTGGACCTCTGGGTCGGATGAGAAGGGGCGAAAGAAGACTTGTATCTTTGCGGTCCTATTCACCTCTTCCATGTGCCTTACTGGACCTTCTGGGAAGAAAAAGAGGATTCTCAAGGTCCCGTCTAACAGGAGGCTTCCCCAGCTCTTCTGTTCAGTGTTAGTGCTGCTCCTGGAGCCCCGCAACAATCACGTATGCAATTTCCTGCAGGTTTTTTTCAGGTATTGGCACAGTAGAGAAATGGGAAGAAGGCAAAGGGGAAAGGGGGTTTATTATCTTTGAGGACAAGGATAAAATGTGGGGAAGATGAGGAATTCTCGTGATTGGAACAAAGGGAGGCTGCGGCTTTTGTGGCCTTTTGTCGGAGGCGGAGTTTGAAGGGGCTGTTTAGACATACAGGAGCTGCTGATTGGGGCCTTCCCTGGGGTGGTGGGAAGGGTGAATGGAAATTGTACCCTAGGCTGAGCTGGAGACCAAAGAGGCACCTGGTCTTGGGAAGACGGCCTTCTGTTTTATGGCTTCAGTCATATTAGACGACTACCATAATGAGTTAGCAATTCATACTAGGGCCAGAAGTCATCAATTCATTTACGGGTCATATAATTAATTTAACTTATATTTGCCACCCATTCATCTTTCCTGTTCTACCCCCAAGTAGCAAAAATTTAAAAGTGCTCAGTGGAAGGTACTTCGTTGGTTCTTGATTTAATTTTGATGTTGGGCATCTTCTGCTTGAAGTAGAAGTTTTAAAGAAATATTTGTTGAAGAAAGTAACAATCAACCTAAAGTTTGATACTATAAAATGGTTAAGATGGGGTTTCGGTTCATCATGGGAAACTCACGTAAGGAACTCCGAATTCTGCAGCAGCTGCAGTAAAGAAGCTGCAGGAAGCGGGTGCTCCTGGCTTAGAATATCGTCATAAACTTCGTTGTAGATCCCAAAACCCAGAGATTTTGCCGACGTATTCTACTTCTTCCTCTGCTTTATCCAACTTGATGTTAAACACGGATAGCTCACCCTTTAAGCGTCTTGTGGTGGTTGCTTTGGCCCTTTCTCAGAGATCCATTCGTTTCCTTTTATTCTTACTATTATTTTAGTTTGGTACAGGGTCTCCCCTCGCAGCTCGGATTCATAGTGATCCTCCTGTTTTCAGCCTCCCCAGTGCTGGGATTGCAGGTGCTCGCCACCACGCCCGGCCTCCTGCGACCTCCCAGCGGGCTCAATTCATCAGGGGTGGAGGCTGGCGCGACGTGCGGGCTGGCGATCGAACCCCAGTCCCTTGCTTGCCAAGCTGGCGCTTAGTCCGCTTAGCCATCTCACTGGCTCGGATGCAAGTGCTCCGCTTTTTTTTTTTTTTTTCTTAGACAAAGTTTCGCTACACAGTCCCGCTGGCCGTGTGCTCACTTTTGCAGTCCCCCGGGGGTGCGCCACCCCGCACTGGTGGCCGTCGGCCTCCTTGCATCCCGTTTCCCCTCTGCGCCGTCCATGTCCCACCCTTCTCTTTGATGTCACGTTGTCCTCTGCTCAGAAACTACCACTGACTGTCTCCTGAGTCAGTTTCCGCCTTCAAAAAGCCCTCAGTTTTCCCAGTCTTCCTTAGGCCCGCCTCTACGGTTAATTCCACGTTGGCTCGGCGGCGTGCTGCCCACGGTCCACCGCTGGCCTGTCCCCCAGGTCCTCCCCCCTGCTTCCGACGTCTGCTTTTCCGTCTCCAAAAACCGCCTCCGCGCTTTAGCTTAATCCACTCCTACCCAGTCGTCAGTTCTAGGGCATTTTCTTCAGTGAAATCTGCTTGACACACTCGAGCTTCAATCTATCCTTTCTCTAAAATTCTACGCTGCTCATGTATGGCTTTAGGTTGGTGTACTATCTCTTAAGGTGTTACATTTTAGGTCCCCAAAGATAGGGCTGAAGCCGCGGGGCAGGGACTCTCTCTTAGGCTTGTTGATTTTCTTTATTGTCTTTTTTAAGACGTGGTCTCGCTATGCAGTTAGTTCAGACTGGTCTTGAGCTCACTTTGTAGCCCAGGCTGGCCTCAAGCTCACAACAATCCTCCTGCCTCAGCCTCCTGAGTGCTGGGATTCAGGAGGGCACCGTTTACTATATTATGTTATTATTTTATTATTATTATTTCATTTATTTTGGTGGAACCAGGGATTGAACTCAGGCCTTTGCGCTTGCCAGGGAAGCGCTTATTCTACTGAGCCATCTCCCCGGCCCTGGGACTCTCTCTTAGGAACAACGATCGTTTCTGCCTTGCCACGTGTGAGGCACAATGAACAGTGCTTCCGCTCGTGTCAGCTTACTTTATCCATAAACCGCCCTAACTAGCGTGTCCTATCACCAGCTGCATTTAACCAATGAGACACATAGCTTAGAAAGACTGGAGCTTCTCCAAAGTGGGGGAGCCAGAAGGCGAGAGTGTGGGGGGACCACAGCTGCCTGCAGAGCCTGTGTTCAACTTCAGTGCGGAGCGTGGGCCTAAATCGGGGCGTACTGAGCTCCAAAAGTTTCGTTATGGGGTTACTTACCTACAGTTAAGCCCTACTGTGAGCTCCACGTCATCTACTAGAAGAAGAACGCCTGGGATCGGAGACCAAAAGTCCTAGGTTACGGCGTTTGCAGACTTAGAGACAAAATCACAGTCTTGAATGGGACGCACAGATGCTTCTCTCTGAACTGTAACAGCAACCATCACAAAGATCCTGCGCTTCACTGTTGTCTGAGGAAGAGGGGGAAATGTCTGTCTAAATGCTGCAAGGCTTTGGGTAGAGATCGAGGGACGCTGGTTTTACCTTTCTTCCATGAGCAAGAGCAAGGCGAGGAGAAGGCGGACTGCTCTGTGCCTGAGTCCTGGGAGATGTCCCAGGGCTGTGCACACGAGCCAGGGCTCTAAGCTCCCAGTGGTCGAGTCTAGTCTCGGTGCCAGCACAGCCCCTTGGGATTGAAGGGAGTCAGTCAGTGTAAAGAGAACCGCTCAGCTCACGAGGGTGCGGGAGGCGGAGTCTCAGGGCGCCTTGAGCTCACGTCCTTCTCAGCCTCTTTGGGCTCAGGAAGGCTTCTCTGATTACTGGACGCAAGTCCTCGACTCCACACGACTGTTCTCAGTAGAGTGAGCGGCCTTCGTCGGATCTGAGGCCTGGCTAAGGGGAGAAATCAACGGTGGTTACGCGGTATGTTGTGAAGTCAGCGCTGCTGAAGAAATTCCCACGCTGCAGC
>NW_004524859.1:513802-515600 GCF_000260255.1 Octodon degus
CCATATCGTGGGAGAAGGTGAAGCTCCAGCATCAGCACAGCGTGGCTTCATAAGGATCAGTTTTCATTTGAAACTCTGGGCTGGGTGTGCCTGGGATGCTAGCACACTAGGAGGCTGAGGCAGGAGGATTGCGAGTTCAGGCCTGGCCTGGGCAACCTGATTTATTGAGACCTTGTCGCCAAATAACATAATAGAAGGGCCGGGGATGTCGCCCAGTGTGAAGACCCTGGGCTCAGTTCCCAGTACCTTAGAGAAAACTTGGGGACACAATTTAACATTGAAAGAAACAGAGATGGTGTAGAGTAGGAGGAAGATATTCTTCAATTTGGAGCATGGGACAAATATAAGATTTCAAAGACATTTCTTTCTCATGGCTGATCAGTAAGGTTTTAGGAAAGCACGCTGCCTCCTCCTATTTCGGTTGGTAACTAGAAAAGCTTTACTGCAGGAGATGCTTCCAGGTCCTTGTCTCGGTCCAAGAAGCCAATATGTGTAATCCCAAAGTTATGTTATTAGAATCCCATCAAGTTGGTTCCAATGTACCACTTCCAATGCAACCCATGGCGAAAATAAAGGTACTAGATTATATTTTGAATCATTGGGGAGTTGAGGGGCTTTAAGTCCAGCCACGAAGATTGCTTTCTGGAACCAAGAGTGACCCAGGGCCTCACCCAGTTTTATTTAGTGGAGGAGTGACTTGAGGAGGATTGACTGAGAATTGTGAGAAGGAGGTGATCATTGTGAGCTGAGCTAGGTGGGTGGCCTACATTTACCTCTGCCATATGGAGAGAGGACATGCAGAGAGAGTAATCTGCATTATGTAGTATCTAACGTTTTGGGGGGTCTGGTGCTTCAGCTCTGATGTAGTCTTTCAAGCCCCAGGAAGTCATGGCCTCTATCTCAGGGCTCGATCCCAGCTGGCAGCACGGAACATTAGCTCTACCATCCTGTCTGGACCTGGCTCACCTTAAAGAGTAGCAGGTGTAGGTTACCAGGGAAACACGCACGCCCCCTTCAGAGACTGTCATCAGCACCTCAGCTGGGGCAATACACATTGCTTAAGGCCAACTGAAGGATAAACAGAAGTTCCAGCCAGCTCTGTACAGAACAATACGAGGAAATAGGGTCAGGCTCAGTCAAAATGGAGACAGTCGCTCTTCTTTCAAGGAGAGCTGCTCAGGTGGTCCTCCACACTTTACCTGTGTTGGTTTAGGTGATTGATTGGCTCTTCTGCAGCGGAGAATACCCTATGCTAGGGCTCTCATCTCTAAAATCTTAATTTGAACCAGCTTATTTTTGTTATTTCAAAGAAAATGAGTAAAGCACCAGGAAATTTCTTCTACGCTAGATGAGCCAGAGAACAACTCTCAGGAGAGAATTTCTCAACAGAAAGGCCTTTGGGCAGATCGCTTAGCGGGTCCTGAGGGTGCCCACTATCAGGCGAGTGAAGGCAGGTGCCACCATCCTTTGCCCTCCACACAATCCCTGCACACATGGACGAGCGGCCTTAGAAGGTCCGGGATGCCCACTCTGAACCGTGCCAGCTGGCCTGACTGTCTCGTATGCAGAGCACTGACCTGCTCGAGGCTGTAAAAGTGGGTCCATTTTAAGTCAATTATTCCAATTCTCGAGGCACTGGGTGGCCTCAGGAGTGACTGAGATGCCATCTCCTCAGCAAAGTCACAAGCAGAAGAGGATCAGCCAGGCCTTCCCGTCCCAGATCTGTCCTCAGCGCCTTTGCCTGCACACCTCCCGCCCTGCCAGCTTCTACCAGATGGGATTGGTGGACACCATTTGG
>NW_004524859.1:545500-550560 GCF_000260255.1 Octodon degus
AGGAGTGATTATACGTCATCAGGTCGCTAGGCACTGGGGGGTGGTCTCTAGGGTGGAGATCAGGCAAGTGACTTCTGGGAAATGGCTCAGAGGGGAAACAGAAACTTAGCTCTGGGAAGGTCACAAGACAACAGATCAAATGCAGCAGTCTGTAGTATGAGGCCAAGCATTGGTCTCCCACACTTTACATCAAAAACTAAAGCATTGCTCAAAACAATTATAACATTTTTTTCTTGCATTTGAATTAATAATATTAAAATACCCAAAGTAATGATCATGATATAGAAATCCAATGTAATTCCTAAGAAAATTTCACTGAGTTTTATTCTTTCTTAAATAATGAGGAAAATGCAGTTCTAAAAGTTGGGTTGCGCCTTTATACACCCCAATCTGTGAAAGCAATCTTGAAGTATGAACACAAGACTGAGTAACACACTTCCAAGATACAATATCAGACCAGTGTTGTTCTTGCATGAAATCAGAGGCACACAGCAAGGGGAAAGATCGCCCAGGGAGGGATCTAAGTTAGGGACATTAATATTCAACAAGTGAGCAAGAACAATAATGATGCTGTAGAAGGAGACTTTGGATACCACAGTTGGGTTTTGCATGAGCTACTTATTCCAGGGTTGGTTTCTCTGACAATTTCGCCATCAAGTATTTTTTTTTTAATTATTTTTTTTAAATTTATGTGTGTGCATGTATGTGTGTCTGTGTGGCCAGCTCAGCCCACCAGGGGGTGGGGCTGGCTGGCATGTGGTGCTGGGGGATTGAACTGCGGTCCCTGTGCTTTGCCAAGCTTGTTCTAAGTAGGTGCTTTAGACCACTGAGCCGTCTCACCAGCCCTCCATCAAGTATTAATTTCCATGGCATTTAAATAAGTTAAAACATTGTACAGGACATGCATACGTCAAAACACCACATTAATACACACAATTGTCATTTTATGAGTAATTGAAAGTGAAATTAACTAAAATTTTAAATATTTTTCCTATGTTCTGGCAAAATTCAATGAGATAAACACTTATAGACGAACATGAATGGAACAAATGTGGCTTTTACTACCTGTAGGATGACAACCATTTCAGTTAAATAAATTGCTTAAAGCAAAAAAAAAAAAAAAAAAAGGAGAGAGAGATGCTTGAAAGTAAGATTCAGTTAATTCAGTGATGTCCGCTTCATCTTTTCCTCTGATTTTACTTATTGAATTAAAGAATGTTTTCCTCCCTTATCCTTTTTATTTTAGGGCTGTTCTTTAAAATGAACACTGAGAACAGGATTGCTACCCCTGCTTTATACTTCATGGAAAATACCTGATCCATGTTATGTCTAAGATGTTTGATATGCAGACAGATAGTGAGGTTAAGCTCAACTGCCTATGTTGTAGGGTAATAATAATAACCTTCTCTTCTGGGGGTTTAACAATCTAAGTTTGCAGACCAAAAATTAGAGAAAAAGAAGGTCTGCAAAGACAGCCAACATTTTGGCCCTAGCCTTTCAAGGTCAGTGAGGACTCAGAACATAGGGGAACCTGCTCTGTAACATCCTGTAACTCAGTGGTGTCCCAAATTTACTGATCAAGGAGAGTATGGGGCCACAGAGGAAAGTGATCAATGATGTAGAGTGTGCCTAAGGAGAGTCACCTGGAGAGAAAACATTCTCTCAGGCTTTCACAGAGAGCAAACTGATCAAGCAATGGTCGTGACTCATCCACATGGCTGACACTGACAAAGGATCTACAAAGCGCGGTACAGGGTTTCAGGTTAAATCCTGAGGGGATTTGACTGACCTTATCAGATCCAAAAGCTACATTTCTTGTTATATAGGTCTTGCTTTATCTTGGTCTTAACCATCCTGCAGAAAAGTATAAAAATGAAGTATAAAATTAAAGCGATATTATTATGCTGAGCTGTGAAAGACTCAAGTCAACAACTTCTGACATTGCCAGCCCTACAGATAATTCACTACTATTATGGACTACTGGACTATGTTGGATTACTTTGCTGAATTCACACACCTACAATATTTAAATGACAATGGAATACCCTTCTCTGAAAAAACTAAACAATAAAAGGGGATACAAATGAAAGACCATTTTGTATCTGTATATTCAAAATAGTTAAGATAGATACACACCTATTTTCTCTTAATTGAATGAATAGAGAGATTTTTTCTAACAGTGTTTGTGGATAAGATATCATGTCTAAATCTTGTACAATGAAGAAGCACTAAGACACCAATATGCAATATATTGGGGCTGGGGAGATGGCTCAGTAGAATAAGTGCTTCCCTGGCAAGCACAAGGGCCTGAGTTCAATTCCCAGTTCAAAAAAAAAAAGCAATGTATTGATTATTGAAACTACTAATTGGTTTTGAAACTGTCTTATTGCTATTTGTTTCTCAATAAAATTATTAAACACACACACACACATACACAACCAAAAAGAACACTGCCAGGAGTTTTCACTGAGGTTAACAAAACAGGAAATGCTAGAGGGACGTTCCCCTTCCTGCTGCAACTGGAGGTCTTGTCTTTTCCATTTCTGGACACTTACTATGGGTCGCATGGGGCAGTATTTTAGTCTGTGATGTTCTGACCCTGAAAGGAACACTTAGAATCTTCTGGCTCAGCCCTGGCCCTGGGAAGGAAGGGAGGTGGGGGCCTGCCTGCCAGGGTCCCCACAGGCCTCAGGGCAGCGCAGCTCACCCCAGAGCTCAATGTGTGAAGTGACCTCAGTCATGAGCTCTCTAAACACGATGTTCTCTAAGGTCGTATCTTCTGTTTGCCATTTCAGTCTCCTTTTCTAAAAAGGAAGATGATGATATTACGGATTACGATGGGTTAAGTGAGGTAATCCACCAAGTGCCCAGTGTGTAGTTGCTGTCCCATAAGTCTTGAGTCACCCCTTTGTCATGTCTAGGGCATCCTGTTACTCTATGTGGCATAGCTTTATTTTCAGGAGAACAATACTACTAGTTTTTTCCCTCACAGTCCTACAACAACAGGTCCCATATCTCTGTCCGCTCACGACCTTCCCGTCTTATGTGTGTCACCACGGCACCATTACTTTCATTTTATTGACTTAATTTTGTGAAGCGCCCCAGATCAGACTGAGGACCACGCAGTGCTCCACACTAGCATGATTGTGACTCACATAGCGCTCACCCTCAGAAGTGCTCTGTGTAAGTGAACCAGGGGATCAGCCCACTAGAGCTTTCTCAGGGCCTTCTTCAGGGCGTCTCTCAGTTCCTTGTTCCTCACGCTGTAGATGAAGGGGTTTAAGATGGGGGTGATAAAAGTGTAGACCACAGACACAATGCGGCCCATCTCGGGGGAGTAGCTGGAGTTGGGGGACAAGTAGATGAAGCTGGTACAGCCGTACTGCATGAGGACCACGAGGGCGTGAGAGGAGCAGGTGGAGCCGGCGCGGCGGCGCCCCTCGGCTGAGCAGATCTGTGACACGGCCACCACGATGAAGCCATAGGAGATGGAGATCAGAGCAAGGGGGATGCTCAGAGCTATGAAGCTGATGATGTACAGCGCCGTCTGGTGCACATGCGTGTCTGCACAGGCCAGGCGCATGACGGCTGGCATGTCACAGTAGAAGTGATAGATCTCATTGCTGCGGCAAAAGGGGAGTTGGAAGATTGAAATGGTGAGAGGCAGCGACAGCAGGAAGCCTAGCACCAGGCTACCTGCCACCAGCTCCACACACAGGCGCCAGCGCATCAGCAGGGCGTATCTCAGCGGCTGGCAGATGGCCACTAGCCGGTCATAAGCCATGACTGCCAGAAGGACACAGTCGGCCCCTCCCAAGAAGACAAAGAAAAACATTTGAGTTCCACAACCCGCGAGGGAAACAGGAGATTTTCCCATTGAGAGAAGGTTGGCCAAGGCCAGGGGCGCGATGGAAGATGTATAGAAGATTTCCAGAACCGCCAAGTTGGCTAGGAAGAAGTACATGGGAACGTGGAGGCAAGGGTTGGTCCGGACAACGGCAGCGATGGTGGTGTTTCCACTGAGCGCGGTGAGGTACATCACCAGGAAGGCCACGAAGATCACCATCTGGACCTCTGGGTCGGATGAGAAGGGGCGAAAGAAGAATTGTATCTTTGCGGTCCTATTCACCTCTTCCATGTGCCTCACTGGACCTGCTGGGAAGAAAAAGAGGATTCTCAAGGCCCCGTCTAACAGGAGGCTTCCCCAGCTCTTCTGTTCAGTGTTAGTGCTGTTCCTGGAGCCCTGCAGCAATCACATATGTAACTTCCTTTATATGTTGCATAACATGGCTTGGATTTGCCACCCACTCATCTTTCCTGTCCTTCCCCCAAGTACCAAAGATTTAAAAGTGCTCAATGGTTCTTGATTTAACCCTGATATTCAGCAGTGCTTGAAACAGTAGAGTTTCAAGAAATATTTGCTGAAGAGATTAATGAGCAATCAGCCTAAAGTTTGACACTATAACATGGAGAAGACAGGGAGTTCATCAGGTGGAACTCAGTTCAGGACCTTAGAATTTTGCGGGCAGCTGCGGTAGAGGGTGCTATTCAAACCAGAGACTTCGCTGACAAAATCTACTTCTTCCTCTCCTTTATCCAGATTAATGCTAAACATGGATAGTTCATCCTTTAAATCTTTCATGTGGCTAGAAAAAAAAGTTTTGTGTGGTTGTTGCTTTGGCTTTTCTCAGGGATCCAATCACAATTTTTTTTTAAAAATTTGGTACAGGTTCTCATTATGCAGCTTGGATTCTGAATGATCCTCCTGTTTCAGCCTCCCCAGCGCTAGGATTGCAGGCGCAGGTCCTCATGCAGGGTCTCTGAGCAGGTCCACCTGTGGGTGGGGCCTGCATGGCGTGTGATGCCGGGGATCAAGCTCTGGTCTCTGTGTTTGCCTAAGCATGTGCTTAGTCTGCTGAGCCATCTAGCTGACCCTGATTCAATCTCTTCTATCTGCTGTTATCTTATTATTTCAAGAATGCAGTCTGGGCTGACCTTGTGCTCACTTTTGTACCCTCAGGCTGGACTCAAACTGGCAGTGACCCTCTGTCTCAACCTCC
>NW_004524859.1:552260-556718 GCF_000260255.1 Octodon degus
CCCAGTGTGAAGACCCTGGGCTCAGTTCCCAGTACCTTAGAGAAAACTTGGGGACACAATTTAACATTGAAAGAAACAGAGATGGTGTAGAGTAGGAGGAAGATATTCTTCAATTTGGAGCATGGGACAAATATACGATTTCAAAGACATTTCTTTCTCATGGCTGATCAGTAAGGTTTTAGGAAAGTATACTGCCCCCTTCTCTTATTTCGGTGGGTAACTAGAAAAGCTTTCCTTGTGTTGGTTTAGGCGCTTGATTGGCTCTTCCCCAGTGGAGAAAACCCTTCCCTAGGGATCCCAACTCTAAAATCTTAATTTGAAACAGCTCGTCCTTGTTATTTGAAAGAAAATGAGTAAAGCACCAGGAAATTTCTTCTACGCTAGATGAGCCAGAGAACAACTCTCAGGAGAGAATTTCTCAACAGAAAGGCCTTTGGGCAGATTGCTTAGTGGGTCCTGAGGGTGCCCACTATCAGGCGAGCGAAGGCGGGTGTCACCATCCTTCACCCTCCACACAATCCCTGCACACATGGACGAGCAGCCTTAGAAGGTCCGGGATGCCCACTCAGAACCGTGCCAGGTGGCCTGACTGTCTCGTAAGCAGAGCACTGACCTGCACGAGGCTGTAAAAGTGGGTCCATTTTATTTATTAATTTTTTTTCTATATTTTTAGGAAGGGCCTATAGGGTGTTGAGGGTCTCGCTAGTCGATCAGACTCCTATTGATCCACCTGTTTACAGCCTTCCAATCGATGGGATTGCAGGTGCACGCCAGCACTCCCAGTCTCAATCTCCATCTAAGCATGCTGCAGGGGGCAGTCCGGACACTGCAGGCCTGGGGATTGAACCCTTCGTCCCTGAGCATGCTCAGAGGCACTTTATTCCACTGAGATATTTGGTTGACAGTTATTGGGTCGATTTGAAGGTGTTTATTCCAATCCTCGAGGCACTGGGTGGCCTCAGGAGTGACTGAGATGCCATCTCTCAGGAAAGTCACAAGCAGAAGAGGATCAGCCAGGCCTTCCCGTCCCAGATCTGTCCTCAGCGCCTTCACCTGCACACCTCCCGCCCTGCCAGCTTCTACCAGATGGGATTGGTGGACACCATTTGGTCACAGGGAGGGAGGGGTAGACTGCACAAAATTCCAGTTTCCTCAGAGCTGCTGAGAGGGAGCGTGGCTGAGCAGGCTTGCGGCTGAGCCAGTAGCTGTCCTCTGTGGTTTATAACCAGATTCTAGAAGCAGGTGCATACGTGTGTGTTGATGCAGCCACACCGTTTGGGGACGTGGCGCTTCTGACAAAGGCAGTACAGCGCAGGCTTTGTTGGAACCAAATGATGCACGCTTCAGTTTTTCCTGACTTGCTTACTAGCGCCTAAGGATTGTCAGGTGGTGCAAACGCCGCACAACACGCATGTGAGACTCCTCCAGAGCTCCTAGAACACGGCCAGCTGCTCAGTAAAGCACAGGGATGAATCGATCCTTCATTACCCACTGAGGCGGGAAGGCGTTTCTGGGTGGATGGATACGTGGCCGGCCTGCCTGACCCTCGGGGAGAGCTTTGTGGCTGATCTGGTTCTAGCACTGGTCTCCTACCTCACCTCCTCCTTGAGAATCCCTCAGTAAGAGCTTGGGGAATGAGTGCGCTAAATCGACGCCTGGACTGTGATTCTTAAAACACAGAACTTACAAAGCGCCCTGACTCTGGGCATGTCTGCGTGGCCCTGCTGGCCCGTGCACAGGAGCATGAATCTGGACCCCTGAAAGAGTGGAAGGAGAGCTTACCTTGTGGATTTGGATGGTGGGATGAGCGCACAAGGAGGAGCGCTGTCATCCGGGGATTCCCGAGGCAAAGCCTGAGCCTGGAGCGGAGGGGCGGGGCTTTCCACACCACTTGGGCCAGCTCTAGCAGAGCCATGGAAGGCCGGCTGAGTGTAATCAGAGAGCAGGTTTCAATCCATTTGTACTGAAATGAAACCATAATGCTGTCTCGGATAGCATTTTATATAGGCCTGGAGTCTCTTGACGCTTCCTAGAAAATCTCACTCCATGTTAAAGCCCGGCACGTGCTGCGGTGCAGGCCATTCGCAGGGCTCCACAGATGCTCACACGAGGGAGGAGCTCATACAAAGCCCTGACTTCGTACGGAAGTTATTACAGTTGAAATGGCGAGTATTTTGAAGGTATTTACTATGATCTATACAGTGTTGATCATGTGACAGGTGCTACTTTAAACCAATGGTCATTCGGTCCTATCAGGAGGTACCTTTACTGTTAATATTTTTTGATGAAGAAACTGACTTTTAAGAATGAAGAAATGGCCGATATCTTCTTAGGTCATGAATAGATAAAGAAAATTTAGCATTTAAATGCAATGGATTAATACTATGCCACAAAGAAGCGCAAGTTCTAGTTATTTCGAGGAAAACATAAGGCCATGGTACTCAATAGAATTGGCTAGTCTCCAAAGGTAAGTATCAGATGGTCCTTCAAACATGGAGACCCAAAATATGAATAATTTGAAGAGCAACAAAAGAGGCACATGAAATCCAAGCAGGTGGCACTGTAGAGCCAGAAGGCGTTGAGGTAAGAGGGCGGGCGGAAGGAGGGGATCCCAGCACAACATGTGCTCTGCATATGTGTCAGCCCTCCATGAGGAATGTAACCAGCATACATTGCAAGCTTACACTGCTATGCATTGTTTGGGGTTAGGGGGAATCGGGAACTGAACTCAGACCCTTGCGCTTGCCGCAGAAGCTCTTATGCTACTGAGCCATATCCCCGGCCCTGATACGCATTTTTTAAAGAAAGAATTTAATTAACTTGCCGTGTAGGTCAGTGCCAGAGTCGGAGCCAATCCCCAGGACTGCGGGGTCGAGTCTGTCCCTGCCCCTGAGCTCACGGCGTCCTGCTGAGCCGCGTGCTATGAGCCAGGCTGAATGCAGGGACCCGCAGAGACCAGAGACCGCACTTCTGGTGGGCCATCCATAGACCCTGTCACTGCAGAGGGACGCGCTGGAGCCTCCCTCAGTCATCACAGTCATCTGGACTTATGTGTCTTTCTTGTCTTCCTTTTCACGCATCACCTGCACATTTAATCAGCAACACTTATTTTCATGAATCTCTTTACAAAAGTGGATAAAACCTGACCCTATTGAAGACATAGCTCTAGATTGTGGGGAAAGGGGGACAAGTGGAGAAAGTGAGAAAACACGAAATTGTGAGAGATAGCGTATTAGGAATAATATAAGTCCCCTGGAGTTCTGTGCTGCCTTAGAAGGACAATGTGCTGGGGACAGAGGGGGACCTCTCCTTTGGGAGTACTGACGTTGGAACGTTTTCCTACGGTTGCAGTTCTTTTCCAACCTCTGTATTTAGGCAGCTGGTGGTGAGCTCATTGTACCTGCTGGGAATGTGGTCCTTGGGCTGCGTGAACAGGTGCTCTCTGTGCCTTCAGGTGGCTTGAACAGCAAGGGTTTCACGGAATGTGTTCCTGAGCTCCCACCTAGCCACGCAGTGTGAGGAGCTGCGCCTACTCTAGGCAGCTCCATCCTTGGTCTCTGTTCCCAGCCCGTGTCCACCCCACAAGCTGGCCTCATCACATGCACCCAACAGTCCTAACATTGTAGGGTATGAGGTGGGGGGGAGTTCTTACCTGCTGGTGGACTCACGTGGCCCTGGAGCTGTGGCAGCTTCACTTGGTCCTTTTCTGAACAGCGAGGTCTCCAGGGTCTGCTCCAAGATCTTACCGTCCTGGGAGATCTCCAGGCTGGCATGCCGACCCCTAGTAGATCCCAGTTGTACTAGTTGGTGAAATTCTTAACGCACACCTAATCCTTGTCACCATAGCAATTCTAGGACAGGTTTTACCCCTCGTTTCTTGTACAAGGTGACAACTGGATTTTACTTATCACATCTCTGCGCCTTGGCACTTACCTCTAAAGTTGTGCTGGGAGTCAGACTAGAAACTATTATCACAAATGACACTTATAACTAAGCTGGTTAAAGAAACATTTTGGTCCCTTGAGATGGCTCTACTCTGCTGTGGCAACATAAACCGACAAGAGTAAATGTCTCGTAGCCAGAGCTAGGGTTGCATCAGGACTCTTCCACTGGTACATCATCCCTCGGGCATGTAGTTTAGTTACAGGTTCAATTTCTCAATGATGAGGTCAGTTGGGGGACAGAAAACTAATTTTCACTTGACTTTTATAGAAGTAATTGTTGAAAAGAAAATTTCCAATTACACTGTGTTTTGCATATTCCTTGGTACACACTATGTTTTTTGCCTCTGGGAATAATTTCTTCTTAACTGTGCTCCTGATCTTATTCAGATACTTTTGTAGGTGATTGAGATTAATTGTCCTATAGAGCGAAAATTAAAAACCACATGATCATCTCCATTGATGCAGAAAAGGCTTTTGACAAAGTCCAACACTCATTCATGTTCAAAGTCCTACA
>NW_004524859.1:574686-575651 GCF_000260255.1 Octodon degus
TGTACAGAAATTGTGTACCTAAACCCATGCAAATTTTCCTATGAAGAATTTTATTGTTATAAAAAAAATAAAAATAAAAGCAAAAAAAAAAGAAGTAAAAAAAAAAGATTAATTGTCCTGCAATATAAGCAACTGCTGATATCTTCCAAATGTTTGTCTGCTGACAGCTTAACGTCTTTATTTTGGTCACTAATAAATATTTCACAGGACTTATGAGACAGAACTAAAGGATAAAGCGTTCAAGTTACTGATGCTCTAGAAAAAGTAGAATAAGAAAAGGAGTATGAAGAGTATTCGTGGCTGGGGAGATAGCTCAGTGTCCTAAGCACCTGCTTGGCTAGTGCAAAGATCTGGGTTCGATCCCCAGCACTACATGCCATGGCAGCCCTGCAACAAGATGGACATCAAACCTGGGCATGCTGGTGCACACCTGTAATCCCAGTGCTCGGGAGCTGAATCAGGAGGATCTCTAGGAGCCTCAGCTGTGCAGGGAGACCTTATAGCAAATAAAGAAACAAGTAAATAAATATTTAAGTAGCAGCCAGACAGTGTTCATAACCGGAGATGATATCAACAGCAGGTACAGGAAGGTCAGATTCAATCCAAATATGAATATGCCAAGAAATAATATAATCAAACTTTTACCAATCAGTGACAAAGAGATGGGTTTGCAAGTGGCATGAGAAAGGGGCCAAGATTCATGAAGAACACCACACCCAAGGAAACCCTACATCAGAGAGGAAGAGAAAGAAACACTGCCAGCCGACTGCTGACAGGGAGTCATCACCAAATCTGTCTTACAAGAAATCCTGCAGCGAGCTCATGAAGCCAAACAGAAGAAAGTTAATCCACAATGTAGAGAATACAAAAGTAGGGGCTGGTGAGATGGCTCAGTGGTCTAAAGCACCTACTTAGAACAAGCTTAGCAAAGCACAGGGACCGCGGTTCAATCCCCAGCACCACAT
>NW_004524859.1:576230-579355 GCF_000260255.1 Octodon degus
CAGGAGACAAGGACATAGCAGAACTGGGAAGTCACACTCTTGAAATGGTGGAAATGACAGCGACTGAAGTAAAGAAACAAATTCATCAGGCTATAGAAGAAATCAGATCAGAAATAGTCTCTCAGGTAAAAAAGAAAAGACAACAATCATGAAAGAAATTGTTCAGCATAACTAAAGAAGACATAGATTAAAAAATAGAGAATAGAAAAATGATGGAAACATTGAATGAACTATACAGGAAATAACTATAATGCATGAAACAGATTCAAATAGATATCCAGGAAGTTAAGAATTCCATTGACCGGCAAAACTGCTTGAATGAAATTGAAGACAGTATTTCAGACTTTCAATATAGCACTGTAATTAGCAACCACGGAAGGAAAGATTTCTTAAAAATAACAAATAACGAGGAACTAACAATGCAACAGCTACACAATGATACAGAGAAAAACAATGTAGGACTGATAAGTGTCAAGGAAACAGCAAGAGTTAACACACATGACATAAAAAGACTATTTGCGGGAGCAATAGCAGAAAAATTCCCAAGTATAAAATAGAATCTCACATCTAGTTAGCGAAGCACATAGAACTCCAATTAGTCATAATCAAAATAAATCTGCACCCAGGCATAATAATCAAGAGCTCAGAAATTCAGTAAAAAGCCAGAATATTAAAAGCTGCTAGAGAAAAGAAACAGACCAGGTACAATGGAAAGCCCATCATAATCATTTCAGATTTCATCATGCCAAGAAGAGCTTGGAGTGAAGTATTTAAGTCCTGAAAGGACAAAACAAAACAAAAACAAAAACCCCAACAACTTCTAACCCAGATTGATGCACCCTGCAAAACCATGTATCAAATTCAATGTGAGATAAGATACTTCAATGAGAAAGAACAACTGAAGAAGTTCATGACTACCAAACTAACCTTACAAGGAGTACTGACATTGTAGAAAGCGAAAAAATGCTAATCTGAAGAACAAGAATAGAAGGAACCACCAAGAAGAGAAAGCAACTAGACAGAAGGGACAAAGGAGGCATTCTACAGTAGGAAAATAACATGACAAAGCTAAGCCAATATACATCAGTTATAACCATCAATGTACATGGCCTAAATTAACCAATCAAAAGAAGCACACTGGCAGAGTGGATCAAGAAACAGAATCCAACAGTATGCTGTATACAACAAACATATGTAACTCAAAGACAAATTCACAATAAAAAGTAGGGGTGGATGAGAATGTTGACTTCAAACCAAGAATGATGAAAAGACATTTAAAAAGGTCACTAAATACTTGGTAGGGGAAACTATAAGAGGAAGTGGTAACACTCATAACTACATATGCACCCAACGTAGCAGCACCCAACTATATAAGACAAATTTGAACAGACATGGGAAATCAAACGAGTATTGTAATAGGGGACATTGACACCCAATTGATATAAAGGAATAGATCAACTAGGCAAAAAATCAGCAAAGAATGAACACAACTAAACCACACTTGTGAAGGCATGGACTTAGTGGACCTGTACATAGCGTTCCACCTAACAACATCAGAATACACACCCTTCTCAGCTGCACGTGGGACAGTCTCCAAAATAGACCATATGCCAGCACATAGAGCATCCTTACATAAATGCAGTGCAACTGAAATTATACTATGCACGTTATCTGTCCGTAGTGCAATGGAACTGGGAGTTGATGAGAGAAATTGGACAAACTCCATAAACACATGGAAATTAAACAAGATCCTCCTGAATCATCAGTTGGTCACAGATGAAATTTTTTTTTAAAATTAAACAATATGTACAATCAAACAAAAATGCAGATAGAATTTACCAGAACCTTTGGGACACAATTAAGGCAGTCTTAAGAAGAAACTTTATAGTAGTAAATTCTCACATCAGGAAAACAGAATGAGCCCAATTCAACAACCTTGTGCTGCACCTCAATGTCCTAGAAAAAGAAGAGCAAATGGAGCCCAAGTCCCAAAGAAATTAGGAAATTATGAAGATTAGAGGATAAATTAATGCACTGGGGACAAAGAAACACTGCAAGGAAGTAATGAATTGTAGAGCAGGTTCTTTAAGATAATAAATAAAATTGATTAAACTCTAGCCAACCTTATAAAAAAAGAGAAAAGAAAAATTCAAAGTCATGCAAAAAGGAATGAAAAGGATGAAATCACTACAAACCTATAGAAATTCAGAAGATCATCAACATCTACTTCCAAAATCTTTACTCATCGAGAATGGAAAACACAGAAGAAATGGACAGATTCCTAGAGACTTATGAGCCACCAAAGCTGAGACTGAACATGTCAGCCAAAAATACCAACAAAGAGAAGCCAGTGTCCTGATGGATTGAGAGCTGAATTCTACAAGAAATTTAGAGAAGATTTAATGCCAACTCTTCTCAGACTCTTGAACTGAAAGGAAAGCAATTGTTGCCTACTCATTCCTGGAGGCAATTATTACTCTGATGCCAAAATCAGAGAAAGACCCACCCCCCAAAAAGAGAACTACAGGCCACTTTCCCTAATGAACACAGATGCAAAAATCTTCAATCAAATACTAGCAAACAGAATGAAGCAAATCGTCAAGAATATTATACATCATGACAAAGTGGGATCCATCCTAGAATGCAGGGATGGTTCAATATACACAAATCTATAAATGTAATACACCACATCAGCAAAACTGAAGACAAAAATCACATGATCTCAGTAGATTCAGAAAAAGCTTTAGACAAAGTCCAATACTCATTCATGATAAAAACACTACAGCCAATCAGAATATATTGTTTTACCTCAACCTGATTAAAGTCATCTATGACAAACCAACAGCCAACATCATACCAAATGGACAAAAACTGAAAGCCTTCACTTTGAAATCATGTCTATCTAGAATGTATAAAGAATTTTTTTTTCAAAGTTTTATTGACAAACAGATAGCAGTGAGACAGTTTCAAATCATATCGGAAGCACAGTTTCAACAAATAATACACTGCATATATTCTTCTTAGTGGTTAATTGCTGTACAAGATGAGGAATTGTGATCCCATTTACAAACACCATTAGAACAAATCATTCTATTCATTAAGAGAATGCAACTATATATCTATCC
>NW_004524859.1:586343-620474 GCF_000260255.1 Octodon degus
GGCAGAAAATCCTACTCGGCGGGCGGGGTGGGGGAGGCACTGAGGAGTGGTGGGGGGCGGCCCGAGGGGCTGGGAGAGGGTCCTGCCCACGCTGCGCCTGGGCTGGGACTGGTCCAGCCGGCGCAGGGTAGCAGGAAACTCTCAGCACACTCCTATAAAGAATTTAAAAAAGTGAGATCCAGAAAATAGGAAGACCAAATCAAAAAATGAGCACCTGAGCTGAATATATGAATGGCAAATAAATATATGAAAAAATGTTCAAAATCCTTGGTCATTAAAGAAATACAAATGAAAACAACACTAAGATTCTATCTCACCCAATAAAAATGACTATCATCAAAAAGTCAACCAATAAAAAGCTTTGGAAGAGCTGTAGGAGAAAAGGAATGCTTCTCCACCATTGGTAGAAGTGTAGACTGGTACAACCTGTATGGAAATCAGTGTGGAGATTCTTCAAAAAGCTAGGATTACAGGTCTCATTGAACCCATCTACCCCCCTCCTGGGTATTTTCCCAGAAGAACTGAGAACATCATATCACAGTGATACATGGGCACCCATGTTTAAAGCAGCAGAATTTGCCATAGATACATCTTGGAAATAACTCAAGTGCCCATTAACTGAGGAATGGATAAATAAGATGTGGTAGTTTTATACAATGGACTATTACTCAGCTATAAAATAAGAGAAGCTCGAGGGTTTCACCAGTAAGAGGTTACAAGTAGTGACCATACTCACAAGTGAAATAAATCAGACCTGCATGTGTAAATGTTGTATTGTCTCCCTAGTGTAAGAACGTGAAAGAGTAAATAAACTATGAAAGGTACAATAGATGCTGTGAAAGGAAAACAATCTGTTCAAAGGGAACAAAGAACTGGGATGGGGAAAAGTGGAAAAGAAAGAAGGAAGGGAAAAGATATACTTATGTATATACTCAGGATAGCTTGGATAGTTGTACTACTGATTTCTGCTGATGTATTGAAAGGAGCGATTAATGCTTAACTTTTGTCTTTTTCATGTTAATTTCTTATAACTATTTTAAAACCAACTTTGCATGCTTATATCTGATAATCGAAACAACTAATTTTAGACAACATTATGTGGTATACCAACCATTACTGAATTTCTATTATTTTGTTTAGTGAAATTCTGTATAATCCCCAATGTTTTTGAACTATTTTTTATTCTTTTTAAAAATAAAAACATATTGTCATTCATACTGTATTAGTGGTATGCACATTCTATCTTTTATATAAAATTGTGAGAAACCTTTAAAATAATACCAACTACAAGAATTGGTATGTAATATGCTAGGTGTAATTTTAGACATCAAAAGTTCAAAATGGGGCCAGCCAGATAGCTCAGCAGTCTAAAGGTTAGGCAGGCACAGTGTCCAGGGTTCAATCCCTGGTGTACCTTGCTGGCTCTGCACCTGGGGTGTGCTGAGACGGTGACTGAGACTGGCCATGGCGGCACGTGCCTGTAATCCCTGTGCTTGGGAGGTTGAAAACAGGATGATCACTACCAGTGTGATCTGTGTAGTGAGACTCTGTAGACCCTGTACTAAATACATTTAAAAAAAGCTAAAAATTTTGGAGGAGGAGTTGAGTGAAAATATAATTTTCTTTTATGATTACACGGTTAACAACTTAAAGCAACTTAAAATAAGTTGTTAATAATTTAAAATAACCTAACTACAAGATGATAATTGATACCTATAATAGACACAAAAAAGAAAAAACAATAAATCTAAACGTATTCTCAGAGAAAAATCCCAAAGGATAGAGTAAGAGAGAAATAAACAAGAAAAGATTCACAAAACTATTACAGAATAATTTTAGGCTGTCGGTAGTATGTCATTATCTCTCAATATTACTATCAATGTTAGTGTATGAAATGGTCCAATCAAAAGACTGAGTGTCTGAGTGGACACAGAAACAAGACCCCGCTGTATGCTGCCTTGAAGAGATCTGCCTTTTCTGGAGAGAAACACATGGACTGAAAGCTGAAGAATGGAAGAATGGAAAGAGATGTTCCATGCAGCTCAAAACCAAAAGAGGGCAGAAGGAACTATGCTCACACCCAATAAGACTTCAAATTGAAAACTGAGAAAGAAATCAAAGATTCTCATTATATGATGATGAGGTTAGTTCAGTAAGAAGATTTACCAATCATAACCATGAAGATACATAACAATTATGAATATGTATGCACTAGACATTTGATCACCTAACTGGATAAAGGTAACACTGAAGGGAGAAAGCCACTAGAGTACAGTCATATTAAAGGACCATCATGCCTCCTTCAGCCATGGAAAGGTCGCACAGAGGAAACCTCAGACTTAAACTACTCTCCATAGGTCAGCCAGACCTACCAACCCCACATACAGTTACGTACAGAACATTTCTTGGGATAGATCACATATTAGTCTATATAACAAGTCTAATAAATTGAAAATTGAATTCTGTCTTAGTTACTTTTCTCATTGCTGAGGCAAAATAACAGACACCTAAGTTAAAGGAGGAAAATCTTCTTTAGCTTACGGTTTGCAGAGATTTCAGTGCTCAGCACCTGGCTCCAAGGCAGGGTGGCCCAGCAGAGGGGTATCGCAGAGGAGGAGCAGTTCCTGGATAGCAGCAAGCCCAGTGACCCGAGCGGCTGGCTTGTCCCCTTTCACGCTCTGTCCAGGCTTGGGACCTTAGGGCATGGCCCGCCCAATCAGTGGGCAGGCTTGGTAATCGCACACGCTCAGTCCCAGCACCACACACTCTAGGTCCAGCCTCTTCTGAGAAAGTTCCTGCCTATGACTGCATGAGTCTTTGGGAGACATCTAGATGCAAAATCATATTGGCCACATACAACAATATAAAATAGATGTCAATCACAGAAGAATGGTTTAAATATATAACAATGAACCAACAGTCAGTTTGCAAGGTTCTGTTATTCAGTACTTAAAAGTGGGCCAGAATTGGAAGTACAGTGATGGATTCCAAATCACCTCTGCTCTTGTGTTCACATTACTGAAGGTTTCTTCTGAACCAGGCTCTTCTAAGGCTTTCTTGTGCTGTTAAATGTTCTGCCTTACGAAGGAGGCACTGTCACCACCCTCCTCCAGGTAGGGTGATGAAGGACAAAGACGATAGGTAACTTGCCCGAGTGTAGGGAGCCACTGAAGCTGGGAGTTGAGCACATGTGCAGAATCGAGGCATGGCCAGTGGGAGGACAGAGAGCCCCTGAAGCGAGCCATGCAAGCAAGCTGCTCCAGGGCAGAGAACACCAAGCCTTGCGACAACCCAAGCAATGGTTCTGGCAAAGGAGTGTCACGTGACACCACTCTGCCAACCGTATAAGTAAATGCACTGTGGCAGCTGAGCAGCTCCTCTCCTCCCATCCAGAGAGAGGGCTCCACCTGACCTCGGCTTTCTGCGTGTTGTCTCCTGTCTTTACCTCTCTATCCTCTCGCTACCGCCCACCACAGAAACTCTGAGAGCTGTGCAGGCTATGGCAGCCCAAGTTCACACAAAAGCAAGAAGCAGAACCTAAAGTCAAAGCTACACTGTTCTGCTTCATCATGAGTTTGGTCAAGAATCACCCCAGAGCCCTCATGTCAGGTGGGGCTTTGAGAAGGTGACCTGATCTTAGGGGTGTCATAGCTGATTTGGTGATAGAAGGCCGGGTCTGCAGAAGGGGCTGGCCACTGGGGGAGTGGCCCGGAAGGCTGCACCTCTCCTGACTCCCTGCATGAGCAGGTCTCCCCCACCAGGGCCTGTAGGCCTCGAGTATTTGTCTCAGTGATGGGGAAAGTGAGTAAGACATACCCTGCAGCGCGGGTGTGTCTGCTGCAGCCCTCGGCCCCGCTGCTCACTGTGCTCCTGTGTGAGCACCGTTCTGGGGAGCACAGCTGCTCCCCGAAGTGTCTGCTGTCCGCGGCTGCTCTCATCTAGGTTTTGTCTTGGTGTCTCTCTGAGACACCGTCTCCCTGTGCAGCTCAGGCTGGCCTTGAGCTCGCTCTGTAGCCCAGGCTGGTCTCCAACTCATGTTGCTCCTCCTGCCCCAGCCTCCAGAGTGTGGGGATTGCAGGTGCGCGCCTCTGCGCCCGGCCTGGGCGCTTTCATTTGGAGCAACACAGCTGGATAGGTGTGGCAAACGCTGGATGGTCTGCAGACAGCAAAGGCTGTGTGCTCTGGACTTTGGAGGAGGGGCTACCAGCCCTCTGGCACAGCAGCCACTCGCTGGCATCTGCTAACTTCCATCTGCACGTGGCTCCGTTGGGTCTCTCTGGAACTCTGGGTCTCTGGGTAGGAGGGGGTTGTGTTGACTCAAGTCTGATCTCACATAGGGCAAAGCTAGTTTGCAAAGACAAATGCTGGACATACCACTGTGGGAAGGGACCCGCTGATATGGCTTTTCATGGGATGGAGGTCATTTACCTGATAACTGTCTGTGTCACTGAAACGGCATCAGAACTCAGGTTGGGCCGGCCAAATAGCTCAGCAGATTAAAGTGCCTGCAAGCAGGCGCAGGGGCCAGGTGTCAATCCCCAGGCCTGCCGAGCTGGCCCCACCCTTGGGGTGCGATGAGACAGCAATTGAGACTGGGTGTGGTGGTGCACCTGTAATCCCAGCTCTTGGGAGGCTGTAAACAGGAGGATCACTACGAGTCTGATCTAGTAGTGAGACCCTGAACACCCTGTAGACCCTTCCCTAGAACACAAAAAGGGGGGCAAAAAAAAAGAACTCAGATGTCTATCACCCTTTTACAAGGCCAAGAACATTCGCTCCTCCACTCAGGATTATTTAGTGATTTTTTTCACAATGATACTGCAGGAGGGAGTGAACGCTTGTCTGTCAAATCTGCCACAGACCGCGTCTACTGCAGTAGGTGCAACTGGAGGTGAAAGGGAAGAGTAGCTGCGGCCCGGAAAGAAAGGTCTCATGCGACCGACCGACCGCGGGAGAGCCCAGCCCAGGCCACAGAGAGGCCACGCAGTCCCCTCCGAGGACTCAGGGCTGAGGCCCGGGAGGGAGGTGAGGCCTCGGGCCTCCTCCGGGGCCTGAGGGCATTTCTGAAGTAGGGAAAGGGAAAGTCCAAGAACAGGAAATCCTGTTCCCCAGGTCTTGCTTTCTTATCTGGAAAAGTATGAAAGAATACTGTAAACAAATTTGGGAAACAGTTTCCCAGGAAGGGAATGCAAAAACCATGGCTGGAATTCACTTCCTGGGGGCTAAAATTTCACCTTCTTTCTGTGAAAGATAAGAACTCGGAAGCATCTTCCCCTCCTCCCTGAGGCCCTGCGTCACCGTCTGGGGGTGAATGCCCTCCGGTGGGCAAGTGGGAGGGGTTCTGTGCGGCCAGGGTGCTTCTGTCTCCACCGCGGCAGGGCCCCCACGAGTGGACGTGAGCTCGCGCAGCTGCGGGGCTCGAGATGAGGGGCGTGTTTCGCTGTATTTTCCAATTCCTTTTTCCATTTGAGCCCCTCTGACCTGTGATTCCACTGAGCCTCTTTTAAGAAGTGCTTCAGTCAGTGACTGATGCTGCCTTCGCATACTGAGAAGGCCGTCGCCAAGGAAGCAGCGGTGGTGGGGTGGTGGGGGGCTTTTGGCACTTGGCACTCGATTGCGGAGGGTGCTGCGGCTCTGCGGCCTTAGGCGGCATGTTTGCAAGGAGCGAAGATGACAAGGAGGTGAATGACTTCGGATGTGGACTCATTCATCTTCAGAGATGTGCTCACTGCTATCTCTGTTTGCAGATAGGGAAACTGAGGCATAAGGCGAGGAAAAACCTCAACGCTACAGGGTGAGTAATGGTAGAAACTATTGGCCCAGCGCAGCTGGCTCCACTGCTCTAGCAGGTATTGTCAATACCCTAGACAGCTTGGAACAATCACCTCATTTCTCTGCACTTAGTTTAGCTCATAACAGAACTGGGACAATGTCTATTGTAACTTCCTCCCCAAGTTATTGGGGGGTTTCAAGAAGAGGGAAAACTGTAACAGCGCCGTGAAAACTTCAGCATGGTTATTCAAACCTCCAGCTAGATCCACGTGGCTTCCCTTCGGAAAGGCTGGGAGCTGCGAGCCATAATCCACCTCCCCCCCCCACTGCCCTGGGCTCCCTTGCGGTCACCCTGCTGCCTGCCAGCTCCTGGGGTGGAGAGGTTTGTATGAAAATAAAGCTAATAGGTGTGAGTAATTGGCCTTGAAAACCACAGGCACAGATAGGAGACAGCTGAAGGTTGCTGTGAAAGCGCGATATTTTAAATGCAGCGCTTAGTTCAGTGACGCAGTTCATCCCGCAAGCTGTGGAGCTGCTGCTGCATTGAGTTTTAGGATCCAGGATCCAGGAAGGATCTTCTTTCTTCAACCACAAAGGAGTGTGTGTGTGTGTGTGTGTGAGAGAGAGAGAGAGAGAGAGAGAGAGAGAGAGAGAGAGAGAGAGAGAAAGAGAGAGAGGCCAACTATTCAATGATTCTTGGATTTAGTCTCTAAATCTCTGTAGCAGATCTACTTCTGGGTAGCCATGGAGACAAATGACACCCTCGTGTTGCTCCTAAGCAGTTCCTGGGTAGTAGGCAGTAAGCAGCCAGGGGGAAGGTGCACAGGGGATGCGGGAAAGAGCCCCGGGCAGTGGCGGGTGATTCACAGAGCCTGAGGCTGGACCCCGGGTGAGTGGCAGGAAGCCTCCACCCAGAAGGAGGAGTAGAAATTTGCCAGACGTGATCTGGCAGAAGGACACGGCAGGTGGAGGGAGGTGGACCCCAGACAGGGCGAGAGGGGTGCAGCTGGTGTGTCAAGCGATGGCACCGAGGGTGGGGCCAGGTGGGGCATGACCTTGAATGCCATTCGGAGGGCAGTTGGGCCTTCTCTTGGTCGCAGAAGCTGCTGCCGCGTCTCAGTAACAGGGAAGGCATGAGAGCCACATTGGTCTGGCAGGAACACTTGCTTAATACATTAACTGTCTTTACCGAGCGCCTGGGATGTTTTGTCCTCTTCTCAGATGTGGGTCCATAGCGCAAGCTGCTGCCTCCCCCGAGGTGACAGAGGCATGGGCAGACAGTGGCAGACTGTTTATGTGATGGGTGGAGTCTGGCAGAGAAGTTGAGGGTCTCAGAGAAGCTACTTAACTCACCCTTGGAAGATACAGTGCTTTTCTTCGAAGCATCTAGCTTGATGCCAGGTTCACACGGTCTAGGCCATGTGAGGAGAGAAGAGAGCTGCGGGGAAGCGGATAGCATCCTCTGACATTAGTGGGGATGTGAACTGTGCTTGCGGGGGGCGGGTGCGGGCTGGGTCTATCATGGCCTGGTGTCATCCCCTTGCCTGGGGTGTGCCTGAACCTTCTCATTCGGTTCTAACTGTGGATTACAGCCAAAGGATGTGACTTCGCGGCTGAGGTCAGACTGCAAAGGCACTGGCAAACACTCGTCACTCTCTTCTTTCTTTGCCTCTGTCCCACTCATCTTCTGGCCTTGGTAGACACCAGCTGTCACCCTGTAACACGCTCAGCATGGGAAGGACCTGAGGGGCTGCTGCGGCCGAGCACCCTGCAGGGCAGGACGGAGCCCTGCAGTCCAGTAGCCAAGGAAGCGAACTCAGGGCGGGCCACAGCCCTGTGCACACCATGACCCCGGCTTGTAGAGACACCAGGCGAAGTTAAAGCTGGTCTGCCTTGGTCACACAGACTGGGGAGGCAAACGTCTGCTCTTCAAAGCGAAGCGTTATGTGGCAATGGATACTACTGCGGAGGTGAGGGAGAGGACCTTGGAAGGCAGGTGAGCATTCTGGGTGTCCTCCAGGCTCCCAAGAGCAGGGGCAGAGAGACCGAGACCTTCCCCTTCAAGGCTGCACCCCTTATCTCCTTGCACTCAGCCCCCCCCAGGTGCCACCCCTAGGTACCAGCCAGGATGCGCACTCTCAGCACGTGGGTGGGGGGCTACTGGGCAGCACGGCATGTGGGGGATAGCACCCCGCAGGCCGGCCGACTGCGCTCTGCCTAAGCAGGCGCTGTAGTTTGCTGAGCTATCTGGCCAGCCCATTGCAAACGGTTCTTGTCTATAAAGATGCCAATGCATTTTGTCTGGCGTAAGTGCAACTGATATTTTGTTTGTGTATTTTTATTATTATTATTTTCTGTATTTAGGACAGGGTCTACAGGGTCTCACTACCTAGATTGGACCCGAGGTGAGTCTCCTGTTTTCAGCCTCCCAAGTGCTGGGATTACAGGTGCTTCCCCCTATGCTCAGTCTCAATCGCCATCTCAGCGCGCCCCACCAGCAGGGCCGGCACGGCGTGCCGGGGTGTGCATTTGTTTTGAGACAGGGTCTGGATGTGTAGTCCAGGCTGGCCTGGAGCTCACTGTGCAGCCGGAACTTGCGGCGATCCTCCTGCTTCAGCCCCCTGAGCACTGGGATGACAGGCGTGCACCACCTTGCTCGGCTTCCAACATCAGCTTTGCACCGATGACCTATTCATCTCACCATTTCAGCTGCCTACCTGACTATCTGCCCTGTTCTTCCCTGGACAAGCTTAAATCCTTACTGCTTTCCTTATTGTTAATTAGCTCAGAGATAAAATCTGTGGTGTGGGTTCTCCTTGTATCTGCACAATGGCCATGGTTTTATCATTTGGAGAGAAATTAAGTTATCCTGGGGCCACTGGATGTGTGAGAGGCCACTTCTTGGTTTGGCACGAGAAGGATTCCTTACTGCTGGTGCTGTTCACCGGTAAGGAGTCGCTTATGCGGTCTCTGACTCAGTTCTGGCGCAGGGAGAAAGCGTGCCCCCGCGTCACGGATCCGCTCGCGCTTCCCTCCCAGGCCACCAGAGGCCGCAGAGCCCTCGCCACCCAGCGACGCGCGTCGGCTTCAGGAGAGGCCACCGCGAAGAAGGCGAAGTTCTGCGGGCAGGGGACAGATCCGCTGGGTCTATCGCTGTCACAAGACACACGGAGAAGGGCGAGAGGTGGTGGTGGCGGCGGCGGCGGCGGCGGCGGCGGCGGCGGCGGCGGCATAGGAGGGCCTGGACCCCGGGCGCCGTGGCCTCGAGTCCCTCCCGACCGCGCCCTCCGGCTTCCTCTGAGCCCCCCGCCCCTGACGAGAGTTGGAGCCCGGCGCGGGCGGGGAGTGGATTCGAGGCCGGCCCGCATCACCGCCCCACGGCTGCTACGTCATCGCCTGAGTTTTCCTCTCGGGGTTTGGAACCCGGGCCTTTGCGCTGAGTGGCCACGGTGCCGGGGCTGGGCTCGAACCCGAGACTTTCCTGCCTCGGGCTCCCGGAGCGCACGGCCAGGGCAGGCTCAGAGTCTCGGCGCCCCCAGGGTGCTCGCGGACCGGGGGCGGGGCGGAGGGCGCGGGCCCTTTAAGGCGGCGCAGGCCGGGCGCAGGTGTGGGGCGGGCCGAGCGGATTTGGGGCGCGGCGTCGGCGCCGGGCCTGGGACTCCTGCTGCGGCGGCCGCGCTCCGGGGCCGCGCTCCGCCCGCGCCAGCATGAAGGACCGGCTGGAGCAGCTGAAGGCGGTGAGTGCGCCGCGCGCTCGCGCCGTGCCCCCCGCCCCGCTCCCTGCTGCGGTCCCCGCGGCTCCCACCCCCGGCCCGGGCCGCGGCTCCTCCGACCTGGACTCGGACCCGGCGGGCCGAGGGACACCGGGGCGCGGGGAAGCCGAGTCGGCGCCCACGGACTCGCGGAGTCCACACGGAGCGCGTTCCCGGGCGGGCGGAGGTGAGCCGGGCCCCGGCGACGCCGCAGCGCCGTGTCCGCGGGCCGGGGGGCTCCGGGGCCGCTGCCCACGGCCGTCGCTGGCGCTCCAAGCCGGAGTTCTGGTTGCGCGCCGTGAACACTGCGAGGCAGCGCGGAGAGCCCGGCGCGGTCCCGGGACTTAGGAAAGGGTCTGTGAATGTGGCCGCCAGGTGCTCTGGGAAGAGGCGCCGCCGCTTCCTTTCTCCTCCCTGGCCTGGGGGAGCCCTTGGTGCCCCCTCTGTGCTCTAGGTGGGCTGTGGGGGCGGGGAGGCTGCTCTCTGTGGGGTGCGCCTGCGTGGGGTGCTGGGGCTTCGTCATCAGAGCCCCAGGGCGGCGCGTTACCGAAAGGGCAGAATTTATGGCCTCTGTTTTATAGCTGAGAAACAGGAGCTGGCTCCCGTATGGCGATGCCCGATCGCGGGGCAAGGCCCAGCACCCCGGGGCGCACCCCAGCCTGGCCTCACCGCTGACGTTTGCCTTGGGAGGGGCCGGGGGCAGCGGGAAGGAAACGGGGAGGCTCCCAGGACTGCTGTGTCGGCCCCCGGCAATCAGGAACCAGCACGGGGCAGACCTGCGGCCGGCCCCGCCTGTCTGCGGAAATGGATTTCCAAGGAGGACCTGGCCCTTCCAGGTCGTTGGCGACGTCGCAGAGAGGCTCACCTGGGCTTGGGGGCCGAGGGTGGATGCTGGTCACCATGGGGCCCCAGCTGTCCCTGCATCCCGGTGCCTCAGGGTCCTCCCTGGAAAACAGCTCAGGACTGCTTCCTTCTCTTACCGGCGGGGCCTGCACTGTCACGCGCAGCACTGTCCCCATCACAGGCCTTGCACAGTGAGGAGCAGGGAGACGCCCCCGGCAGGCAGGCGACCGGACTGCACGCGTCTCCGGGTGTCCTTTCTGCAATGAGGGCCTTGGTTGATATTAGAAGCCCTTTCTGGTGTTATTAATGGTTTCTGGAAAGGAAGTGACCGTCTCAGCAACAAGAAATGCCATCTTCCGTAGCAATTCCTCTTATCAGAGCGCAGCATTTATTAACCTGCGTGAAACTAACTTCATGTTGAACAACCATGTAAAGCCAGGGGGAGGGAGGCGATGCGATGAGTGTCGCCAGACACGGGAGGACGAGGTGCATGTGGCAGTGGCTGTAGGTAGAAGGAGGAGGTGTGTGTGTGGGGTGGTGGTGGTAGTGGTGGGGGGTAGTCAGTGGTCAGAGCTGGGGGAGGGGGTTGGCCAGGACGGTGGTGAGCTGTCCGCGTAGGAGGCAGGCAAGCACTTGCCTGGCGGTGAGCTGGTGGGAATTTTAGCCTCTGGTTGAGGGAGGGGAGAGACAGCAGGCCTGCGTGAGCCCTAAGGACGTTGGCTTCTCCAAGTGCTTCACTAGGGTGCGTGGAGCTCAGCGGCTGCACATGCTGTGGCGCATACTTGCTGAGGTCCGGGTTCCCTCAGTTGACTGCCTGTCCTGGGGTCCCCCGGCTGGGGTCCCCCGGCTTCTCCGTGGCTAGGAGAGGATGCGAGGAAGGCACAGGCCGCCCGGCCTCTGTCCAGCCCAGCTTCCACGTGGTGCACTTCCTCCTGCCCCCTTCACTCTCAGGCTAGCCCTGAGTGCTGCGTGGGTCCAGGCTCTGCAGTAGGTCTTGAGGTCTGGGACTTGCACCTGTTCCCTGGGAATTCAGGGTCTGGTAGGACACAGGAAGAACCAGGCAGGTGACAAGCGGCCACAGGAGGAGCACAGGGTGCGTTACCAGAAGTTGGGACCTCACCCTGCACCTAGGTGGAGAGGCTCCTGCATTTTCTCAGCCACCCTTCCACTGCTGAGGAAGTGATGCCCATAGAGGCATGTGCGTGCGCTGGTACTTGAGGCCGGAGGTCAGTGTGCTCTGACCTCTTGGTGCCCTGCCGATGCTGGCGGGGTTAGTATATAAAGTCCTGGACTTCAGAGTCAGAGAGAGAGCAGGAGTATAGCTCAGCAGCACCGGCATCTGTCTGGCAAGTACAAGGTCCTGAGTTTGACCCCCAGTTGTAGAAAGATTAAATGGCTGGCTGCATGGGGATAATAGGTACATTTTATGAAAAGAGAACAATAAGCACAGCAAAAGCTCAGTGATAGGTGATGACAGTGGAGAAGCCAGTGGTGCATGGATCAGGGTCGGAGACTTCGGACATCTTGGGAACTGATCTATGGAGGACTGGAAGAGACTCGGGTGGTTTGGATCCTCTAGAACCAGCACGAGTAGGGACACACTGACAGCTGCCAGGGCTCTGAAGGCTGTCGTGGGGTCAGAGGTCCTCAGCACAGCGATGCGGAGGCCCTATCCCGAGGGGAGTCCTACCGCCCCTTCCAGCTCAGCGCAGTCCATCGTGTTCACCCTGTCAGGTGCTTTGGGTCCTAACCCGGACTCAAGGTTCTTATTTAAAGGTTCCACCCTGAAGTAAGGCTTCTCCTTAGCCAGGGCTCCTTCCTCTCCTCCTCCCTGCACTTGGGTCCCACGTAGCTGCTTTGCTGTGGCAGACAAGAGCAGGGCTGAGGCGGGAGTGGTGGGGATTGAGGAGGGATTACAGCCCCATCCGCTGGCCAGGAGAAAAGGCTCTGCTGAGAGAAGGGGATTAATTTTATTTTTATTCCTGTGAGGGAGGGGGAGGTGCAGACGCCTTCACAGGTCTCTCCTTTCCTGTGCTCCCTCCCTCACTTTTTGTTAAAATCCTTACCCATCTCCCCAGGCTCCTGCTTTCCGGGAATGCTGGGGCACGATGCCTTTTCTGCAGTCCTTCAGCTTGTGGGTTGGGTGTACTGCTTGCCTTAGGTACTTCTCTATTGAGTCAGCACGGTCGTTTTCTTTATTACCACACAGTATGTTTGAAACTACCTGCAAATGTTTTTGTGAGCTGGACCATTTGTCTTCTGTGTCCGACTGTGTTCAAGACCTGTAATTCTAGCCGGAGATGCAGCCATGTCAGCGCCTGCCTGGCCAGCCCACGGCCCTGAGTTGGGTCCCCAGTACCAACAGAACCAAACCCCTGTGGTTGTAATACCCATCACGTATCAAGCGCAGTGACCAGTAACTGAGCCGGTCCCGCCAGATAGGACCTGGCTCCGCCACCTCCATCCCTGCATGGTACTCTCCCTGCACAGGTGGGGCCAAGCGGCCAGATTGGCGGTGGCAGGCTCTGGGCCAAACTGCTCTTTCCCACCGTTCTTTTTGCCCTGCCTTTTGATCCTCCACCCCCTCCTGCCCTTTGAGGCAGTGCAGGTAGAGATGGCCCCCTGGCGCCCCTGAGTAGCTCGGCCCTCTCGCTCTCCTTATTCCTGTGGCTGGCTTTCCTTGCCCCCTCCTTGAGGGTCGGGGCAGCTTCACCTGCTGGGCATAGAGCATTTACTCAGAGAATCCATCAGTCCAACACTTAAGCCAAAAGTCACTGGTCCATCGCCCAGAGAAGGGTGTGTTCTAAGATCCCTGCCTGTAAGCCCATAGCCCAGGATGCCACCAAGAGTTGCTTCTGGTCGGAGGACGGTGAGGGAGAGGTGGAGCCCTCCAAAAACCTAGCTACTCATTTCTGCCCCGAAATGCCCACTTGGCCCCTCGGGTAGGTTTCCTGCCCTGCCCATGCGGTGGCTGGACGGGGTCCTTCTTCATCCTGCCCACGCATGTCCCTGGGATGCTGGGTCCTTCGTGGCCCTGCAGCCTCCCGCTGCCTCCTTGCCATCTCCCCTGCTGGCTCGGCCTGCTCGCTGGCATCTGGCAGTTTCCATAGCAACGCTCTCTGGCCTCAGCAGCGGAGACTGAACTTCAGCCTCGGTAAAGCGATTAGTAGAGTGTAGGCTGCGTATGTTCAGCGTTTGGTTAAGGCAGCTTGCTATGGCATCAGGATTTTTTTTAATCTCTAAATTTTGGATTACTTTTAGATTTATAGAAAAGTTGACAGAGAGGGTTCTTGTCTAATCCTTATTGAGTGTCGCCCATTATTAACATCTTGTGGAAGCACTACTGTGCACACCGCTACCCACTAAGTGCCAGGCTTCATCTCGAGTTCACTTGCTGGCCTCCGAAGCCCTTTCTGTCCGAGGGCCCACGCAGGCCATGATGCCTTCAGCCATAGTGCTCTGGGCCTCCTCTGGCCTGGGCAGGCCCAGCTGCCCTCGCATCTGCTTGGTGGTTTGGAAGTGCAGCTCCTGGGGTCTGTGCTGCCTGCGACAGCGACAGTTGGGCCGGGTGGGCAGGCTGCTGAGTGCTGTCCTGGCAGTCTGGATACCTGGCTCTTGTCTGCATTCCTTTCTCCCCTGTAAAACCGCTGGGCACCAGATTAGGATGGGATTAAGGAGAGTGGTAAGCAGAGAAAGCGTGTCTGCTGAATGCTAGTGGGTGGCGCTGGTCAAGAGCATGGGCCAGGTATTCTGGAGGGACCAAGGGTGTGCCTTGGGACAGGCTGAGAGGCAGGGTGGGAGGAGGAGTGAGACACTGCCCCCTCCTCCCTGCATCCTGGAGAGCTGAGAGCTTGGGAGTGGAGTGGAGGAGGGAGGCGGCCTGCCAGGGAAGGAATGGAGGAATGGGTGCAGAGCAGGACGGGCCTGAGGAGCAAGCCAGAAAGGATTGTGTGAATGACCTTGCCGGACTCCAGGAATGGGGGCGAGGGCAGGAAATTGGCGTGGGCCTCTGGCGGTGGCCTCGCTGGAGCCTTCCTCTGGGCAAATCCTCTCAGGCTCAGAGTCCCTAGGAGTCACCTCTGCTGACCCAGGTTCCACCTGCTCCAGGCTTTCCTGGTCTGAGCGAGCCCAGGCAGCCTCTCTCTCTGCTGTGCATATGAGCGATTCCAGGTACCCTCTCTGCTGCGCATGTGGTTCTGCGCATTGTCCTATCCCCACTGGGTGAGCAGTGGTGTCGTGGCTCCAGTTTGCCTGAGTTACATCTGACCCTGAGTTAAGACACAAAGACAGTGTCAGATACCACTGAATGTGAGTCATATTGGCCACACTCCTAGTGGCGATACAAATAAATAAATAAATAAATAAATTTTGGTCTTTTTGAGACAGGGTCTCTTCTGTAGTTCAGGCTGGTCTTGAGCTCATTTTGTAGCCCAGGCTGGCCTCAAACTCGATGTTGGGATCACAGCTGTGACACAATTCAGAAATGGACAGTCCACCCAGAGTCCACCCACGCTTACCCACACTGGAAATTTAAACCTACCCTTTTTAGTAACTCTTGACATGAAGCAAATTACAGGAAAAGCAAAAGTGAATAATAGTGACAGCAGGGAATATCACAATTTGTGAGAAGGCAGCTGAGGCAGGATTAAAGTACATATAGAAGAAAAACGACAGATTTAAAATAAGTGAATTCTGTGACTACATCAACTCTGCTTTTCCTCAGAAACCTCAAAAATGGCCCTAGAACCGCACCTTTCTTATTAATCCGTGGCACACATCATACCTAGGGATTATGCTCACTGTGGGGAGCTGGGACGGGCGCATGACCCGTGTCAGTTACTCCCACCCCCACCCCGCAGAAGCTCCCTTCAAGCCCCGCTGCTCTGCTTGGGTGGTGCGGTGTCTCGCCGGGTGTCCACTGCGGCTGGAGCACCCCGCATGTGCAAGCGCGTGGAATTCTTTCAGCACCTGGATGAGCAGATTATTCTGGTCACATTACAAATGAGGAAACTGAGGCACAGAGAGTTAAGTAAGCTTTTCAAGATGGTGAAGCAACCCGAGGTGGAGCCGGGTGTCTAGCACGGGGCAGATGAGCCTGTCTCCACACGCGGACCTTAGGACCCCCGGCGCTGGCAGCTTTCTCCTTCACACACGTGTTGGATTTGTGCATGGTGCAGTGTCCCTAGCACAGAGAGGTGTGTGTACCCCGGGCGGCGCAGGAATGACATGTCCTCAGGGGGCCTGGGCTCGGGGCCCCCAGACCTGCCTGGGTCCCCACCATGCCAGTTGATAGCTGATTCGCTGGGGAATGAACAGAGCAAAGTGGCTGCCTCCTGAGTCAATGGGGAGGATCATGTTTGTCTGTAATAGGGCTGATATGAGGGTGAAATGACAGATCTGAAAACATGAGAGGGAGGCCCATGGCACAGTGACCCATGCGTGTCACCGACGGTCACTGTCGCGCGGAATGTGCTGTCTCCTCTGCTCTTGTCCAGTTGGTCGCCTGGCTCTGGCCTAATCTGATAAGCGCTTGCTACTCGCTCCTCCGGCTTCTCCTCCTCACACAGGGCTAATGCTTGCCCTCAGCCGCCAGCTGGGCTGGGCAGTATCTCCAGAGGAGCAGCAGCGGCTCCCTCAGGCTATCGCTGTCTGCCGATTTCCTCTTGGTTCATCTGACAAGGGTGTTGCGGAAGATGCGGTCCGGCCCAAAGGGGAAGTGGTCTCTGGGGCCCGCGTCACAGGTAGAGCAGCTCAGCGCCCCTGGCGAGCCTGCTTTGGAGAAGGCTGCCTGATGCTTTACATGGGGAACAGAGAGCCAGTGCCACACACCATCAGACTCTCTGCTCTTTAAGTCAAAGAAGACGATGGGGAACTTGGGTGCGGGGCCGCATGCGTGGGGTGTTGGGTCCTGTGCGTGGGACATGCCTGTGGGAATCCTCAGACTGCTTCTCCAGGGGCAGCTGGGGACAACGTGACGCCATGGTCTCTGGACCAGACGGGGAGGGCACAGTCTAGGTCCCCAGAGAGGAGTGTGCGTGGGGAGAAGGACTGGGGGCAGGAGGAGATGTCCCCAGGCCTCTCCTCTCCTGTGCGGGCATCGGGGGCCAGGCGTCCCTCCCAGCTGTGCTCGTTTCCCTCAGAAGGGTCTTCCGGGAGCCCTGGACGCTCTCGCCTTGGGAGTGCCAGGCACGCTTCATCTGTAGTGTTTTCTCTTGTTCATTCTTCCTCCTTTTCCCCTCTACTGTTATTTGTAAGAGCTTTACAGAAACTCAAGTTACTGATTTAAACATAAACTGCTCCCACAAACTTACTTAGACAGGAGTGAGGAGCTCCTCTCTGCTTCCAGTTCTTCTGAGAAACTGTCTCTTACTTTTCTCTCATTGCTGAGACAAAATACCCAGCACCAAGAGTTAAAAGGCTTTTTTTTTTTTTTTTTGGCTACTTCAGGCTGCCTTAAGGGCAGGTCTGGTGCAGCTGCTGGAGCTGGGAATCGAATTGTGGTCCAATTGTTTACCCAAGTGGCGGTTTAAACAACTGAGCTATCCCGCAAAGCCCCTCAAGAGTTAGAGGAGGAAAGCTCTACGTAGCTCACAGAGGAGGTTTCAGCGCGTGCCCTGCTGGCTCCAAGGCAGGGTGGCACATGGCAGAGGGCAGCCGTTCAGGGTGGCGAAGACGGCAGAAGCAGCAAGGGCGGAAGGGGGCAGCCAAGCCTCTTTTCCTCCCTACAGTGTATGCAGGGCGCACGCCCTAGGGCGCCTGGCTTTTCTCTCTTGCTGGGATAAAATACCAGTGCCTGATGGCCAGAATTAAGGAAGGAGAGGTTTACTTAGCTCCCAGTGTTGAGGCTTCAGCCCCTAGTTGGCTGGTGCCCAGGCGCGGTGGTGGTGTGCACAGGAGCGTCTGTTTATAACAGCAGGGCTGGGGGACGGCAGTGGGCCCCACGAGCAAGCAACAGCAGCCCGCTTTCTGGACCTTTCATTTTGTCCAGGCTGCCCACGCTTGGCACCCGCACCCTTAATCCTAGCACCACGTCCCTGATCCCAGCCTCACACACCCTAGCCCCAGCCACTTCTGAGAAGCCCCGCCTAGCACTGCCTGAGGCTCTGGAGGGACATCAGACACTAGCCAAGACAGGAGGCATCTTACTTACCTGCTTTTGTCCTTCCTGCCTTTTCTCCCTCTCTTTCTTAACGGTAGGACATCTTACCCTCTCACTGTGCTGGAGACAACCCGGAGCCTTGCACAGCAGGCGAGAGCCCTAACGCTCCACTGTGCCCCGAGTCCAGTAGCAGCCTCTTAAGGTGAAACCTATTCAGCTGCAGTGATTCGAGGAGATGACGGGAACCTGGGCAGATGGCACACTGAGACGTGGCTGCCGGGTGGTTTTGGAGCCTCCCTGGGGTGTCCTGGGGTTTCCCCAAGTTGCAGGCTAAGCTCTACCTGGGTGAGAAGGCTGAGGCTTGACCCTGTCCTGCAGCCCATGCCCCTCCCTCCTGGGCTGGGTGCTTTCTGCACAGCTGGCAGCTGCTGTCCTGGCCCCGCTGCTCTAGGTGAGTCACCTTCTAGCAGGGCCTGCACAGCTGAGCGTCTGGGACGGGGCACCGAGCCCGGGCCCTCACCGCACAGGTCAGGAGCCAGCAGGCAGTGTGCAGCGTAACTCCGCTGGCTGCAGTTTCTCGGCAGCAGAACCTGGTTGGGATCCATCGCTGCGAGGTCCATAGAGCAGCCAGGGCGTGGGAGCACCTCGCACCTCGCACCTCGCAGGGGCTCACTGTGTTCCCGAGTCTTGTGAGCTGTGGACAGATGCGCAGTGTGCGAGGCCAGGGCAGGGCGGGGCACCAGGAGGGGGAGTGCCAGGCTGAGCTGCTCGAGGCTGAGCTCCGGGCACCTCGGTGCTCCCTGCTCTGCCCAGTTCTGCTGTCAGTTTTGTGGGCTGAGGGGCGACAGATCCCCAGCTGCAGTTCAGGGTGGCCTCTGCTGCCTCCTGGCGTGAGGAACATCAGGGGCTGTGTGGGAGGAAGTGGGGACTGTGGGGCTCGAGGTTCCGCACTGAGATAGCTGATCTGTAACCGCGTGTTACCCCACAGCTTCGCGCCCTGACATGCTGCTAAGCCCTGAGCCAAGCGTGATCCTGGGAGCTGAGGGTAAGGGCATCGCGTGCCTTCCTGCCCTTGGCCTGTGCAGGCCTTGGGGCTTCAGGAGCTGCCTGAAGGGCAGGCAAGAAACCCCTGGCCAGGGGCCCGGGGAAGCTGCCCATTGGAAGCCTGAGTGCGTCCCGGTTCGTGAGCTGAAGAGGGCGGGAGGATGGCTGTGCCTCATCTCTTCTGACCCGCATGAGATGTGGTTGGCTTATGCTTTGGAAGCGGCATGCTACAGGGGCCTGACCTGGCCGGGGAAGGTGGGAGGGCAGGACCGGAGCTGCCCCACAGCCGTGTCAGCGCACCGTTATCTGTGCTGGGGCTTTGGTTTCTGCATGTCTAGGTGGAGGGATGCAGTTCAAGGTCCCTAAGGTTGCCCCGAGCTCTGCAAGTCCTGTGCCCCTCCCCACAGCGCCCCTCCCCGCAGCACCCCTCCCCGCAGCGCCCCTCCGGTGCTCAGATCTAGGTTGAGCAACAAGGAGTGGACTTGGCTAGTTTTATGTGCAGTTACTGAGTTCTGACTGCATCGCACACTCTGTAGGGAAGTTTGAACTTTTATCTTCACGTCAGTCCTCGCTGGCTGTTAGTTTATCTCTCTTTCTCTGATACGTATCTACTTTTATGAAATACATATCTGTACATCTGTATCTCTAGGAAATATATAGACAAGATGACAGACATATATATTGGACCTGCTGGTGCATGCCTGTAATCCCAGCACCCTAGAGTACTGAGGTGGGGAGACTGCAACTTTGAGCTGGATGTGTGGGACATTGAACAACTGTGTGGACGCTGTCTCCAACGCGGGCGGGGGGCTGGGAATACAGCTCAGTGAGAAGGCCTTGGGGTCAACCTCTAGCACTAAAAAGATGTATATACAATGTCATTTCTAGATACATATCAGAAATGCTGGGCTGGAGACACGGCTCAGCAGCACAGTGCCTGCCTGGCAAGCTCACAGTCCTGAGTTCAAGTCCTGCCACCCGCCCCCGAAAGAAATGCGTGTGTAAAGTTTGAACAGAGGCTGGTGGCATAGGCGTGCTTCTCAGGGTTTTCCTGTTGTGAAACCTGGGGGAAGTTCGGCAGTGCCAGCCCGGCTGCTGCCAAGCATAGGGACAGGCCGGCTTGCCCACTGACACCTCCTCCCTATGCTGTGCCCAGCATGTGCCCGGTGCCCTGCAGTGCTACAGGAGATGTTACTCCTGGCCACAGCCTGCTTGAAGTGAAGCTGGAAAGCTGACATGGTGATCACATGGCTGTCAGATAATAGTGAACGGCTGAAGTGGGCCCTGAGGGAGGACAGGAGGGGAGTGGGGCCAGGGACTCGGGGGCTGGTGCCAGCAGGGCCCACCCCAGGAAGAAATGTGCTGGGTGCAGATGGCGGGGAGCAGCCCAGGCTGACGGGCCCAGAGGGAGCCCAGAGGAGGCCAAGCAGTGGGCTGCACAGCCAGCATGCAGAGGGGCCTGGCAGGCAGCGGTGATGGGGACTGTGCTGCTGGGAAAGGGGATGCCACAGAGCTGGAGCAGGGTCATGAGGTGCACAGGGCGGGGGGTGGGGGTGGGGGTGGTGGAGCCTGCCACTCAGGTGTGGGCGGGATGCACTGCTCCTCCTCCACCACAGAGGAGGAAGTGGAGAGTCAGGGGCGCTGAAGCATGGGTTTCGGGCTCCATGGCAAGCATGTGATGGGGCCAGTTGTGCAAGCTTGGCCCTTATGGTGCTGGGGACCTGACCTGTGGACTTGGTCTGCGGGGGTGGGGGTGGGGACGGGGAGGCACTGCTACTTTACACCTGCAGCTGGCTGATGGGAAACTGGTGTGTGCGCCATGTGGCGCGAAAGCTGTCAGTGTGTGGTGTCTCTAGCCCTGAGTCAGGAGGTGGCCACCACTCGCAGGCGCCGCCTTGATGGAGGTCTCGCAGGCTGCCGAGCAGGCCTTGGCTGTAGACGTCTGAGGCCTTTCCTTCCCAGGTGCTCCTGCAGGTGGGTGTCTGAGGCCTTTCCTTCCCAGGTGCTCTCCTGCAGGTGGACATCTGAGGCCTTTCCTTCCCAGGTCCTCCTGCAGGTGGACGTCTGAGGCCTTCCTTTCCCAGGTCCTCTCCTGCAGGTGGATGTCTGAGGCCTTTCCTTCCCAGGTCCTCCTGCAGGGGGGCCAGGCTGCCTGGCTGGAGCCGGGTCATGGGGATCCCTGTGTAAGCCACAGAGGTCTGAGAGCCTCCTACTGTGGTGACGGCTGGGCCTGCCTCCGTGCTCCAGGCCACCATTGCTCCCAGCCCTGGCAATGTCCCTTGACCCATGCACGACGGCAGCCTCCTCCCACTTCCTGAGCTTGTGTGAACATGACATCCCCTACATGATGTCATGCTGGCGTGTGTGTGCACACCTGTGTGTACCCAGATCCTCATGGTCTCTGCCTCAGTGTGCGTCTCTAACACCCACCATCAAAGCTGGTGGACTTACCTCTAGAGGAAGACTGGGCTCCTGCTTTCCAGTGAGGAGGCTGCGGAGGCTGCAGGAGGCCTGCGTGTCAGTGACCCTTGACCTAGGCACGCTGTGTTTTTGGTTTTAGACAGTGCGGGGTGGATGCAGCCCACTGGCCTCATGGAAGCTGGTTATTTGTTTAGCTAAAAGGCGTTCTGCCCCTGTCATGTGCCTAGGTCAGCGTGAGCACTCAGAAACAGGTGCAACACATGAGTGACAGCCGAGTGCCACATTTTATTGTGATCAGACTGATTTGCTAAGTGAAGGACTCTGGGACTCAGTGCACCTGCCCCCGGCTGAGAAGGGCCCCGAGGGGCAGGCAGCAGGCAGCTGTGACTGGGCGGCCTTTGGATGACTTGGCTCCTCCCACTTCAGACATTCACAGTTCTCAGGCCTCTGGCCAGCCCTTGGCTTGTGACTGGTAGTCTCTCCAGAATCCTGTGGGGAAGGAGTCCTGGGCAGGCAGGCAGATAGATGGACAGACAGACATACCCTTGTAAAGAATTGATGCTGCTTGTGATCCCAGCTTTCTGGGAAGCTGAGGCAGGACGACTGCAAGTTGGAGCCTGGTGTAGGCAGTTTAGTAACCTCGTGACAACCTTTCCAAAATTAAAACAAGAGCTGCTGTGGGGCACGCAGGAACAGGGATGGGGTTCTCCTGCCCCTAGCCCTACAGTTCCCTTCTGTGCCCCTGGACATCATGGTGTGCAGGTGGCCTCCCCAGGGGCCTGTTGCTGGTGGAAGGTGATCTCGGTGACTGTGGTTTCACACAGGAGGGTGAATGAGGCCCAGGGAGCTGGGTTCCCAGAGGATGCTGGGCTGGGTGGGGAGGCTTCTGTTTCCTTCTACACGGGTGCTCTGGGACTAGGAGCAGCACCGAGCACTTCCTTTGTAGCAGGCAGTTTCTGAAAACAGGAAGAGCTTTGTTCCCGCTGTGCACTTTGAGCTCCAGAGAGGCTGTGTCCAGAACCCCATGGCATGGAGAGGGGCCCAGGTCCAGCCATGGTGTGGAGCCCACCAGTCCTCACCTTTAGCTGTGTGGTTCTGGCCGAGTTGCTAACCCTCTGGGCCAGTGGTGGGCTCCAGGTGTCGTGCTTGTCTAGCCTGGGAGACGCCCCAGGTTTCATCCCAGCACCGAAAAAACAAACCAGACCCTGGCATTTACCGAATGCCGTGGACCAGGCCCTGTGCAGATGCCTTTTATATTCATTTTTCATTTATGCCTTAAATAGTTTAGTGTAGTAGGTAGCATTATTGTCAGCGTTTAACAGATACAAAAGCTTAGGTCCAGTGAAATGAGTGCCCGGCCTCCCATTCCCCAGAATCTGCTGTTCTGACTCTTAAGTGAAATCGTGTGTAAGAAGTTAGCCCACTCCTGGATCTCTCAGTAGGACCTGCCCTCATCCTCTGCTCCTCTGTCTCCTACAGAAGCAGCTGACGCAGGATGACGACGCTGACGAGGTGGAGATCGCCATTGACAACACAGCCTTCATGGATGAGTTCTTCTCCGAGGTGGGCGGCCTGCCTGAGTTTTGTTCTGCTGTTCATGGAGAAACACGGCTTCCTCTGTTAGAACACGGGAGCCTTGAAGCTCTGCGGAGTGGCAGAGGGCCGTCACAGGGCTCTCTCGGGCGAGCCTACAGGGAGAGCCTTTCAGTTCTTCCTTAACCTTGTTAAGAAAGGCCGCAGAGGGGACATTGCATGTAACGAAGATGTGCTGTTAACAGCTTACGCTGTGCGGCAGCTCCTTAATGAGATCCCTTCTTCCTAAAGAATATGAATTAAAGACAGAATTAACCCAGGTACATAGCCGGGGTAGGAACAAGCATTGCATCGCTAGGCTTGGGATTCAGCTAGATCAAAGTTACTATTTGCAAACATTTTTATACTGCCCTCGGCTTAACACTGTTGGTGACAGAGACCAAGAAGCCACCAACTTGGCCTTGTAAAGTCTAACCCGGGCACATCAGCCGTGTCTGCACATTTGACCCCTCTTTGGTCTTCGGGGTGCACATCGGGGTGGTCCATAGATTGGTGGAGTTGTGGGGCGGAGTGGACCAGTGCCAGCAATTCTGGCCTGGGCTTGGAGCTCAGCCTGCTTCTGACCAGCTCATGGTTTCTGTTAATGTTCCTCCTTTGTAAACTGGGATCGATAACCTAATAATTTCCTATAGGCTTAGTGCAAGAATCGAGACACTGCTCCTCAAACAGCGCGTAACAGCAACAAAAAACAAGGCCAGAGTGTACGATGGTGAGGTTTTTGCCACTGTACCATGGTTTCTTGAGTCCTTTAGTTCCTTGGGGGCAGGGTTTAGAAACCCCGAATGCTGCATTCTTCTTGCAGAGAGGATTTGGCCCTTCCCGTCACCCTCCGGTGCCGTGTCTCCTCTCAGTGGAGCGCACGGGAGCTTGCCAGCCCATGCCCGTCACCCGTGCTTGCGCTGACCGGGCCTGCAGGTGGGGCTGTCCCTCGCTCCGGGTGTTACCGTGAGCGAGGCAGAGCCTGGCTCTGTGAGCCCAGCATCGATCCACTGTGGGCTGTGGAAGGATGTGTCCTTCTGGCCAGTGGTGGGTAGACTCGAGACATTTGACGACATTGTCTTGTTCCTGCGGTTGTACCTGGTGAGCTGGACGCATTAGGAGCATCTGCGTGAAGATGAAAGGAACCTTCTCCAAAGGAGACTTCTTCTCCTGACCCAGAGGGAGGGTCCCTGAGAGGCAGATGCTTTGTGAGGTGGGGAGGTGGTGGGCTTCGTGGCCGATCCCCCCTGCTAGCATTTCAGGCAGTGTGACCTTGGCCGCATTACATGTGCTGTGTGCACTTTGGTTCCCTCCTCTGGAAGTTGGGCATGTTAGCCCTCGTCTTTCTTCTTGTAAGAATCGCAGGAGCTCACACCCTGGCAAGAATGATCTGGCCAGAAGAGCGCTGGGGAGGTGGCGCATGTTTGCCGAGAGTTATCAAGCTCTTCGGGCCGCTTTGCTGTCATGCTGCTTTTTCTTTGTCTCTTCTTGACCATTTCCTTAGTTGGCAGAGAGAGGAAGATTTTTTTTGAGGAAACTGATCTGCCTTTGAAGGGGTTTATTGTTTTGTGTTCATTCATCTGTCGTCAGTGTCTTAATGCTTACCCTCTTCCAGGCTGGGTTGGAGGTGCTGGGATACAACATTGTGTGCAGCAGGGTCCTTGCCCTGTGTCTTCTGATCTAGTGGGGGGGGGGATTTTAGAAGTTGTCCCCTTGATGGAAATGTTAAGAAGACACCATGGGAGCACAGACAAGCACAAAGTTCCACCTAGGGCAGAGGGGCAGAGGGCAAAGGGGCAGAGGGCAGCGGGCGGAGGGGTGGAGGGGTGGAGGGGCAGAGGGCAGATGAGCCACTTTGCTCTCAGACTTGTGTATCTGGAGCCCCCAGAGCTCGTACACACACAGACCAAGGTCAGAGCCCCCGAGGCAGCTCAGTCGCGGGTGTCTCAGAAGTCCTTCCAGATGACTTTGTGACAGTGATGCACCACTGCAGAGTGGTGCAGAGATGTTGAGGGTCTGCAGCAAGGAAGTGCTGGGGTGAGGGTGTGTTTTTGAAAAATCTGGCTATGGCAGTTTGTAGAGGGGAGGAAAGCTGGCAGGTTGGCGAAGGTGCATCCTTTAGGGACGCTGTGGACCTCACTGCTGGCTGGGAGTGGGGCATGGGGAGGGGAGTTAAGGCTTGGGCCAGCATCTCTGAGGTCCTCTGAGCTTTTCCCAGAGGACTGAGAGGGTGAGGCTGCTCGGCCTGTCTGCTGCTGGGCAGTGAACTACCTAGCCCCGCGAAGCAGCCCTTTTGTTGTGCGGTAGCCCTCTTGGCTAGGAATCTGGGCAGCGCTGCGGGCTGGCCTATCTCCCCTCTACAATTTCTGGAACCAGGAAAACACCGACATCTGGCCCAGGGATGGCGGTGACACGAAGGAATACCTGGGCAGAGACTGTCTGGTGAAGCGGCTGCCTTGACTGTTCAGTGCCCGGGCTTCTCAGCAGGCCTCAGCCAGGGTCCACGGGTCCCTCGGGGCGGGAATCTGCTGTGTGCGGTGGCCCTTTTCCTGCACTATCTGAGACACATGACAAGTACACTCGTTTGGGGTGGGCACATGTACAGCGTGCCCACCGCTGCTGCCGCCCTTTCCTCCCCGCCTCATCCCCTCCCATTCCCAGTGTGCCTTCCTGTCTCCTGCTGTCTCTCCTTTACTTCTGTGTTTCCACTGGGCTTCTTGTCCGGGAGGAGCCCGTGATAGTGAACCTCCTGTGTGGGACTCTTGCATTTGGCATGCGGTCTCCAAGTAATCGATTTCCCTACAGCTGGCTCGCAGCCGTCCTTTCTGTGGCTGAGCATGTGTGCCTCACTGTCCCTGCTCACGAGGCTCCAGAGGGCGCCGGGCTGTCTCTGTGGCGCGGCGACTACACCTGTGTGCTGTGAACATGCACGTGTGTGCAGAACTCCTCCTTAGAGGCCTCACGCTGCGGCAACCCATGCATGCCATGTTTGTAGCATCATGATTCTGCTGTGCTGTGTCACTGAAGTAGTCAGAGCTGCTGATTCCAGACAGGACAAGGCTCCCACCTCTTAGTGAGATTAAAAAAACAACAACAAAACTTACACCCTTTATGAGCTGAGCCGCCCCCCCCCCCCCGAGTTAGACTTCCATTTGGCGCTCTCTTGCACCAGCATGGCCAGGAGCAGCTCAAAAAGCCCCTGGATATTTTTATGGGGGGTACCTTCATCCTCTCAGCTGATGTTCCTGCTTTTCCAGGCCTGAGTGACTTGGTCATGCCGGCCCCCAGCTGGAAGGGACGCCAGGGAAGTGACTGCTTGTCAGAGGGACAAGAGTGCCAGGGTGGTTGTGGCAGTAGTCGCGATTCGTCCTGCAGGCCGGCAGGATCGCCTCCTGAGGGCGGCGTGCACGACGCTGTTCAGTTGGTCCCAGTGCTCGTTGGGGAGGGCAGCTCCGTAGTGTGATCCTCAGGTTGGGGAAATTCTTGTTTTTCTTTCAGAAATCTAAAATGCACATTCCCCTTATAAAGTCCAAGGAAGCCCTCAATTTCATCTTTCACAGGCCTCCTGACTCAGACCTTCTCTTAAGAAGATGGGTAGGCGGGTGGGTGCCCCTTGCACAACGCTCTGCAAATACGAAGTCACAGTTTCGTTGTTAGGCTCTAGCTTCATGTGGGCCGCGGTTACAGATACTAGAGGGTGGACAGCTTCTAAGGCATAGATGCGTATTTTCCACAATGCTGGGGCCTGGGCTCCAGGCAGACTGCTCACATCACATTGTGACCTCACATGACAGCAAGGGAGCAAAGCTAGCTGCCCGGCTTCTTCTTATAAGGCCTTAATCCCACTGAGGAGCGCTCCACCCACTGACCTAATCACTCACCACAGGCCCCGGCTGTAAAGACCCTCAGGTGGGAATTGAGCCTGGAACCTACCAGTTTGCCTGTGGGGAGACACAGACTTGAGTCCCCACAATAATTAAGGAAACCTGAGGTAATTTTGTGGCACTGAGGGAACCTGCTTTTCTCTTGAAGTTGCTGGGTTTCTTCGTGTTTGGCCAGCGCCTACTGATGGCACCCTGTGGATATCAAGTAGTGGATATCAAGTAGTCTAGGACCAGAAAGCCTTAGTCCTGGCCCTTGAAGTGTGGTGTGGGGTGGGTATTGAGCAGAACTTGGCTAGGGAACCGTGACGTGGCTGACCGCGGAGCACAGGAGTTTGTTAGATACCCTTGACTTTTGCTAGAAGAACTAAAACCCCTAAAGTGGTTGTAACTTGGAAATTCCAGTGTGAGGTCACATCAGCAGGTTAAATAGGGTGAATGCGTCTTAAGTCTGGAAGCAGGGTATGTGGGTGACAGGTGTGCTGGGTGAGCTGGTAGGTATCACATTCCGGAATCTTTCAAGGAGGCAGGCGGGCGCCTTGGCCAGTCGTCTGCTCTGCGGTCCCTCTTGTCCATCATGCCCTCTGCTGTGAGTTTTCAGCTGGCCCATGGAGCACATGGCCAAGGGCAGTGCTCTGGGGAGATGACACACGGTACCCACCCCAAGTTGGCGGTGAAGCCAAATCCAGATCTGGACTGCCCAGCTCTAGGCCAGCAAGAGTGTGTGCTTGCTGTTCAAGTCACCCAACCTCGGCCTTCCACTCGGGCCCCATCCCACCTGAAGATAGCCTGTGCTCTGGCCTGGGGACCACACCCTCCCCTTTGTCCCTCCACCTGCTGCTGCCTTCAGAATGCCTCATCACCCTATGCTGTGCTCCGCCCCACCATCCGTGTGTAAGGAATTCACTCTATTGTATTGCTTTGGTCAAAATGACTAGATAGGCCCCTTTTCCTGGCTAAATTTTAAGCAATCCAAAGCCCTGACACAGTGAACTGATCAGAAATTATTGTCCAGGAATCCTTGTTTTGCTGGTCTGTGTCGCTCTGGGATCACTGGGCTCTGTTCATTCATGAAACGAAAGCTGAGCAGAGTCCCAGTCACTATAGAGCCCCTCGGGGTTGGTGTCTGCTGCACAGTCGCCTGAGGCAGCGTCTCCTTTCTATTCAGTGTGCTTTCTAAAATGACAGCACCAGCTAGGCAGAGACCTGACTGAGAACCCCCCCCCCCCCCCCGAGAACTGCCAGTTTGGGGAAGTAAAGGTGTATGGACTGTGACAGAAATCATTTACTTGAGTGCACAACTCCACTTTCTTGTCTTGGAAGGGCAGTATGTAACTTGTTTCCAGGACAAAAATGGTAGAATTAATGCCCCCCTGGAGGTGCAAGGTGCATGGGATTTGGGAGAGGCGGAGACACATTCCTTAGGTGCAGGGGCACAGGCTTGTCCCTCAGCGACTGCCAGTTCCCTAAGGTAATACTTTCTTTGCTTCGCATTGTCTAATTAGCTCCCTCTGGCTAATTAAATCCAGAGGGAGGAGGCCAGTAGCTTCAGTCACTGCTTCCTTCTAGGAGATGATAGCGGACTGAGTAATGTGGTCATAGAAAGGGCAACACCCAGGAGTGGCTGAGTGCACAGTGGTTGACTTGCTGTCTTTCTGTGGCTACTGATGACGTCAGTACTGCTGGAAGGATTAATGGGACATGGTTTTAAAGGGACAGCATAGTGGCTGCATATAATACGTAGCAGGTGCTAGCTTTCATGCTTGTGATTGTCATCATCCATGATTATTGAGCATGTGCATCGGGTTAAGCATTTGATTTGAGCTTGTTCAATGTCAAAAAACTGCTAAGAGTTCGAGCCAGACCTGGAATCTGATCTGTCTGATTCCAACTTACTAAGTCCTGTTATGTGGATTCTTGTGTTATTGGTGATCATCGGTGAATATGTTTAGAAAAGAAACGTGTAATAAGAATGCCTTGGGATGTTACTAGCTGCAAATGTAGCAGGGAGACCAGGAAAAGGAACAGTTTTGGATTGATTCCCTTGCTCAGCGAGGTTTCTCGAGCCCTCACTTGTGGGGCCTGGAGTCCACGGGACATGCAGTCAGAGGGTAGAAGGAAGGCACGGGAGCCCCGAGCAGCGCAACTGCCACAGGCCCACGGAGCTGGATGGACACACCGCTCTGACCCGTGCATGGGAACTTGGGAGGGAGGAGGGCTCCTCCTGCGGGGTCGTTGTGTGCTTGCCAGGCCCAGAAGGTGGGGTTTGTGTCTCACAGATGCCTCCGATGTACTTCTTCGAAGCTATAGGATGGGTTGGAGTAAGTTCCTCTGCCTCTTTGGTCTCAGTTCTTTTCCGTACAAAGGAGAGAATGACCGTGACCTCACAAGTACTGTGAAGGGTTAAGCGTCACGTCTCATACGCATTCAATCAGCTTGAGTCCAGAGGTATCTCGTTGTCCGCGTCATGGCAGCGCGCGTAACCCCCACGGCCACCCATGAACAGCTCTTCAGCCTCCAGCCCGGGCTCTGAAGTGCTATAAGCAGCCCCCAACCCCTTCCAGCTATCAGGCAAACACCCAGGGGGAAATGACATACGGCTGCCACCATGGAGACTAAAGTCAGCTTTGAGGAAGATCAGTGGTTTCCAGGAAAACCAGTAACCCCAGTTCTGAAAGAGAGAGCTCTATGGCTTGCTCTTTGGTTTTTTTGTTTGTTTGTTTTGGTTTTGTATTTAGTACAGGGTCTACAGGATCTTACTACATAGATCGGACTCGTAGTGATTCTTTTGTTTTTCAGCCTCCCAAGTGCTGGGATTACAGGCGTGTGCTTTAGTCACCTGAGCTGTCTGGCCGGCCCTATGACTTGCTCATTGTCCATCCTGAAATCCTGAAGGGGTCTGTGATTATTTGGTAAATTGACTTATGGAGTCAGAGACCCTGAAGTGCCTTCAGGAAATGAGGGTGCTGGGACGACAGCCAGAACACTTCAGCAGGGTGGGGTGGCGCAGTGCTCCCAGCCAGGACACCCAGCCCCAGCTTTCCTGTCGGCAGGCCTGCTGAGCATGCACTGTGCGTGGGTTGACCCCAAACTCGAGACCCTGCCATGCATCCTTGCGATATTCCATGTCCTTTCGTCCTGCCACTGACCAAAGTGTGAGCCAGGGCCCTTCAGTTCATCAAGTAATTTTCCAGAAGGGATTTCCTAAGACAACCGGTGTGAAACAGCGAAGGCCTCATGGCTCATTTAAACTGCTGCATTCATTCTAAATTGGTGGATACATTTCAGTCTAGAAAGCCCTTTTCTCTCACTGCCATGAAACTGTGCAGTTACTTTGGTGTGATGGGTGTGGCATTCTGTGAGCTGTCAGGGAGGCGGGGATTTCTGGAAGTGGTTACACCACTCGGTCACAGGTATTCCTAGACCACTGTGGGCCCTTTGTAATTGAGAAGGCTTGGGATTCTGCGAAGAAGAATGGAACAGTATGGAAAAGAAGAACAAAGTCTTGGCTCTAATGGAAGGGTTACCTAGCTTGGCATCTGGGCTGGCCGCATGTGACCCTGTTTTTCCTCCGCCTGTCCTCCCACTGAACTAACAATCCCGCCGTGGCCTTGCCATCTGCTAAGCGGCCTCACAAATATCTGGGTCGCTGTTGCTACATGCAGTTACACTTTGACGCTGTTATTACAGAGAAGTCTTATTTCACATCACTCAGTGATGACTGTACTGCCCAGCCATGGCACATCTAAGCTGACCTACTATAGAAGGTAGCCGGCTCAAGTTTCATTTCTTCTACTTTCTATCCTATTTATTTTATTTATTTTTTTGATGGTACCAGGGATTGATTCAGGACCTTGATTTCTGTCCAACTTAAAGAGGTGAAAAGTTTAAAGAGGTGAGCCGTGCTTTGGAAGAGAGGGACAGGATGTCAGTTTGGGAGCTGCACGTGTGCTGAGCTATATCCTCGCAGCATCCCAGATACCGAGACTCTGCTGCTGACAGGAGGCTTGCAGGGTTTCTGCTAAGAGCGGTGGCACTGTGTGCGCTCACTCTGGGATAAGGCAGGTAGGCGCCATGGGTGCTGAGGGCTCCGCCCTCTGTGCTGCCCTGCAGCACGGCGTGGTGCTGGGGAAGGAGGCCACTCTCACTCGCTACGTGGCACCAGGGCCTTAGGATGGTGCCCATCTGGGAAGAAAATGCCGGGAGCACTTCTTGACACCTCCGCCCTGTGCATGGCCCAGTGGCTCTCACTTCTGCGAATCTCCTGGACATGAGTCCTGAGCCGGCGTCACACAGAATCTTTCCTTCTGCCTTCATCTCCTTTACTGTTTTTTTCCTCTTCCTCTCAGTCTGGCTTTCAAGGTCTGATCTCTTCCCTCCCCCACTTCTGCTGCTTCTCTCAGCCTCTGCTGTCTTTGGGGCTGAAGCGTCCGCCCGGGAGGCTTTGCTGGCTTCTCCTGATGATTCTTGAGGACTTTCCCGGCTTTCTTCTGTGGCCGACTCGTGTGATGCAGGCTGGGTGAACGGTCACTGACTGCTGGTGACACTGGCCTGGCTCTATAGAGGGCGCTCACTGGGCAGCCGAGGACTTTTGAGCCCTCACCTTCCACAGAGCCAGAGGTGGCTGGCTTTCACCAGGATGCTCTGCTAAGCAGTGGACGTATCTTCCTCTTTGATGATAAGGGTTATTGACTTTCTGATTATAGATTGAAGAAACTCGGCTCAACATTGACAAGATCTCAGAGCATGTGGAGGAGGCGAAGAAACTCTACAGTATCATCCTCTCTGCACCCATCCCGGAGCCGAGTGAGTGTCTACGCAGTGGACTTGCCCAGTGACGGCCCTTTGCAGTGGGGCACAGTCTTGTCTTCCTTGCAGTGTGTGTGGCAGGGGAGCGTACATGTCAGCGTGCTGATGTCCACGTTGTATCGCCTCCTCCTCCCTGCTGCCCTCAGCCCTCCTGCTCATGGTCCACTCTGTCCTCATGGACAGATAGATGGCCCTCTCCTCGTCCTCCCAGGGACACCAGCTTGTAGGTGTCCTCTGCTGCCTGGTGAGCCCATAGTCCTTCTGTGAGATGTGGTCTGACTGTTTCTGCCTTGGCAAGCTTTCCTGGGTCCGCCCAGGCTGTGCATGGGCCCTCTGTCCCTGCCCTGTGCACACCTTGACCACAGTGTGAACTTTGCTCCCCACTGTGTGATTCGCTGCTGCCTTATCCCTCCCTCAACCCCACTGGACTCAGAAGATCTGGATCCAAAGTCCATGTCTTCTTCTTAGTCCTTCATTTCTAGCTCAGTTCTGAGCCTGTAGTAGATGTTGAAGGACTTTTTCAGTAGATTGTAGCAAATACTTACCTTGGGCCAAATCCTTCAGGACAGGTCTGGGGAGATTGGAGGTATATCACAAATACTTGCTTCAGTGCTGGTGAGATAGCTCAGCAAACTATGTGTCTGCTTAGGCAAGTGCAGGGACTGGGGTTTGATCCCCAGCACCATATGCTGTGCCAGCCCTGCCCCTGGGTGCGCTGAGCCGGCCACTGAGACTGGGCATGGTGGTACACGCCTAATCCCAGTGCTGGGGAGGTTGAAAACAGGATGATCACTTCAAGTTTGCGCTGTGTGGTGAGACCCTGTACCAAATACATACAACAAAATGAAACAAAAAACCCAAATACTTGCTTCAATTCAAGGCTCAAAGGCCTTGGGGTCATAGATGATCACATAGCACCTTCTCCTGCTTTCCAAGATGAAGCTTGTATGGTAAGTTTCCTTTAAAAGCAAGGCTCTCATAACAGTTAGTGTCCTGGAAATGTACTTAGGAAGCCTACTCGGAAAGGCAGACTTCAGGGCTCCAGCTCTGGCTCCTTACTCTATAGGTCTGGGGTTGGGTGCCTGGAACATGCCTTTTAGAAGCAGGCCACGTGGGGCAGGCTGTGGGGAGTGCATGGAGCAGCACTGCCAAGGCCGCCTAGGACAGCTCCTCTGCTCTGCTCTGCTGCGGGCTGAGGTGGTTTGCTAAGCAGTCTGTCTTGTCTGATTTTATCTGCTTTGTTTACCCAGAAACCAAGGATGACCTGGAGCAGCTCACCTCGGAGATCAAGAAAAGGGCCAACAACGTCCGCAACAAACTAAAGAGTAAGGGGAGAGCAGTCTCTGCACTCCGCAGGCCCGCCCCCTCCGCACAGACCGCAGCAAGCGTTCTTCTTCCAGCTGAGCTTTGGGCACTGTTCCTGGAATGGCTCTGTTGTAGAAAAGTCCTGACTGTAGTTGGAAAAGTCTAGGACTGCTCAGGAGCCGGGAGTTAACGTGTGCTTTCAGCTGCTGGCTGGTCCTTCCGCACAGTCTCAGCTTTCCCCTGCTGGCCCTGTTTTCCGGGCAGCCGGTCTTGTCTGAGTGGTGCTGCTGAGATGCGCGCTGGCTGGGTGCATGGCTCCATCTCCCAACCTTGGTGGCTGAAGTGTTTCTTGGTGGGAACCTTCCCGTCCACCCTCTTCCCTATTGGAGAACATAGTGCGGTGCGGCTGTGGTTAGAGATTCAGTCCTCTCAGGGACTCCAAAGGTTGCTTAGTCTTGGGGCTGGAACTTGGCGCCTTCACCCTGAACTACCTCAAATCCTCTTATACACGTTTTTTAAATTTTGGGATAAGGTCTGAGTTGCTCATACTGGGTTCAGCACACAGCTTTCCTGCCTCAAGAGTGCTGGGGTGACCGGCCTGCTCCACAACTCTCAGTCAGTCTGTGTTCTTGCTGCCCTTTGTGCTATTGGTCAGAGGGGAAAGTGTTTTTGCCGAGTCTGGTTTATCCTTCATCCTGAGCCCCAGTTAGTGTAGCTCCCGTAAGGGTTGGAGAGGGTGTGTCACTGGCAGCGCCCCGTACTGATGCAGCGTGGTGCCTCCCGTGTACCGCGCATGGCCCTTGCGTGTGTTCTGTTCTTCACATTGATACCTGCGGAAGGACAGGTCGAGGAGCCCTAATCTGAAAACCTAAACTCCAAATGCTCTGAAATTTGCAGCGTTTTGAACAGCAGTGTGATGCCAGAAGTAGAAAATTACCCACCTTGACCTCATGTGAGAGATTTCAGTTAAAAAATAGGAGCCATAAAAATATGGCATAAATGTACTTCAGGTTCTGTTTGTAACATCAATAGAAAGCATAAGTGAATTTTGTGCCCTGTCCCGAGATGTTTCATCATGCCCACGCAAATATTCCCAAAGCAGATAAATCCCTAGATTTGAAACACTCTGGTCTCACGCCTTCAGGTGAGGTCCCTCAGCTTGCATTGTTACTTGTTCCAGTTTATAAACAGGAGACAAGAAAGGCCGAGAGGTTCTGTGGCTCTCAAGTCACTGGCCTAGTGGGTGGCAGGCAAGGATTTGGGCCTAAGTCTCTTGGTGACCAACACCTACCCTTCACCTGTGTGGTGAGACTTGGGAACAAACAGTGAAGGCGGGTATGAGCAAGACTGTGCCTGCCTCCTGGGCCTGCGTATGTGAGTGAGCGAGGAGGCCCGCGGGACAGTGCTTCTCGGGAGGACGAGCAGACATGCTGCCACAGTCGCCTTCCTCTCCCTGCAGGCATGGAGAGGCACATCGAGGAAGATGAGGTGCGGTCGTCTGCGGACCTTCGGATTCGGAAATCCCAGGTATATTTATCCTTGGCCTGGCAGTCATCTGCAGTCCTTTAATATTTTTTTTTCAGCTTTAGAATCCTCCCTCCTTCTCTCCCCCTTCCCTTTCCCTCCCTCCCCC
>NW_004524859.1:620574-624745 GCF_000260255.1 Octodon degus
CCTCCCCCTCTCTTCCTTCTTCCTCCCTCTCTCCCACTGGTAGCAGAACTCAGTTTGAGGAACTGGTAAAGGAGAAGCATCCAGGTTGAGGCAGAGGCAGGGTCAGGGTGAGGGCTTTGCCCCTTGCCCCCTCTCACGTGCTCCTCTCTCGGGAGGTCCCCATTACTTCCCAGGCTCTGGAGCACAGCCTGTTCTCTCTCTTCCACTCATCATCCAGTTTGGGTGGCCCTGAGAATTGAACCCAGGCCCCTTGTGCAGGCAAGGAGATTGATGTCTCATGAGTCGTTAGCTGCCAGTTTGGAACCAGGCACTTCAGGGATAAACATAGCTAGGATCCTGGACCTTACAGAATGGCGTGACATCCGGGTGGCACAGGGCACTGTTAAATTTTTTCATGTATTTTGTGCAGGGACTCACTACACAGCTCAAACTCATAGTGATCCTCCTGTTTTCTCTCCAGTGCTGGAATCATAGACGTGTGCCACTAGACTGTGGCTGGCTCGGGGTGCTCTAGGGGCAGTGCTGGCTCAACAGGTGGTGCCGGGGATTGAACCCCAGTCCTTGCACTTTCCTAAGCAGGTGCTCAGTCTGCTGAGCTATCTCGCTGGCCCTTAGCACAGTACTAGCACAGTACTGTTACATACACTGTGTTCTTAGCGTTCAACAGTCTTGGGGACAACTAGGGATAACGAGTGCCAGTGTGTGCAGGCTTGAGAGCGAGGGCTCCCCCTCACACATGCATGTGTGTGGGGAGCAGCAGTGGTGGTCATAGAGTGACAGGAGGAGGACAGCACGTTGGGAGGAAAAGGTGGCGTGGGCCCGTGCCGCTGGATGGTAGATAGTGCAGCGGAACCTTCCAGAGGCCTTTGACACCAGCCTGGGAGGCTGGATCTGATCCAGTAGCCTCTTTCAGGATTTGAGGACATTATGGTGGACCCAGTCTGAAAGTTGGGTATGAGTGGGTAAGAGACAGGAGGCTGTAGGTGTGTCAAGTTTTGCAGAGGTGGGCCTGAAAAATGTATAGATGTTGCTTTTTTGGAAAAGGAGAAGTGAGTAGGGCTTGATGCTGGGAGGCAGGTGGGGCATGCAGAGTGTGCTGAAGCTCTGAGCTAGGCGTCCAGGCTGTTCAGAGGGTGGAACTGCTTGTGAGTGTCTCGGTTACTTTTTATTTGTTGCTGGGACAAAATGCCTGACACCCAAAATTAAGAAAGGAAAAGGTTTAACTCACAGTTAGCGGAGGTTTTAGTCTGTGCTGCAGTCTGGGGGGGCCCTCCCCACCCTAGGGAGGGAGGGGCTTCCACACACTAGGGGTTAGAGTTGTTGAGCCAATCCCGCCAAGCTTTTGAGCCCTCAAGTTGACACAATGTGTCAGCCACCACCCAAGAGAAGTTGGGAGATCAGTGAGGACCTCAGGGTCTTTGTAGACATGGGGTGTGCGAGGGAAGGTGCCGCATAGCGAGCAAGGGAGGGGTTGCAGCAGAAAACCACTACTGGGCCCAGCAGGCACAGCTTGCCTGTGAGCACGCGGCAGACAAGCTGAGGCTGTGTGTGGAACTGGCGTGGACTCCCCCAGCGCACAAAACCAGACAGGAAGCTTGGGTCTCCGAGGTGGCCTCGTGCTTGCTGTGGACCAGGCTGAGAGGGGTGGGGAGGGATCTGTGGCAGCCACAGACCTTTCTTCCTGCCACCCTGGGCGCTGACCCTTATTGTTGTTCCCATAGCACTCTGTCCTCTCTCGGAAGTTTGTGGAGGTGATGACCAAGTACAATGAGGCGCAGGTGGACTTCCGTGAACGCAGCAAAGGGCGAATCCAGCGGCAGCTTGAGATCAGTATGTGTTTGTGATGTGGCGTGTTCCACTCCTGTGATTTTTTTTCTGTCATGTCATTGTTCCTCTCAAGTTGGGAGATGCTGGGAGAAGCAGCAGCAACACTGCTTGTGGCCTCTGAGCCCTGTTTGGTCCTGAGCCTAGATGGCTGTAAGAACTGCAGCTCCTGAATGCTGTGTCTGGCTGGACTGTGGGCGGCACGGGGTCTCTCAGGCTTGAGGACCTAGTCTGATGGGAGGTGGCACCTCCTCACAGTGAGGGGAAACGTTGGCTAAGCTCTTGGTCTCCTGCGGTTTCACTACATTGTTGCTGTGTTGGACAGCCAAGCACATTTACAAAATAGAAGCTGTGGAGCTCTTTGCTAGGAGGAATAAGGAAACCAATAAAGCCATGGCCTCCAGGACTTTAATAATACAGCAGGCCCTGCCGGCCAAGGGTACTTCAAGTGGGAGGGACTGTGTGAACAAGGGTGCAGTCAAGAAAGAGCACGTGTGCTTACGAGTGGCAGTTTGTCCTGCTCTGGGAAGAGGGTGTGTTTGGAGCTGCAGGTCAGGTCTGGAGGGCTGAGGAAGATTTGCCACGAGCTACACTTTGTTTTGAGGGCCCCATTCCTGGAGGCTGGTGGAGCGCATGGGGACAGGAAATAACCCAGGCTGGCAGAGTAGCCTGAGCTGGACTCTCACAGGATGTGCTTTAGGAAGGGAGCTCTGACACTGTTAAGAATGGCTGTGAAGGGGCCAGGGAGATGGCTCAGTAGACTAAGTGCTTGCCTGGCAAGCGCAAGGGCCTGAGTTCAATCCCCGGTTACAGAAAAAAAAAATGTGTTAGGGAGAACACAGAAGTGGTTCTGGAAGCTGTGGGGAGTGGATGTGGGTCCTGGCCCTTACCATGAAGCCACCGTAGTCCTGGTTTGGGGGGAGCTTTAACAATGGGGTGCTTTGGCCTTGTGTTTGATGTTCTACTTCTACTATGAAAAAGCTGGAAAGAAGACTACAGATGAGGAGCTGGAAGAGATGCTGGAGAGTGGCAACCCTGCCATCTTCACTTCCGGGGTGAGTGGCGTGGTGCTGTGGCCGGGGCACCCCCGGTCGTGCAGGCACGGGTGAGCAGCAGCCAGAGAGGCGGGGGTGTGCAGAGGCGGCCTTCGTGCAGGTGCCAGCACCTTCTGTGTGTGCCGGTCACAGATCATCGACTCCCAGATTTCCAAGCAAGCCCTCAGTGAGATCGAGGGTCGGCACAAGGACATCGTGCGGCTGGAGAGCAGCATCAAGGAGCTCCACGACATGTTCATGGACATCGCCATGCTGGTGGAGAACCAGGTGAGTGGCAGGAGACAGGGCCCAGTGCTCCCAAGGCCAGGAGGAAGGGACATGGGAGTGAGGACGAGGGTGTGATGGGGCCAGGGAGCGGCATGGGAACGAGGGCATCCAGCGTCCTGCCGGGAATGGGCACGCGGAGCAGAGGAATCCCAGCTTCCTGCAGGGCGTTTTTGGCACCCGCTGACCCTTTGGGCCTCCTCATCCTTGTCACTGCTGCCTGCTACTCCGGCCTGTTGTTTCTCATTTACAGTTTTGATGGGCACACGTGTATAGGATCTTTGGCTCATACAGCTGTGTAGTATCTTGTCCTCTCAGCCTGAGTGGGGATCACTTTTTCCTTGCTTTTTTTTCTTTGTATTTTTGAGGCAGGGTCTCACTTTTCAGCTCAGGCTGGCCTTGAGCTTCCTTTGTAGTCCAGGCTGGTCTTGAACTCACAATGATTCTCCTGCCTCAGCCTTCTGGGTGCTGGGATTATGGGCATGTGCCACCATGCCTGGCTTTTCTTTGCTTATTAGCTTAAAAATTAGAGGTACAGGCTCTTCATGATGTGTTAACAGTCTCCGGATATGAACCATTTCACTGGTAACATTGAAAACCTGTGGTCTTGTCTTAGTTCAAGGTGAAAATGTAGTACAACTTAAAATGAAGGTTTTTATTCTTTCCTACTTCTGTTTTTTTTCAAAACTTTCTGCAAAATTTGGCTTTTTTTTTGGCAAACAAATAAGTGCAGACAAAAAAACACATAGTAAAAGAATATTTACAGATGAGATAGGAATACTTCAGGTGCTTAGCCTAGGTGGGCATTCACTTAGTATCCTCACTCAGGGCCAGACACCCCCACCTCACCTGGGGATAGATGCCCTCACCTCCTCTGGGAACAGACGCCCTCACCTCACCTGGGGACAGATGCCTTCACCTCACCTGGGGACAGATGTCCTCACTCACTCAGGGACAGACATCCTCACCTCACCTGGGAACAGATGCCCTCACCTCACCTGGGGACAGACGCCCTCACCTCACCTGGG
>NW_004524859.1:624980-625577 GCF_000260255.1 Octodon degus
TCACCTCACCTGGGGACAGACGCCCTCACCTCACCTGGGGACAGACGCCCTCACCTCACCTGGGGACAGACGCCCTCACCTCACCTGGGGACAGATGCCCTCACTCACTCAGGGACAGACACCCTCACCTCACCTGGGGATAGATGCCCTCACTCAGTCAGGGCCAGACACCCTCACCTCCAGGATGGACACCCTCACCTCACCTGGGGATAGATGCTCTCACCTCACCTGGGGATAGATGCCCTCACCTCACCTGGGAACAGAACCCTCACCTCATCTGGGGACAGATGCCCTCACTCACTCAGGGACAGACACCCTCACCTCACCTGGGAACAGACACCCTCACCTCACTGGGGACAGACACCCTCACCTCACCTGGGGACAGATGCCCTCACCTCACCTGGGGACAGATACCCGCACCTCACCTGGGGATAGATGCCCTTACTCACTCAGGAACAGACACCCTCACCTCACCTGGGGATAGATGCCCTCACCTCACCTGGGAACAGACGCCCTTACCTCACCTAGGGACAGATCCCCTCACCTCACCTGGGAACAGACGCCCTCACCTCACCTGGGGACAGATGCCCTCACTCA
>NW_004524859.1:625677-641053 GCF_000260255.1 Octodon degus
CCCTCACCTCACCTGGGAACAGACGCCCTCACCTCACCTGGGGACAGATGCCCTCACTCAGGGACAGACACCCTCACCTCACCTGGGGATAGATGCCCTCACTCAGGGCCAGACACCCTCACCTCCAGGATGGACACCCTCACCTCACCTCACCGGGGGACACACCCTCGCCTTAGTCAGGAACTGGACACCCTCACCTCAGGGAGGGGACATCCTCACCTCACTCGGGGATAGGCACCCTCACCTCGGGGGTGGACTCCCTCACTTCACCTGGGGACGGGACACTCTCACCTCACTCAGGGACAGACACCCTCACCTCAGGAATGGATACCCTCACTTCATCTGGGGACAGGACAACCTAACCTCAGGGATGGACACCCTCACCTTGTGCGGGGACAGATACTCTCGCCTCACTCAGGGATGGAATACTCATACTTCATGTGTGGATGGATACCCTCACCTCAGGGATGGATGCCCTCACCTCACTCAGGGACAGGACACCTTCACCTCACCTGGGGACAGATGCCTTCACTCACTCAGGGATAGATACCCTCACTTCACCCGGGTACAGCTGCCCTCACCTCACTCAGGGACAGACACCCTTACCTCCAGGATGGACACCCTCACCTTGGGGACAGATACCCTCACCTCACCTGGGTACAGATGCCCTCACCTCACTCAGGGAGGGGACATCCTCACCTCACTTGGGGACGGGCACCCTCACCTCAGGGGCGGACAGCCTCATTTTACCTGGGGACGGGACAGTTTCACCTCACTCAGGGACAGACACACTCATCTCAGGGATGGACACCCTCACTTCATCTGGGGACAGGACAACCTCACCTCAGGGACAGATGCCCTCACCTCAGGGATGGCCATGCTCACCTCACTCACGGACACCTTGCTGCAGAGGGTGCCAATTTCAGAGTGAGGCAGTTCCTCTTTTCTTGGGCCACAGAGTCTTAGGGTTGTGCCAGGTTTACTGGGGACTTCAGCTGCACTGCCACCTGCACACCTGGACACTGCTACCTTAGCAGACAGGCTGCAAAGCCTACCTGCATGCAGCCTAGGCACCACTTTCTGGTGTCCTGTGCCTTGGGTGCAGTGCCTTCCCCACCCCTTTCCTGTCTCACGAGACCATTCGCAAGCCTCTCCATCCTGAATCTTCTCTTTCCCCCATGCTGCCTTGACGAGGAGCTGGCTTGGGATTCAAGTGCTGGTGAGTCCCTTGCTGGATTATGTAGGGCTGCTATGTGATGGCTTAGTGTAAGGTGGGCGGCGTGAACGCGGGGGGATTCCTTAGCCTGCGAGTTAGCTGCAGGCAGAGAGTGATAGCTGGAGAATGGCGGGGAGTCCAAGAGCCCACTGTCTGCGGAGGAAGAGAACCAAGTAGTTCAAATAAATCTCACGGCTGTCACTTGAGGGGCCTGGTAACTCCTGCTGGGGGATGTGTAGGTTCCTAAGCACCGGCCCTTGCTGAAAGCTGGCTGTGTGCTATGCACTGTAGTGGTGAGCAGACGTCATGTAGGCTGTGTGAACTCGGTTCAGTCCTGAATGGCCAGGCAGAGGCTGGTGCCGTGGTGTCCAGCAACAGCAGCAGTAGCAGCAGCAGCAGAAGCAAAACATGAGATAGTCTTACTTTTGTCCTCCCCATATGCTTAAGTTTCCAAAAAGGTGGTGGGGACCCCTTGAAGTACTCGTGTGTGGCTCCGGGTGCTGGCCAGCCTCCCAGGTGCTGCTCGGCAGGGCTGCTCACAGGGACGTGCCTAGTGAGCTCCCTGACTGACACGAAGCGCCGGGGAGCTGCAGCTGCTGTGCGGGAGTGCGTACGTGCTGTTCACAGCTGCTCCTCTCGGCGCTGGGACTGCTAGCTCGGGCTGCTCGGTGGGCCTCTCGGGGTGACTCATCTCTGGTCTTTGCAGGGTGAGATGTTAGATAACATAGAGTTGAACGTCCTGCACACAGTTGATCACGTGGAGAAGGCACAAGAAGAAACTAAGCGAGCTGTGAAATACCAGAGTCAGGCCCGGAAGGTGAGATTTTCCTGCCGCCTTCAGGGAGAGTCCATGTTGTATGCTGTCTCTGTCTCTGTCTCTTTCTGCCGCCACTGTCTCTTGCACCTGGGTGAAGGGAGCCATGATTGACCGTATTGAGAACAACATGGACCAGTCAGTGGGCTTCGTGGAGCGGGCTGTCGCAGACACCAAAAAGGCAGTCAAGTATCAGAGTGAGGCCCGGAGGGTGAGCGCCTTCATCTCCATTGGCCCCATGTGCCCCCCCTCTGTCACCCCACCTGTCTTCAGGCCCAGGCACCCTCTTGGCCCTAGAGCCCAGCTGCCCACCCTTGCTCCCCTGGCTGTTCCGCATGGATCTGGCGAGAACCCACGTGCACGAGGCAGCCTGTCCAAATGCTGCGCACTCAACTCCTGCTCCTCAGGCCCTGCGCCTTCTCTTCCTTTGGTCTGAGCCTGTCCTCATTTCTCTTTCCTGTCGTTCGCAGCACTGTGCTAAATGCTAGGTAAACAGTGCATCTATGGAAGCATCTAGCTGTCTTTTCCTTTTAGATAAAACATGGGGCTGCAGGCTAATAGCTGGCTCCAGCCCGCCTAGTAGCTGAGTGAGGGCTCAGCTCAGGTCCCAGCCGTGCGGCTCTCACAGCACCACTGTGCCTTCCGCCCTTCGCCATCTGCTGCTCAAGGACTTTGAAGCTTCTGTACTCACTGCTGGGTGGGTCCAGCCTGGGGGCGTCTGCCTTTTCCTGTTCCTACGGGATTATTGCTCTTGGGCTCTGAGACTCTTGGTTTTGATTTCTTCTTCCTTCTTCTCCCTGTCTGTTGCTTATGCAGGTATTTAGGGAGGTGGGGAGTTATTTTACACTGAGAATCCAAGCTAGACCTTACTTCCTGATACCCATTCAGTATTCTGGATCTGACAGGGACAAGTGGGATTTAGGGGAAAGATGAACAGAAGACAGAAATTAAGATTGCATAAAAAATGTCTTAGCACTTCCTCTTCAGAAGGAAAACTTTTGCCTGTGATGTGGCCAGTTTCTGCTTGGAGACCCTGAAATAGTGGTCTAGTACATCTGTCCTTGTGTAAGACCATGTGAGCTGAGGAGAAACGCCATATTTCAGTGCGCCGGCACTGCCAGCTAAGAAGTGATGCAAGAAAGAGTGTATCTTCAAAGAATGTCTATGTAGAAATGTAAACTTACTTGGAATGAAAGACAGCTTCTATATAGGGTAGTGGAGCTGGGTTTTAGAGTTTTTTTAAAAAATAATTTGTTTTCACCTGTCTTATTCCTTTCTCCAGAAATTGATCATTGTCATTGTGGTAGTAGTTGTGTTGCTGGGCATTTTAGCGTTGATTATTGGACTTGCCGTGGGGCTGAAATGAGAGCAGCCTCGGGGCTGCTGCACTGAAATGTAAGTAGAGGGATGGTTCTCGGGGGCTGGGGGTCGGCCTCCCATGAGCATGCGCCTGGGCTTCTGGGTCCTGCTGCTTTCCTCTGGTGACGACCCTTGGGCACAACCAGCATCCTGACACTCGGTGGCTGTGGGCCTTTCCATCTCCTCACGGTCTGTCCTCAGGCTCTCGCTGTAACATAGGGGTCAGGCCTCCTGCCTGTTCTTGTCCTGTGCATTCTGACACTGTGCTTTCTGCTGTCTTATGTCCATCAGCTCTCCTGGCACACTTGACTCGCCTGCCAGGGAAGCCTGGGTGGAACTTGGGTGTAATCTTAGATCTGGGAGCTGTCTTCTGAATCCTCAGGCTTTCATGAATGTGGGGCTTTGTTTTATATCCTGTTCAGTCTGAAGGAAGCTTTGAGTTGGGGGTCCTTAGAGTTTTATCTGGGGCTGCCTGGTTGGAGTGGGAAGGAGCTAATAGCATCTGTGAGCGCTGAGCCGCGCCTGCAGGGGTCACAGCACCCCACGGGACAGCCATGCATGCTTTACAGACAGGAACTTAAGTCTTTTTTGACAGTGTCTCACTGTGTAGTTCAGGCTGGCCTTGAACTCATTATGTAGCCCAGGCTGGCCCTGAACTTGTAAGATCCTCTCAGCCTCTGAGCTGCCTGCCTCAGCCTCTGCCGTGTCATGTGCCCAGCAAAGAGGATTTAGTCTTAGTTAAGTAATAGGGCCATGTTCACACAGCCAATAGTTAATTTAGGAAAGTTCTTTTACTGCATCTTAGCTTCTCTTTGTAAAATAAGAAAATCATTTATCATTGTCTACAGACTTTAGAGAACCTCAGAGAACAGGGGTGTAAAGGCTAGGCTATTTTCTTTAAACTTTGTTTAAAAAGATAGAGCTGACCAATCTGTGAGGCTTAATAGGAGCTGGTACGACTATTACACAGAAGTGTAGTTCTTGGGATTACTACGACTTGTCACCTTTGAAATGATTTTTTAAAAATCTTCTAGTTATTTATTTGGTACAGGGTCTCCCTGTGCAGCTTGGCTTGCAGTGATCCTCCTGTCTCAGCCTCCCCAGCACTGGGATGACAGGCATGTGCCACCATGCCCGGTTCTGGTGGCCAGCACTACCTGCCCGGGGTTCTGGGGCTGGAACGGCATGCAGTACCAGGGTGATCCCAGGTCCTTGCACTTGCCAGGCAGGCGCTTAGACTGCTGAGCTCTCCCCAGCCCCTGAAATATTTTTCCTGACTATAGCATGCATTGATGAAAAAGGCCTATCAAATAAAACACCCTAAATGAACTTTAGGGTTACTGCTGCTAACCTTGTGACATGCTCACACACACTCTTAGCTTACCTGCTTCAGGCTATATTATCTATAGTTTGTTCCCAGTTACAAAATCAAGCTTTGCTTCACATCACTGAACTCTTTCACAGCATGTAGTTCTGGATATACTCTCACATGTTTAACACTTCCTCAAAGGTGGGGCTTACTGCTTTCGCAGTGTGACTAACCTTACGCAATACAGTCTTCTCAGTTTAACCTTCTATTTACTACAAACTCACAGAAGCTGGGTCACTGAGGTGGACACACGCGTTCGGTCCTGATGGCGTTCTGGCATGGCATTTCCTCAGCGGACCTGTCTTTTTTCTCTTGCTTCCTAACTTTTTCCCAGACGATGATGATGGTTATTCCCAGATTATCCTGCAGCCTGTGTGGACAGAAAAGCAGCAGGGTGAACCCCTCTTTCACAGGCCCTGAACTGCAGGTGCTTTTTCTCCTTCTTGTCCTTTTTTGGGGGGGAGGCATTGGAAAGTATAGTTCTTTTTAAAATTTTTAAATTTTTTTTATTATTTTATTTTCTTTGGGAAAGTGTAGTTTTTGAAGGCTTTTTGATTGTTAAAATTTGAATTTTGTTCTGAGTTTTAGCTGTCTTTTTGGACAGTAAGTTGAAGTAGAAAGTGTAATACTTGCAGCATCCTTGTCTGGCTGAGAGGTAAGTTCATGGTGCTCTTTAACTTTGGTCCCTAACTCTGGGTATCCAGGCTGCAAATGAAGGAGACGCTTGTCTCCAGTTAACCCAGTCTCTAAGATGCTAGGACAGTCTCAGTTACTTTTCTCTCCTTCTTGGGACTGATACCTGACACCCAAAATTAAGGAAGGAAAGGTTTATTCAGCTCCCAGTCAGTGCAGGTTGCAGCCTACCCTCAGCTGGCTCCAGGCAGAGGGGCACAGGGCCGAGGGCCGCCACGTCATCGTGGCAAAGCCCAGCAAAGGGAGGAGGCGCAGCTGCGGCAGCTAGCGAGCCCCTCCCCTCCTGACACTTGTATGCAGACTGTCTGCCGCAGGGCAGGTGTGGCTTTCACACCCAGAATCCTGGCATTAGATCGAGAATCAGTCAACTCCACAAGCCCGCCCCAACAACTGCGCGAGGCTTTGGGGACACCCAGCCATGGACCATACCAGGACACTACCTGCATGCCACATTTACAGATGGAACCTCTTTGACTGGCTGGGTGTAGAGGTATACACTGTAATCTCAACACTGGGGAGGCTGAGCCAGGAGGATCACTGCGAGTTCGAGGCCATCTTGGACTACACAGTGAGGCTTGTCTGGGCGAGGCTTGGCGCTGATTGTCCCGCTCTCCTCCTCTTGCAGCTTTTGCTCTGTCCTTCCACTCCTGGCTTTGTGGCTGACTCCTCCTATTGCTCCCCACCACCATCCTGAACACTGAGTGCGTCCTCTGCCTGCTTCTCTTAGAACCAGATTTCACTCCAGCCTGGTGTGGCCACCTTTGTCTTCAGATGGGAACAGAATCCAAAAGGTGTCCCTGAGAGTGAGGGGGACCTGTCCCTGTTTCCTTGTAACCTTCCCTGGACCTGATGCAGCAGCCCTGGAGGAGCCCACTCTACCTGATGGCAGCCATGATTTCTTCTCAAAAGCACCTCCTGCCCCACAACTGAAGTGCCTTCCCCCTCGGACTGTCTGAGCTGACCCAGCTTGCTCCCCTGGTGTCAAATTGTGCCTTGCACCTTGGGAAGCCCACATGAAATTGTCCCAAGGTGCTGTATGTTCTACCTCATGGAGTGTTTTGTGCCCAGAAATTGCAATGAACTTTTTAGCAGAGTAAATCTTTAAGGATTCCTGTAGCATTGGCCAAAAAAGGGCTTGGCTCAGTCTTCAACCTGGCCAGATGCTACTTTTCAGACTGTTGTTCCTGTGTCCCGGAAACAGGAGGGACCAGTGGATGGCATTTGGGTTTGGAAAGCTGACTGCTTTGAAATTGAACTCTTAGTAAGTGCAGTTTGGGGCCACATTCTCCTTCCTGTGTTGTATTCTTTTTAAAATGTATTTGGTACAGGGTCTCACTACGCAGTTTGGACTTACGTGATCTTCCTCCTGGGATTATAGGTGTGCGCCACCATGCCTGGCCTTAGTGGCTGGCTAAGCATGCCCAGGGTTTGGGCCAGTGCAGCATGTGGTGCTAGGGATCAAACCCTGCTCCCTGTGCTTGCCTAAGCAGGCGCTTAGTCCGCTGAGCTATCTTGCCAGGCATCCTTGTGTTGTATTCCTTCGTGTTTACCCAGAGGAACCAGGATGATACAGTCATCTGAAGTTATCATTTGCAGAGGCAACTGAGATTCAGGTAGCTGCATGTGTCTCTCAGGAAGTAGGAATTGAGAAGCAGAAGATACTAGGACCTCACAAAACCACCCATCCAAGCCCAGAATGCAGCTCTGAGCTGCAGTAGCCACCAGGTTAGGAGCATTTGCTTCCTTGCAGATGAACCTTCTCATTGCAAGACCAGCTCTCCCCTACTATCAAGAAGTCGTTTCTGGGTGTGTTCTGGGCATTGCAGGAGCTCCTTGAGTGAGCACTGCCTTGAGCCTGGTGCCATCCCTCCGCACAGCAGATGGGAGGTGTCATGTTGGGCACCCTTCCCAGCTGCTGCTTATGTAAGACTTGTCTGCGGCCACTCCCACAGCAAGCTGGTCTTACTCACGTGACCTGTGGGATGTCCTGTCTCTGGGGCTGACCAGAAATTAGAGTGGCTCCTCCCACTCTGGGCCAGTGAGATTTACAGGCCCTTCCTTTCCCCTGGTTCTCCTCACAGGGGAAGCAGCAGGGACTGCTCACCCAGTGGTGTCCCCTCAGGTCCCTGCTGCTTTGCTCCCACCTTCCTGATTCAGGTACAGCTGTATTTCGGCTCTGCAACAGACTCTAGGGCAGGGTGCGCACTGCCCAGTGCTCCCTCCCGGCCCAGACGGAGCCAGCGCGCCTTCCGCATAGCGATGACGTCTGACAGGGATGGCCCCACAGGAAAGGCAGACTAATCCCAGGCCTTGGCTCCCTTCCGAGATCGAGGGCTGGTGCTGAAAGTTTAGAACACAATATGTGAAGGGGATTTCTTATTTGTATTTTTTAAAATGTAAACTTGATTATTTTATTGCTAATTTAAAAATAAATGACTTTATATTGATTGTGAAATGGTTTTACCTCCCTACAAAACACAGGGTAATTTAGTGCCACTATGTGAGGTTTTTTTTCTTTTTTTGGTGGAACCGGGGATTGAACTCAGGCCCTTGCGCTTGCCAGGGAAGCACTTATTCTACTGAGCCATCTCCCCGGCCCCTATGTGAGCTTTGTTCAGGTTTTGGAATAGGGTTAAACCCTGCCTCAGTGATGGTTCAGATGTTCAGCTTCTTGAAAGTGGCTTAATTTCCTGAATGTGTTGTGGTTGTACCCCAGTTTGAGTTGGGGTGCTGCCCCTGAAGGGATCTGGTCACTTGCTGAGGGCCTCTGTATCCAGGAGAAGTGGAGATGTGTGCCGCTGCCTGCTGGCGGGTGGAGCAGCCTTGGTACCCAGGCTTCTGGCTGACCTCGTTTTGGGTCTCTCTTTCATCTGGAAGCGTTTCTGAGAACAACCTGGGTTCTAGAAGCCAGATCCATCTCCCTGCCTTTTGCTCCCTCCCCTGCTGCCCTCTTCTGTGTCTGGAAGCCCTTGTCAGAACTGGCTGTGCCCAGCCATGCCACTGCTCATGTGATTTCTCTCTCCTCGCCTGCATGAGCAGAAGAAGATCATGATTATGGTCTGCTGTGTGATCCTGGCTATCATCTTGGCTTCTACCATTGGGGGCGTACTTGCCTAAGACGGTGAGCATCTGGGGGAGGGGTGGGCGCGCCCTCCACCTGACAGCTGTGTCCAGCGCCTCTCCACTCCCAGGTGCGAGCAGGGTCAGTGCTGGGATAGTACTAGAGACAACTGAAACGAGGGCTCAGGGAGAAGAATGAGTTTGGAATGAGTAAGCAGGTGCCAGAAGAACAGAAAGGGACACAGAAGACAGCTATCTGTCCTGTAACTGAATCTGGTAGCAGAATACAGAACTCTGAATAGTGCAAAGGTGCAGAAGTTAAGCCTGGTGTCTGCGAATGGGAAAGGAGCAAGAATTAGTTCTGTGCTATGTGGATCCCGAACTGTTGAGAAGCCAGCCACAGTCGACCTGCATTACATGAATTTCTCCCCTCCCAAGGTCAGGACAGGTGGCCCGGGAAGGGAGCTGGGGCGCTGGCCTGGAGTGCATGCTGCTTGCCGGGATTCCCCTCGTGCTGCCCTCCTGCCCTCACAGCTGGACTTCACCTTCGCTCCTTGTCCCCCACCTCTGGTGCCATCCTCTCTCCACTGCAGGCTTCTCAGCCACACCTTTCTTCACCAGGAAACTTCCTATGACATTGGGTGCAAATAAACTATTTATGAGTTGCGCAAAGGGAGGACAAATTTATGAAAATGAGTTGGGGGTGGGGCGAAGCACGGATCACAGCAGCACACTACTGTTTGGATGGAGGTGTAGGGTGGGGCCTGCAGGGCGCAGAGCAGCCCCGCCCCTGCGTTTAGGTCACACTTGCCCCCGTGAGTGCCTGCAGGGAGGGTTGCAGCTCACCCAGTGTCTCAGTTAATACCCGGACAGCCAAAATTAGAGGAAACTGATTCAGCTCAGTCTGTGGAGGTTTCAGCCCATAAGCTGCTGGCTCCAGCACAGAACGGCACATGGCAGAGGCAACAGCTCATGGCGCAGGGGACCAAAAGCAAGAGGCCTTCCTGACCTCGCTCTGCCTCTCTTTTGTATGTAGACTGCTGGAAGTAGGGTGGTGCCCCATCGGCTGATCCAGTGATCACACTCCCTTAGTCCCGGCACTGCGCTCCAGACCCAGCCACCGCTGAGAGAGCCCCATCTAAGAGCATGAGGCTTGGGCCAGGGCCTGGAGAGCGGGGCGGACACCCAGCCAGCAGGTCTTTGGCGAATGCTCGCTGCTTAGGGCTCCTCCAGTTGCGCCCTGCAGCAAGCCTATCTCGCTTCCTTCCTCAGCGTGAGGCTTATCCAAGGACGAGCATCACTGTCTTGCTCACCGCGTCCCCACAGCTTGGCACGACGCCTGCCACTCACAGGTGCGCAGGTACTTGCTGACTAACGTAGAGTTAGGCTGTGATTTCATTCATGGATGGATCACGGGTTTCTGGCTAAGTCATCAATGGGAACACAGCTTACTGCCATCAGAGGCTGTCAAGCTGGCTGGCCAGGGACTGAGGCATGATGCAGACGCCCCACAGGAGCCCCAACCACAGGGGCCAGGCTGCTTCGAGGGATGGTGATCATGGGGTTCTCTCAGTACCTCCATTCCACAGGCGAGGTTACCGCAGGAGAGTGGCCTGGAGCCTGAATCCAGACCCCAGCAGAAGTTCTAGGTAGGACTCCCCCTGCCAACAGTGCCATTGGAGCTCACGACAAAGGAGACAGACAGTAGCTCTTGTTTAGGGCTGCTATCTCTTTTACTCAAAAATAAGTGTTTCATCTTGAATCAACACATTTCAAATCACCTGGAAGGGCCTCAGCCCTCCAGGCACGGCAGGGACCTCCCTTTCCTCAGCTCACCAACTGCTACTTCAGTGCTTTCTGCAAACCGCTTTCTGGGGCCACGCTCCATTGCCCTCACCTCCCCCACACCACGAGCTGACGCTGTTCGCGGCACGGACACCAAGGTGGCCCAAACCCTGTCCCTACTCAAGATCGGTGTGTTCGGCTTTAGAACCGGCTATATGTCTGATAGCTTAGTGATCATTACATTGGAAGGGGGTCACAAAATATTTTTTTTTTTTTTTTTTAATTTTTATTTATTTGAGAGAGAGAGACAGAGAGAAAGACAGAGAGAGTGTGTGTGGTGTGTGTGGCCCGCTCAGCCCACCAGGGGGCGGGGCTGGCATGTGGTGCTGGGGGATCGAACCGCGGTCCCTGATGCTTTGCCAAGCTTGTTCTAAGTAGGTGCTTTAGACCACTGAACCATCTCTCCAGCCCGGTCACAAAATATTTTAAAATTGCAGCATACAGTTCTCGAGGGTCATCCGACTGTTCAAATTTGTACTTTTAAACTAAGTTCTTTTTGTGTGTGTGGTACTAGGGATTGTGCCTAGGGCCACTCCACTGTCAGGCTCCAACACAAGCCCTTACTAAGTTGTCCAGGTTGGCCTTGAACTTGAGATCCTCCTGCTTCAATCTCTCAAGCAGCTGGGATTACAGGTGTGCGCCACTACCTGGCTGAAAGTAATTATTTTTTTGCTGGAGACACTACTTTTAAGGGAAGCATAATTAAAATGTGACGTGTTCCTCAGTGTGCTGTTTTCTACCCACTTTCAAAAAGGAATTTAAAAAAAATTTAAACATTTGAGACAGGTTCTCATTAAATTGGTACACTGCCCAGGCAAGGCTTGAACTTGTCATCTTCCTGCTTCAGTCTGCCAAAGTGCCAGCGTTACAGGCACGTGCCAGCACAAATGGTTTCACGTTCCATTAGTTTGTGCTTTCTTTGGTTTGAAGAGGGCGGAGACCCCAGTTGGCTGGCTGTAAAAGGCTGATCAGCCTCATACGGCAAACAGCGGGGGGCGGGGATGGGACTCGCGGGGTCCCCACTCACCACTGCTGATCTGACTGCTGCACGGCACAAGGCAGCGCAGACCCTGTGGGGACACAAATGGGGTGCCAACACGCTCCATCTGCAGCCTGGAATGCACCGCAGAAGCCCAGTGGCGTCCACCGTGGCTTCCCATGAACTATGTCCCAAGACAGAAGGACACCAATAAACACCTGTCAAACCCAGCATATATGTTCCCTCATTGTCCTTGTTTGATTGGGAAAATGCTACAGAAATAGCTGCGGATGTTTAGCAGGCGGTACAGACATGGAGCCAGGCTGGCACCTGTGGCGAGCAGTGCCTACAGACAGCATTTCACAATCCAGGAGAAGCCGAGCTCTCGCCGATCACCCTTACTCTCCTGGGGAACTTAAGGTGACCAGTGACAAGTTACATCCTAAGTGACACTCAAACTTTAATAATAAAGAATCTGTGGACAACAGCCTTTCAGAAATTACATACTCATACTCAGCTCTTAGTTACAATCTCAAAGCCGCTTGGAGACTCCAAGGGGAAGCCGAAGAAACACAGACCCGTCCCAGTGACGGAGGCACGGGTGGTCCTGTGCTCTCGCTATACACGGTGGGGCAGGTAGAACTTGCCCCAGTACCGCCCCTTCTGGGTTAAGTCGTAGGGGCTCAGTACCTTGCGCATCCCCAACATGTTGGCAGTTGCTATGCGCTCAAAGGTCCAGGGGTTCTGGTTGTTCCGTTCTTTTTCCTCCATATCTGTCTGCATCTTCTTAAGTGTTTCTCGGCTCACAGCCTTTGCTGGGAAGGGTAACTTGTGGGCAACCTGGTTCAGGAAATTTTCCACCTGCTTGAACTCGCAGCGTCCACCTATCTCCACTAGGAGGCGGCCGGCCTTCACAGGTGTCACATAGTGATCGATGGCCCCTTTGCCGCCCCCCATGCGCTGCCCCACGCTTTTGCGGGTGATAGGCTTGAAAGGGGCTGGCACTCGCCACATGGCAAACATGTTCTTGGGATCTATGGACCGGTTGATTGTCAGGCGCATCATTTCAAAGTGGCCCCAGTGGAGATAACCACCTCCAAGTGCCTGAAAGAGAATCAGAGACGCATGGGACCTGGGCATCCTTCAGCTTCTACACTGCTACGTAAGTAACTGGCTAAAACAACACACAGGAATATGAAAGGAGTTTTCCTAAGTAGCATGGAGGAAAAGCCCAGGCTAACAGTAATGAAGGTGGGCCGGGGTCGACCTATTCAAGTCAGGGAAGTGTGCCAGAGAAGGGACAGAAATAGTAAGACCGGCCGAGGGAAAAGGGAGAAGGGAGCGCAGCTGCAGGCATATCAGCAGCAGTGCGAAGGCCGAAGGCACAGGGTGTGGCGGGTGTGAGCAGAGACCAGTGCAACAGCAGTGAGCAGCGTGGAGCACCAGCAGGAGGGGGAGGGTGTGGGGAGGGCTCATGCAGCCCGGGGGAGACGACCCCACGGTCCATCTGCTGCCCGATGAACGCTAAGCCCGAGTGCACAGCCATTTGTGCAGCTGTGCGTGTGAAACCTTCATGGAAACCATTTGGGGAGCCCTGCACCCCAGTCCTTGGCTGTGCCCTTCTCGCCAGAGGCCTGCGACCACGGTCTCACTGAGCAGGTGGCCACCTTCTCCCTTGCATTAGCACCGCTCACCCTGCCTCATGTTCTGTGTTTTCACTTATGAGTGGCCAACTATGGCCTGAAAATCTGAAATGGAAAGCCCTGAAATAACGCATGATTTTTACGTTAAACATTGTAAAAACATTGATTGTTCAGTGCATGCTGTGCCGAACAGTGTTTTAAAATTTTACTTCCTGTTGTGCTTAGCTCCCCCTGGGATGTGAATCATCTCTGTCCAGCACATCCACGCTGCACAGGTTACCTGCCTGTTGGGTACCTGAAGTCCATCCAGGCCACCAGACTGACCAGCACAGTATCACAGTGCTTGTACGTGTTCACCACTGTCCTGGATGGAAAACCCGGATGTATCCATCCCCTTTGGATAAGGTGGGGAGCTACTGTGTTTTCACTCTATATTAAAAACAAAACATTGCCAGCTTTCATTACTCACCAAAATCCCAAAACTGCCTTCCGTGAACTCAGTAGCTTCGGTGGAAGGTCCCCGTATATCACTCAAGTTCTTAGGTTCTCTTCTTACCTTTGGCACGAGTGGTGCCCTTTCAACAAACTTAAGCTTGGGCCTTTCTGGCATGGATACATCTAAAGGAGCACAGACAAGCAAGAATAAACAAAATTACACATCTCAAAGGATCTACTTTCTTCCTAGAAGATCAGTAATGCTCAAGTGAAAATACAAGAAAGTTACTACTGAACAATTAATTGTGAAAATACATCCCATTCTTCTTGGACTAGGGAGATAGCTCACCTGCCTGGCAAGTACAAGGTCCTAAGTTCAATTCCTGGTACCAAAAGAAATAAAAAAAGTTCTTACATTCTTCTTTTGCATACTTTTAGTGACACTGGAATCTTCTGGTTATGACAACAAAGTAATGGAAATATTTTTAAACTTTTGAAGATAGCAGAATGTAACCTTCAAGACAAAATACACTTATTAAACCCCTAAATTCTATAACATCTCTATCAAAGACTGCTTGAAAATCACTATTTCATTTAGTCTTTAAAACAACTTTATGCCTTGGCACATTTCTTAGGACTTCCTTTTTAAAATTAGATGTTTAACCCACACCAAATGTGCCACACATTTGGTGTGTGTTAAACATCACAAAACAATCAATTATTAGAAAGTGAACACATGAACATACATCGACTGCCCACGTCTGCACACAACATTGGGCCGGCTGTATTTTCTAATATCTATTTCATAGAAGAACCCAAATCCTAGAAGAATCTGTAATTTGGTCTAGGCTATTCAGTTAAACAGGCAAAGCCAGACAGCATGATTTTTAAAAAATTACTCTACCTAACATGCCTCTGGATGTTACTGGGGATGGCGGAGAACTCAACACTGTACATAAAAGTACTGAACAAACAAGCTGTCACTCCCAGCCCTAGTTGTCCAACCACTGCTCCCTTCCTAGCTTGACAAGGTTCTTTCTCCCACAGCCCTGCTGTGCGGCAGTGTGCCTGCCCCGTGAAGGTGGGCGGGGACAGTCTCAGGTCACACAGGTGGCATCTTTACCAACTTTGACAATTTGGAAAAAACCACTAAGTGTAACTTGTTAAAATTTTATTTTACTATTTTTGGGGGGTGGGGAATGAAAGAAGCAGGTCTCCATGCTGAAAACAAACAGGGCACAGGCAACTACAAGGAGCTACCACAGTGCCTGGACAACTTACACAGAAACTACTCCCCGCTCCTAGGACCTCTGCGCCAACTACAAGGTTCCTAACACTCTTCTGGCCTACATGTCAGTATGTACTTCCAGAGAACACCAATTTAACAACTGTGTAGAAGATACAATCACCAAAATGCCCGGGCCCTTTCCATTTTTTCAAGGTTTTCCGTACATTAAAGAAAACGTTAAGTTAAATTTATAAAACTGTGGCTGCCTTAAATGTTTTTTTTGGCAGAACTGGGGATTGAACTCAGGCCCTTGTGCTTGCCAGGGAAGCTTTTATTCTACGGAGCCATCTCGGCCTGAACCGCTGGACATTCACTCCTTAGGAGAGGCAGTTTCTGGCTTGCTTCTCTGCACCGCTTGGCAGCGGGCACTCGGGCGGCCGGCTGAGCACCCCGCGCGACCCCGGCGCTCTGGGAGGCTGGGGCGCGGGCTGCAGGGCGAGCGCAGCTGGGGCACCTCGTTTCGGAGGGCCGCGGTGCCCGTCCTCTCAGTGTGCCAGTCCTCTCAGGGTGCCCGTCCACCCGCCCGCCCGCTGCCCGTCCTCTCAGGGTGCCCGCCCGCCTGCCCGCGCTGCCCGTCCTCTCAGGGTGCCCGCCCGCCTGCCCGCGCTGCCCATCCTCTCAGGGTGCCCGCCCGCCTGCCCGCGCTGCCCGTCCTCTCAGGGTGCCCGTCCTCTC
>NW_004524859.1:643188-649224 GCF_000260255.1 Octodon degus
TGCCCGTCCTCTCAGGGTGCCCGTCCTCTCAGGGTGCCCGCCCGCCCGCGCTGCCCGTCCTCTCAGGGTGCCCGTCCTCTCAGGGTGCCCGTCCTCTCAGGGTGCCCGCCCGCCCGCCCGCGCTGCCCGTCCTCTCAGGCTGCCCCGCGCCCGCCCGCCTCACCTTCGAAGGCTGGCACCGGGAGCAGCGTCTTCAGGCCGGCGCGGCCGGGAGGGAGGCCCCCGAGGCCGCAGGGCTCCCCACCTGGCCAGCGTGCCCGCAGGAGCGGCGCCCGGGCGCGCGCCAGCAGCCCCCACATGCTCGCGCGCCCACGGTCCCCTCCCGGAGAGCGGCGAGCGGCGAGTCTCCACAGCCAGTCAGGCGGAGAGCACTGGCGCCACGGCGCGGGGCCGGAAGTGCTGCTCACCGGTGCGCTGCTCGGAGCGTCCGGCGGAAGCGGGAGCAGCTCGAGCCGCGGCTCTTGGTTCCGGGGCGCGTGCGGCGCACCGCGTGCCTGCTTTGTCCTCGTCCGACAGCACTGTCAGGGCGTGGGTTTGCTCCGCGCGCCAGCCCTCTGCTCACTGACTCATGTCTCTTCCCTAGGCCGAAAACGCCACTGATTTGCCTTGGGGTCAGAGCCTGCCCTCCTGCACTTGGTTATCTCTGTAGGGGCTCGGCAGAGAGTCCCCTTAGGCTGGGGACCGGTGACTGGGCGGCTGATTGCAAATGCGCGTCCCTTCCCCACTTTTTATGTCATCAGCTGTAGCTAGGAGCCGCGCAAGCCGGGGACTTCAGACTTCAACTTGAGAGGATGTTAGTGAGGCCCGGACGGTGGGCGGGAGGTTAGAGAAGCCTCCAGTTTTCTGTCTACGTGGGAGACGGCTACCTGCAGCGCCAACAGGAACCTGTTCTCCCTGAAGCAGGTACACCTAGCCTGTTCACTTATGCAAGAACAGCGACCTCAGAGGAAGGACAGGACCGTCCTCCAAAGACCCAGTTAATGATTCAAATATAACCCAAGACCTCGCTCAGTGCAGATGTTGTTTTAGCACTTCATGCTTGAAGGTCTGTTTCTTTAAAAAAATCTATCCTATCCCCAGTAATCCCTCAGTACACCCTGTACCAGTGGTGACGAAACTCTAGAGGCCGAGGGCCCCAACTGCAAACCCAAACCCACGTACTTGTTGCAAAATGCCAACACCACAACTAAACCGGAACACAGAGGTTTTAGTTTAGGAGCAATGACTCAGACTTTAACATATTTTGTCTTAAACATAGTAACAGGTGTCAGAGGTCGGACCACCCTACATGTCTTGTCTGAAATCTTCCGTCAAAGACACAGGACTTGAGGTGTACTGTCAGTTCCTTGTGGTGTTACCCAGCTCCGGGCAACAGGACCCTGGCTTCATGTTCTGAGAGCCTGGGGTTAGAACTCCACCATACAGAGGAAACACAGTTCAGTCTACACCAGTACTGCCCAGGGAGGTCAGGAGTGGTGAGGGATCAGGGCAGCAAGATCTTGCTTTATTGATAAAACCTAGACCGAGGAACTGGAGATGCCCCTTTCCATTTGATTTCCATTTCTGTCTCTACCTAGAGCAGGACTGAACTGAAGGAGGGGAGCAGCTTTTTCTTTGGGGGGATTCAGAGCCATAAAGTTTACACAGTATTGGACATTTTAGGCATTGACGTGTGAATGCTTTCTGAGACTAGAAGTGACTGCACAGGTTTTAAGTTTATTTTTAAATTGAAGCAAAATGAGGAGGTTAAAAAAAAAAAAAAACTAAAACAACCTCCCCCCCACACTATAAAGCCAACCTCACTAACTTGATTGGATAAAAGTTAAGTTACTTCTCATGGTATTCTGAGTCCCATTTATGTAATTACACACTGGTTATAGGTTAACTTTCTATAGTTTAAAGATGACATAAAATATTTTAGCCTGGTGTGGTGTCACAAGCCTATGATCCCTGCACTCTTGAGGCTGAGGCAGGAGGATGTTTGTCAATTCAAAGCCAAATTTGGTTAGGGAGTTTCAGTCCAGCTTGAACTACATAATCAGTCCCTGCCTCAGAAAACAAAACTAATATTTTGATTTCATCTATTTTTCTTTTTGTTTCTGTGTTTGCTATCTGCTTGCTTATATACCTTGTCTGTTTTACAAAACCTTCTGTATTTTTAGGACAGGGTCTACAAGGTCTCACTACATAAATCGAACTCTTGTTTTCAGTCTCCCAAGCACTGGGATTACAGGCATGTGCCACCACGCCCAGTCTCATTGGCTGTCTCAGCACACCCTGTGGGTGGGGGCAGGGTGGGTATGGTGCAGCGGGGATTGAACCGGCCGCTGAGCTCCGCCTAAGCTGCTGCTTTTGTCTGCTGAGCTATCTGGCCAGCACTATGTTCATTTTGTTTTTAATAAATTCAAAACTCCTTGTGTATTGAGTTTATTAACTCCTGTCTGGTTGTATATATTTCCTTTTTTTTCAGTATACGCCACTAATTTTTGAGGGATGACCATTTATCACTTTTCTACAGTAAAACCTGCCAGTAATTTTCTTAAGACGTTTTTTCCTGAGCAACTCTACAAGCATCACAGATTTGTGGAGTGAGGTGATGTTTTGCCGGCTGTGTAGATGTTGGGGTGATATCCACTTCCGTGGTAACGCCTCTTAGGGCCAGAGGGGGAGATCCGACCTAATTATTCAAGTTGAAAATTCTCATTTAGCACGTGCCTTTGTACTGTGCTAACTTCTCACAGGGTTTCTTGGGTCCGGCTTGCCATTTCATTCTATTTCCATGTCTGACATTGGTTCCACGTGGTTGAAATTAGCCCCACTTCGCTACACATTTTTATAGAGGTCTGGGCAAGTTTTTCATTTTTGTGCTGTACGTTCCAAAGAATCTGCTTTGCATGCTTGTTCTTTAAAGTTTAGAACTATTTTGTTCATCTCTATACCTTCTATTTTAAATCCCTGGGCTAGGATTCTTGACTCTTACTGAAGTTTACCCTCCGAGCCACTTGCGATTCGGGTGGAGATTGAGGCTCTGGCCGGGCTGGCTCTGCCTGGGGCCGGCTTGCATTATGGGCTCTCAGCGCGGAGGGGCTGGCGTGGCTCGCTCGCGGCCCTCGCCTGAGCGGGGCTGTCCCCACGCACACACGAAGCGCAGGGCACGCTTGCAGGCGCAGTTCACGCCTGGGTAGGCGCGCTAGCGGCCCTCCCGAGGGGCAGCTTTACCAGCGCTCGCCAGTAGAGGGCACGAGAGCGCTTTGCCTGGTCCCTGGAACCTGCTGCAAAGGCAGGCTGAGACCTGCCGCCGTAAGGAGCCCAGACGCACAGTCGGGAGCGCGGGCGCAGCCACAGGTTAATTCCTTCCTCTTTCCAGGAATGCAGCTCTTCATGCGCGCCCCAGTGCGCGTGCTCACCGGCAGGTGCAGACCGGCCGCGGGAAAGCTTTCTGGAGTCCGGATTTCCTCGTCACCTCATATCTGCAGATTGCTTTTTCAAACTGGAACTGAAACAATTATTTTTATACATTTTTATTTCAGACTCCGTGTTCTTGGGTGAGAGTTACTGGTAAAGAGGTGGCGCTTGCTCGTGGCAGTGTGAAACGGGTCCTCCGGGCAGGTAGGGCGCTCTCTGTGTGCTGCCTCCGGGCTTGGGCTCTGCTCACAGTCTTGGTCATCCTGTGCCAGCGGAGGGAACCAATCAGCTATGCTAATAAAATCGCACTGATTTTCTTCTTAGGTATTTTAGTGGTGCTAAAGGAGCCATAGGTAAGAGTCAGGAACAGGAGAAACGAGAGGGGCATTGCTTCAAAAAAAGTCTGTCCCAAGTGTACAAGGAAAGAGTAGACATTCTCTGCTCAGATAATGACAAATAGAAACTAGCTAGAAAGTGTATTGGAAGCATATAGAAAATTACAAATACCTTAGAAAAATACATCTTTAAAAATTTATGTATTTGGTGCACGGTCGCACTGCGCAGCTCAGACTTGTAGTGGTCCTCCTGTTTCAGCCTCCTCGGCACTGGGATTGCAGGTGCGTGGCACCACGTCCGGTTTTGGTGGCCTGCGGTACCAGGCAGCGAACCTGGGTCCTTGTGCTGAGCTATCTCGGTGCCCCAAATATGCGCATTTTATAAACTTGTGTGATCTCCTGCTTTCAGGTCCCCATAGGTCGGTCCGTTCTGCAGTGCGTTCTCTTTCATCGCTTATGGCAGCCACCTTTACTTTTCATACTGTGTACACATACAAATACACCTTAAGGTATTTTCTTTATTTTTTAAAGAAAATGAAAATAGTAAAGGAAAATTAGAAATGGTACCGAATTTCACTAAACAAAATAATAGGAATTCAACAATGGTTGTTATATTGCATAATGTGGTGTCTTCAAATTAGAGTGTCAGATAGAAGCATAAAAATTGGTGAAAGAACTTTCTAAGAAATTAGGGCTGGTGAGACAGCTCAGCGGACCCAGCGCCTGCCTAGGCAAGTGCAGAGACTGGGGTTCAATCCCTGGCGTGCCGTGCTGGCCCCGTCCCTGGGCCTGCTGAGCCAGAGTCCAGGGGTGGGGGCGCACGTCTGTAGTCCCAGTGCGGGGGAGGCTGAAAACAGGAGGACCACTGTGAGTCCAAGCTGTGTAGTGAGACTGTACAAAAGCAAAACAAAAACAAAAACTAAAAAACTAAAAAAAAGAAAGTTATAAGAAATTAAAAAGGAGAAGAAAAAGAAATTAAGCATTAGCTGCTTCTTTCAAGAGACTGGCAGAAATCAGCGGCATAATTGTGCAAGCTACCCTACATATATACATAAATACACCTTTTCCCTCCTTTCTTCTGCCCTTTCCCTCGCCCTTTGAACAGACTCTTCCCCTTGCACAGTAGCTGTTGTAACTCTCACATTTTATTTCCTCTTTCGGGTTCTTACATTAGGGAGACAATGCAATGTTGACGCATGGGGATCTGATCTATTTCACTCATGAGCACGGCCTCTAGTTGCATCTATTTACCCATAAAAGCCTCGAGTTTATCTTTTTTATAGCTGAGTAATATTCCATTGTGTAAAAACATCACATCTTTTTTTATCCATTCCTCAGTTAATGGGCAGTTGGGTTGCTTCCAAGATTTAACTATGACGTTATTTTGTGCTGCCCAACCTGATTTATTGTTAAACAGAAGAGTTATCTTTACTTGAAATTTTTTCTCAGTTTCCACCTGTCAATGGCTGCACCATGTGCCAGATGAATGATACTTTGGAAGCAGTGAAGGAATGGAACAAAGGCGCCGCTAAGAGCGAGGGGCCTTGCGCACACCTTCCCCGTGTGGGCTGCTTCTCTCAGGAGCTCACGTAGCGTGAACGTTCGTGTCAGAGTCTTTTCCCTCCCGTGTGAATTAGTGACTGCTAAAGGAATCGTCACAGGGCTGCGCCCGAGCTGGTGTCTACTGCCCTGTGGCACGGCTTGTGCCTGCTCCTTGGGAGCCGGGCGGGTAGCAGAGAGCAGGCAGCTCGGCGCCACCGGAGCGGGAGGCCTGTGACAGGAGCTCAGGCACGTGGCGCAGGCCGTGCAGCAGGCGCCGTGTGGTGGCCGCACACCCGAGCCTGCGGCTGGTGGTCACAGCTGGCCCTGTGTGCTCTTGTGAGTGTTCTCTTTGTATAAATGTCAAGATCAGCGTGTATGTCCGAAATGTACTAATAAACCTAAGTATATGCTATTGGGAGTCTTCTGCTTCAAAGCTGAGCCCCGGTGTCCCTCAGTGCTGGCTCTGGGCTCTCCAGGCCTTCCACCGTGCGGCATGTAACATCTCGTGTAAAATGGTGCCGCTTTGGAAGGACCTACGTGCACCCTGCCGTGGGCTTCCGCTGGCCTCCGGGTGACCGCGGGCCTCACTGGGATGTAAATACTGTGTGAGTGGCTGTTGTGCTGTGGTGCGTTGTTCAGAAGTGAGGAGAAGAAAGTCTGCATGCTCCTTACGGGTTCAGGTTTTATTTTTTTTTATTTTTATTTTTTTATTTGAGAGAGAGAGAGAGAGAGAGAGAGAGAGAGAGAGAGAGAG
>NW_004524859.1:650024-650628 GCF_000260255.1 Octodon degus
TCAATGAGAAGAAAGAGGTGTACTAACAGTGTTTGGGCAGAGTATCCTGCCTGCTTCTTGTACTATGGATAACCACTAAGAAGATAAAAGTGTACAGTGTATTGACTATCAAAACTGTCCTATTAATAAGCTGTGAAACTGTCTCATTCATATTTATTTCTCAATAAAAAAATTAAAGAAAACTTATTGTAAAGAAAAAATCATTAAAGCATATGCATAAAAAATATTAGCTATGGAAGAACAAAATTAAATAGCATCTTATTCCACATCAGAAAGAAAAAAAAGGACCAAGGGTGTAAGAAACTAGACTAATTAAAGGACTGAAAGAAAAGGAAAGACCTGTCCTCTTTGAATCTTATACTTAGCAAACATACCTTTGAAAACTAAAAGTAAGATTTTCTAGTTATACAAACTTGAAATATTTTAATACCTGCAGCAGTGGCATATAGGAAATACCAAAGAGCATAATTCAAAAGGCAAGAGAAGTTCTGCACCAATCTTGAGTCTTACCACAGGTTAAAGTTATGATTTACCTGGAAAGTTTAAATATTTTTCTTTCTTTTTCTTTGGCAGTACCAGGGATCAAACTCAGGACCTTGCACTT
>NW_004524859.1:651063-657968 GCF_000260255.1 Octodon degus
TATATTTTTTTTTTTTTTTCTTTCTGTATTTAGGACAGGGTCTACAGGGTCGTATTATGTAGAGTGGACTCGTAGTGATTCTCCTGTGTTCAGCCTCCCAAGCGCTGGGATTACAGGTGCGTGCCACCACACCCAATCTCAATCCGGTCTCAGCGCGCCCCAGGGGCGGGGCCAGCTCAGCACTGCGGGGTCGACCCGGCCGGCCGCTGTGCTCTGCCTAAGCAGGCGCTTCAGTCGGCTGAGCTATCAGGCCGGCCCTCCATTAAGTGATTTTTAAAGGGGCATTTAGTATAAGAGACACAAACTAGATATTTGAAACCTATTTCATTTGTAGAAATAGGGAGTGGATTGTTGAATCGATAAAGATCAGAATGACCTCTAAGGGGCTGGGAGTTAGCTCGGTGATAGAACACTTGCATAGCAAGCAGGAAGCCCTGGGCTTGGTTCTCGGCACCAAAACCAAAAAATAAACCAGAATGACCTCTAAAAATATCACGGGGTGGGGGGGTGGGGGGGTGGGCGCGGCCAGCTCAGCAGGTTAAAGTGCCTGCTTAGGCAGACACAGGGACCGGGGTTCAATTCCCAGTTCATGCTGTGCGGGCCCCACTCGCGGGGGTGCACTGAGCCGGCGATTGAGACTGTGCGTGGTGGCACACGCCTGTAATCCCAGCGCTTGGGAGGTTGAAAACAAGAGGCTCACTATGAGTTTAGTCTATGTAGTGATACCCTGGAGACCCTGTACTAAATATATTAAAGAAAAAAACATCTCCAGGGGAACTTCCTCTCCCGGTCTCCCTAGAGCAGTGGTGGCGAACCTAAGGCACTTGGTGCTGCAGCGGGCTGCTCGCAAACGTGAAAGCTCTGAAGGGTTCGCCATCGCTGCCCTGGGGTTAAATGATGACAGCAGTCCTTGCGTTCAGAAGCTGGAGATTTTATTGCACGACTCACAGATGTTGGGGTATTGATTATTCTGCACAGAGGTCTCCTGTGTCACAAGCGGGCTCAGGGGAGTGCTGGAGATTCCCACTTTTTGGCATAGACTTGAAATCAAGTGGGAAATCTTCCTGCATCCATTGAAGGTGCTCAGCAGAAGCGGCACCCGCCTCCACCTCAGTACTGGGTGAAGTTGGCTATGATGTGCTCGTGGTTGAAGGGAATGTACACGGCAACCCCTAGGAAGAAGCAGAACATAACCCAAGGTGACCCTGGTGCACGCCGCCATCCCTGACGGGATGAGCAGGCCTGGAAGAAATATGGAAGTGGGCTTCAGGGCGTTCTCATTTCTAGCCACAGGTCACCACTTAGTGGAGAAAGCCTTTATGTGTGCCCTTTCCCCTACACAGTGTCCTAGTTACCTTTCTTGTGGGTAAGACAAAATATCTGGCACCCAAAGTTAGAGGAGGAGGGTTTATGCGGCTCACAGTTCGTGGAGTTTCAGCAGGCTCCAGGGCAGGGTGGCACGTGGCAGAGGAGGAAAGAACACAGCAGGCAGAAGATGGCAAAAGCAGGCAAGTGGACAGCGACAAGGTGCTTTCTGTCCCTTCTGTCCTACCCGGGCTACCTGTGTGTAGGAGGGCCACACACACGCCCTTAATGCCAGCATTGCACCAGGAAGCAATCCCAGCATTATGTCCTGGATCCCTGCAGAACTGTGCCAAATAATCAGCGTACTAATTTAGTAATCACACACTGTCAGCCCAGCCAGCTCTGAAAGGCCCGACCTGTGACTGCATGAGGCTTCGGGGGGACATCCAGCTACCAGCTGTGACACCTGGGGACTTCGTCACACTAGTCCTTCTGAAGATTTCAGGATTAGAGGTAATGATGGCTGGGCGCTAGTATGGCACCCACTGGATAAGAGTTGTGCAATCAATTATTATCAAAGTGACTTATTTAGGCCATGTTGAGAGCATTCAAAGTTGTAGCTCATGGCCACTTTTGAAGATTTTGTGAGAAATCAGGAAGGACAGTGATTGACAACGCTTGTCTCTCAGGACAGGAACACTGTTGATGACAACATCCATTATTTTTCATATAGTTCAGGCAAGAGAAAGAAGGACTATTTCAGGCCAGATATTTTTTAGGTCTCAGAGATTTCTCCTCTACCCTCCTTTCTTCTAGAGAAGAAAAGTATAGTAGTCCCTTGCTGTTTCTCAGTTTGACTTCCGTGGAATCACTGTTTTGGGAGTTTTCAAAAAATATTGATCTAAATTAGTTATTGTGGATTTTGTGCTATACTGCATGATTTTTTTAGTGCCGCACAGTATGTGTATGTTGTTAAAATTATGTGGGTTTATAAATTTAGAAATGGTTAAGAACATTAGAAGTATTTTTAAAAGTGTGGGAAAGGTTTATAAGTGTGGGAAGGGTTTGTAAGAATGTGGAAGGGTTTTTGTTTTTTTTGTTTTTTTTTCCAGAACCAGGGATTGAACTTAGGCCCTTGCGCTTGCCAGGGAAGCACTTATTCCACTGAGCCATCTCCCCGGCCCCCAATGTGGAAGGGTTTATGAAGCCTTAAAATATATATAAATACTCAAACAAATATAATGTCGCTACCTCACTGAGTTTCCCTTATCGTGTGGGGGCGTGTGTGTCTGGAATGTGCCCTCCACGATGAGTGAGGGACCACTGTACATAACTGGCAAGCCTGAGGCCAGGCTGGTGTAGGGGCGCACGCCTAGAACCCCAGTGCTGGGGGGGGGCAGGAGGGTGGCTGCAAGGTCGAGGCCAACACTGGCTACACAGCGACTACGAGGCCAGTTGGAACGACATTGGAGACCCTGCCTCAAAACAAAAATCAACCTAATTTAAGTTCCTGGGGCAGTTTCTTGAGAAAGACAGTAGGAAAACAAAAACTAATTTTAAAAAATAGGCATTTTAACACATTCCATACAAAAGGCACTATCATAATTTAAAACACACTGTTTCTAATCCTCGCAATAACTCAGGAAATGGTTACTGCTCTTTGCCCTTTATAACGGTACAGTCTGTGGCCTGAACACCGTGGACTGCTTGAATATGTGGTCCGTGCATAAGAAAAGGAGCTTTAAATCTTGTGTGACTCCAAGACTTTCCTTGTGTGAGTTGCTGCGATCTACAGACTTGGGGCCACCAGGCTTGTTAGCTAGTCGGTAGGTGCTAAGCAAGACCGCGCTCCATGGGGACACTGGGTGATGGAGCCTTTTACCAAGCGAAAGCTGTTGCTGCGCTGTGACTGGGTTTGCCATTCCCGTTCCTCCACGGGTGACAGTGAGCAGCAGCATGACAAGGTCACGTCCCCTGAGGCAGAGCGCCCTCCTGTGCTTTTAAGTTGGAGGATGTTCTAGTGTTTGTAGAAACTTTAGTGAATGTTAAGACGTGGTTGGGGTCTGCCCAAACACGTGGGCATCCAGATGCCTTTCCGTAGAGATTTAAAAAATAACATGAAAAAAGAAGGTGAAGAATGGGTTTCCTTTCTGTAAAAGTCAGGAATCCTTAAAAAGTTGCTTTATCTGCCTAAAATTGTGTGTGTGTGTGTGTGTGTGTGTGTGTGTGTGTCTGTGTGTACAAATGCACAACTCATGATACAACTGCAGCTGCACAAGCAATCTGACAGTGACCTGTTGCTTAAGTGAATGAAAGAGTTAAATGATTAATGAACGACGCCTTCAGACTCCGGAAGAAATGAGGGTCTTTTTCTCTTCTTACCTTCATTCAGCGGCGTCCCATCACTCAGGAACTGCCAGTATGTCTTGTGGTTAACGTTTTCAGCAATGTCGTTGATGGAAGAAACCATGGGGCCCCAAGATGTCATTGTCGTCTCAAATCTAAGGATAAAATCACACGTGATCAACACTTCACTCTAGTTTGGGCCATGAAGGGTAAAATGAAGGGATATAACTATTCTAAATCCTTTAAGATTATGAAAAATTATGCTCAAAGGAGAAAAATACAAGTGACTCATGAATTTGCTTGATATTGAATGAAGTTAAAATGAATCATTTTTAAAAAGCAAATTAATAAGTATAAATGCCCTACAATGGGTGAAAAATTAGATGAGTAATAGAGGGAATATACAAAATTGAAAAGTTGAGGGGGCTTGCTGGATGGCTCAGTTGTTTAAAGCGCTGCTTGGGCAAATGCAGTCAGGCACGTAGGACCGCGGTTCGATCCCCAGCTGTACCAGACTCGCCCTGAAGTCAGCCTGATCTAGCCAACACAAACAAACAAATAAACAAACAACCCCCCCAAAATTGAAAGGTTGAAAGTTACAAAAATATTGAATTTTAAATAATTTTCAGTAAAATGGGACAACACACACACACACACACACACACACACACATATATGGGATGCAAATTTTATGGAACTATCTGTCCCATATAGAAGATGTATCACAACCATTTGTAATGTGTGCAGAAAAAACATACAAAATTAAAAAAAAACCTAGTTCTTTTACTGTGAATGAATGGTAGGTGATTTGTTTTCTTCTTACTAATTTTTTGTTAAATTTTTACTGTGTGTACTTTTTAAAGTTACAATTCAAAAAAAAGAAATTCATGTAACATTAAACCTAGGCTTAGAGTCAGGTGTGGTGGTGCACACCTGTAATCCTAGCACTTGGGAGGCTGAGGCAGGATGATCACTGGGAATTCGAGGCCAACCTGAGCCCTGCCTCAAAAAGACAAAACAAAACAAAATGCAACAACCCTCAGCTTGAGAAGTAAGTATGTTCAGGGGGTATGAAAATTAAGTCACTTCCTTTCCACACTTGGGCTCCGTTCCCGACTCCTAAGCTGAGATCCTCCACGTTTCTCTGCCGTTTTTTCTGTCTGCAAGTTCTCTCCACTCCCTGATGCCTAGTTGCCCCTCTGCCATGGCTTCTGTACCTCTCTCTCCCTGCCAGGAGGAGAACGAATGTGAGCTTCCGGGTCCGTCAGGGCCGGGCTCAGCTCTCAACTCTATCAGGCGCTTTAGGAATAGATTTCTTTAGAGCTTTGGGAAATTGAAAAAAATTAACGATTGTTTGTTGAACAGCAACCCTACTTCCACTTCACGGAACAAACAAAAACAAGACACATCCTTTACAAGAGTATTAAATTATGAGATACTGACAAATCTCACCACAAAATTGGCAAGACTTACATACAGAATACTAGAAAGCTACAGAGAAGTTGAAGATCTCAAGAAATGTTCTGAGGTGGAACACTGGAAGACAGCAATTTTCCAAAGACTAATCTGATAATCTAATTTTAATGAACATTTCAGTTTTCTTCACAATTGGCAGGGTTTTCTAAAATTGATATGAAAATTCAAAAGACTTGAAATCATTAAAATTTTTGGAAACAAAGAAAAACCTTGGAAGGCTACCACGACATTATTTCCAGAATTAATATACATTTATAATATCTTATTTACTCTCTGAGCTCCTCACCTCAGGGAGACACTATAGTACTTTCACAATGAGTCTGATTTATTTTACTTACGGGCATGACCTTGATTTGCATCCATTTACCTACGGAAGTCTCCAGTTCAGCCTTTGTTATGGCCGAGTAGTACTCCATTGTATCAAAAGACTGTATCTTTTTTGCCCATGCCTTGGTTGATGGGCATTTGTGGTATTTCCAAAGGTTTTCTGTTACCAATTGTGCTGTAATAAACATGTGTGCACAAGTATCACTGTGGCGTTATGCTTTTGTCTGGGAAGATACTCAGAGGCAGAATAGCTGGGTCAAACGGGACCTAAGGGATATCCACCCCGATCAGCCACCACGGTTGTTCCACCTGCACTCCCACCAGCAGGGGAGAAGGGTTCCTTTTCCCCACAGCCCCTCCAGCTTTTTTAAAAAATTTTTTTTGTGGAACTGGAGGTTGAACTCAGGCCCTTGCGCTTGCCAGGCAAGCGCTTATTCTACTGAGCCATCTCCCTGCCCCCCTCCTCCAGCTTTTGTTATTGGTTGCCTTCTTGAGGACAGCCATTCTTTCTGTGGAGAGATGGAATCTCAGTGTTGTTTTAATGAGCCTCTCTCTAATGACCTGTGATATTGAACATTTCTTTTTAGGAATATTTTTAACTTCCCTGGGTCTAATTGTTTTACTTCCAATATGCAATAGAAGAACCATTGTTGAATTCCTATCATTTTGTTTAGTGAAATTTTGTATTTTTTCTAATGGCTTTTTTTGCTATTTAAAATTTTTCTTTAAAAAAAGGAAAACAATATGCAATGTATTTAACCACTGTTACCCTTCATCATATCGCTTTGGAATTTTTTTGGTGTGTGTTTTCTTTCACTTGAAAATAAAATTAAAGGGCCGGTGAGATAGCTCAGTGGACTAAGCCCCAGGGCAAGCACAGGGATCAGGGTTCAATCCCCGGTTCCACGTGCTGTACCAGCTCCGCCCCCGGGCGTGGCGTGCTGGGCTGGTCGCCAAGACCTCCATGATGGTGCATGCCTGTAACCCCAGCACTGGGGAGGCTGAAGACAGGAGGATCATGACTAGTCAGAGCTGCATTTAAGTGATGGAGGGAAGAGAGGACAGGAAGGAAGGGGACATCAAAAACATTAGCTGTGCCATGTACGAGTCCCAAACAGCCGCCGTGGAAGTCGCTGCTGTGTGCGAACAAAGACCCTACAGACAGCCTGCCATGCAGTCAGGAGGCTGATCTCCTGCCGGGATTTCAGGCCCCTCACAGCCTTGGCCTGCCTTCCCTTCTGGTGAAGCTGGCTACTCCCCGACTCTTGGAGTGAGCCCCTGCCACTCCCTCCTAAATAGTGACTAACCCCTGAGGCCCACAGCCCAGAGCCACCTTTGACTATTCCAATCCACCCTCTCTCCTTTGAATTACTGGTGTTAGGACTATTTATGTATTTAGTACAGGGCCTACAGGGCCTACAGGGCCTACAGGGTCTACAGGGCCTACAGGG
>NW_004524859.1:658079-699101 GCF_000260255.1 Octodon degus
AGGGTCTACAGGGCCTACAGGGTCTAGAGGGCCTACAGGGCCTACAGGGCATACAGGGCCTACAGGGCCTACAGGGTCTCACTACACAGATCGGACTTGTAGTGATTTTCCTGTTTTCAGCCTCTCAAGCGCTGGGATTATAGACACGCACTACCACGCCCAGTCTCAGTCACCATCTCAGTGCACCCCAGGGGTGAGGCTGGCATGGCATGCCAGGATCGATCCTGAGCCTCTGGACTCTGCCTAAGCAGGTGCTTTAGTCCGCGGAGCTATCTGGCTGGACCTTGTGACTCTATATTGATTTGGATGATTTAACTTTAAAAAAAAATTTAATATATTGGTACAGGGTCTCACTGTGTGGCTCAGGCTTGTAGTGATCCTCCTGTTTTCAGCCTCCCCAGCACTGGGCTGACAGGCGTGCACCACCACATGGGTCTCAGTGGCTGGCTCAGTGCACCTGGGCCCGGGGCCGGTGTGGCATTGTTAGAACCTGTGTAATTGATTCCAACTTTGTAACTCTGTATGCTTCCACTGTAACTTTATTAACTGTTTTAACCTGACATATGCGCTGCCATCTTGTTCTGTATGCGCCATTCTAAATGCTGTAACTTTCCACTGTGCCCTTTCTCTACCTGAGAACCTGCAGTTGGGCCTTTCTCACGCTGGCCTTTGTGCACACCTGAATCTAGTTCCAGCCCACTGCCCTGATCTTGCCCTCGTTCCCAGCTACAAACTGTACCCACCACTGAACCTGTTATTGTTCATTAGAAACAGGTAATTTTTCAACTGTAGTCCCTAGATGAAGCCTTGACATCAGCTTTTGTGGTTTATTGGCTTAAATACCCACTCCCCTCATCCTCCCGGCGCGCACCTCAGCATCTTGCCGGGGTGTCTGCCGCTGGATACTAGCTAAAATAAAGCGCTTCTTTTCTTTTCAAGCCTGCCTCATTTTTGAGTTACAACAGCATGCGGTGCTGGGGCTTGAACCATGGGTCCTGGGCTTGCCTAAGCAAGCACTTAAGAAGTATTTCCCTTTTCTCCCCATTGGCCCAGCTCTTCCTGATTTTTTTTTTCCAGAACTGGGGATTGAACTCATTCCCTGCACTTGCCAGGCAAGCACTTATTCTACTGAGCCATCTCCCTGGCCCCCCTAAGCAGGCACTTAGTTCGCTGAGCTATCTTCATGGACACGAATAATTTAACTTTTTTAAGAACGTCTCTTCTACTTGCTAGACTGCAAGCTCCTCAAGAGGCTGTTAGAGGCTGGGTGCGGTGGTGCATGCCTGTAACCCCAGCACTCAGGAGGCTGAGGTAGGAGGACTGCTGTGAGTTCGAGGCCGGCCTGGGCTACAAAGTGAGCTCAAGGCTGACCTGAAGTGTATAGCAAGACCCTGTCTCAAAAGACAAAACAAACAAACAAACAAACAAACAAAAAAACAACAACAGGAAAGCAAACAAAACTCATAAGAAAATGAAAGAGGAAGAGAGAATGGGAGTTTGGTTCTGCTGAGGTCTTGGCGGATGCCAAGGTATCACTCACTTGAACACGGCGTTCTGGCGCTGGGCTTCTTGTAGGACGACCAGCAGCACTGAACCCCCTTTCACGCTGACCTCTATGGTGGCCTTGAAGAGCAGGTCGACCCCTCTCAGTTGGTTGTTGACGGTGTAAATGACGGTGATGTTGGAGGCCGTGGTGGGGCCCGGGGTGGGAGAGGTGGGCAGCGATGGCAGCACCTCTTGGTCTGCAGAACACAGTGATCATGTCTGTCAGAGACGACAGGGTTCTGGGAGGGACACAGACACTGCGAGGCTGACTTGCCCAGAAAGGGTCAGGAGGCAGGGAATTTCAGAGCAGGTAAGGAGACATGTGGCCAGCTCGGGCAGAGACCTGCAAAGACCCCGCAGCATCCTGGGAATGCGCGGAAGTCACCGGGAGGTAGCTGAAGGGGCTGCAGAGATGCAGCAAGGTTGGATGCAAGTGGGATCAATTTGCTAGGTTTTGGTCTCTGTGGATTTTTCCTTGTGATGGACAAGGCATTTATAATTTTATTTTTGGTCTTAAGAAGTCCATGCAATGTAAATGAGTAATATGTTAGTATCTGATTAAAAGGAAGAATTAGAGAAACAATCACCCTTGGAGTGGTCCAGTTTTTGCGAAGAAAACCTCCTTTCTTTCTTTCTTTCTTTCTTTCTTTTTTTTTTTGCGGAACCAGGGATTAAACTCAGGCCCTTGCACCTGCCAGGGAAGTACCTATTCCACTGAGCCATCTCCCCAGCCCCTAAGAAAACCTCATTTCTAAATGTGGTTCAGCACTGCTTGAATTTTGAGTGTTTCTGCATTATTTTTATAATTGTAGCAACTAAAGCTATTTCAAATTACAAAGTGGGATGCCGTGCCTCTACTCCATCCCTTTGGGCTGGGGGGAGGAAGCTTTCATAGTTGTGTCTTTCCTCAGCTGAAATGCCATGTCTGTTCTCCTAAAGCTCCCACGTAAAATCAACAATTGGTCCCTGCTTGCTTTAATGTTTTTGTTTTAGATTTAATTTCTATTTAATACCTGTTTGCTTATTCCAAATACTTTAGCTCTTTGTGTACAAATCTGGCTGCTACTTTGTACATAGCAGATAGGATGCAGTCACATGGTATTTGGGGAGTCACCCCTCAAGAGGTGGATAAAGCTGCTTTGCTGTTTGGAATGCGGGCTTCCCAGCCCCAGCTTCCCACAAGGGGCTTTCCCCACAGCAGGCGCCCGGAAACTAAATGCTGGATGCAGTAGACCGGGGCTGAATTCCCGGGGCTGGCTGCCCTGGCCGTGTGGCAGTGCACCCCACTGATGACCAGACGTTGGGGAGCACAGCAAGCTGGCTCACTGCTTCACCTCGCTCCCCCTCATGCTTGTGTGCATTGCTGTTTTGGACAGAAGCAGAGGCAGATGCCGGAAGAGCTCTTACCAGAACTGCAGACCACGTGGGGCACATCTAAGTAGGTCTTGCCTTTCAGGGATGGGAGGATTTGGGCGATGGACATGGGCACCTGGAACATGCCCTGCTGGATCTCCTCCAGGACGGTGGCCATGGTCTGCTCACAGTCCCACTTCTTGTCAGGCTGCTCCGGTGTCACAGAGAGAGCCTGGGGCAGGGGAGCAGGAGAGCCGAGACAGAGGTCAGGCCTGGCCGACAGTCGGCCTGCACCTGCCCATGATGGCTGTTGGTCAGTAACCCTAGTGATTATTCAAAATTCAAGCTGAAGTGATGTGAGGATCGGGACCACACTGGCTATCTGCAGTGCCACGTGTGGACCCCCTTAGTGGCACATCTGTCACAGAGCAGTCACAGGACAAACGTGCACCGTGATCAGTTTCAGAGAACACTGCCAGGGCTGCCGTACTCATGAGCAGGTTTTGGGTGTAGAGCGAAGGTGAGATTGAGCCAGTCAAGCTCCAGAGGGGACTGTACACCAGGCCACATGCACGCCTCTGTGGTTCACACTGCCACACACACGCTTTGTGGACTTCTCCCGTGGTGGTAAGTGGGTTGGGCCTGTCAGAGTGAGGCCCCACAGCCCTGAGCACAGGGTGGGTCCTGTGCTGGATGGGGCTGACCCAGTGTCCTGGGCCTTGGGGAGTGATTGTTGGGCACATGCCCTGCCCAACACAGACCCGGGGCAGAGACACATTTATTTTCATGCTGTGGTTATTCATCTGGGACCATGTGCACACATAAAGGATTGCTAGTGACTGCCTTCCCTAGCCACCATGAAGAAGTCCTGCAGAATGAGGGCCCAGGACTGTGGGACAGCGGGATGAGTGGGGCCTCATTTCATGACCTGAGCCCTTCTTTTAGTTATTCCTGAAACCACCTAGTCTGACCCTGGAATGCTTAATGTATGTGAAATAGTAAATCCCCAGTTTTGTTTTTCTTGAGCAACAATGACCTGGGCGGGGGAGATAGCTCAGGGACACAAGTGCCTGCCTGTCAAGTACAAGGTCATGAGTTTGATTCCTGGTACCCTAAAAACCAAACCAAAACTCAATAAAAAACAATGACTTGGGTTCTGTCACTTGCAAAATGAATCTTTAAAAAAATTTTTTTTTAAATGTATTTGGACAAGGGTCTACAGGGTCTCACTACAGAGATTGGACTCATAGTGGTTCTCTTGTTCTCAGCCTCCGAAGTGCTGGGATTACAGGCACATGACACCATGCCCAGTCTCAATTGCTGTCTTATCACACCCCAGGGGTGGGCCAGCATGGTACACCCGGGACCGAACCCTGGCCACTGTGCTCTGCCTAAGCAGGAAAATGAATCTTGATTAATGCACCAAGCAACTTGCTTCATCTAGCTGAGTTTTCTATCTTGTAGTAAAATAGAAATGTAATGCCCACCTATCACTCGGGGAGTATCATTGGATGGGTGGAAAAGCGCCTTGTAATGCAGGATGAAGCAGCTGTCTCGGCACCTCGCTCCCTTAGAGCTGTGTGAGTGGGCCAGCAAATCGTGTTGGGAATGGGGTTACTGATGGGCAACTTGCCTGGAGCTGGGGATGGAGCATGGAAGAAGGCAGAGGGGAGTGAGGAACAGTCTCTACCCTGGAGAGCAGTGTGACAGGAGGGGCCATCCGGGTAACTGAAAATCACGGGCTGTGACTCTCACTGCCGAAGCCTCCCTTTTTCATAAGCACCGTAAATATAGCCTGCTTTTGTAGATTAAGATGAAAGTTGAACAGAACCACCTGGTTGTAAGCCTGAATTAAACATTACTATTTAAAGCACTTGCTTTAAATATCATTATTTATACATAAAGCATTTGGTAGTCTATATTTATTACTAGTGAATTAGTTGTTATTAATAATAACCCCAAACTTTCCCAGATTTTTTGCCAAGGAGGAAAAATTCACCCACATAAGGTGGTTGTCATGCTATCCATGAGACAGGGGGGACGAGCGCACACCGCGCTTCCCAGCAGGAGCAGGCCCAGGCCCCGCGGGGCCCACCCCACGTCGCCTAGCTGGCTCTGCAGAGGCGCTGGGCGCCTGCAGTCCTCGCCGGGTGCAGGCTGGGCGCCGACTCACGCTGGAGCGTCCAGCGCGGCTTACCTGCATGGCAAGGCCAGTACTGTAGATGTTTCCGATGATGCCATCGTCGCTGATCCTCATGCTGATGTTGTCCACGATGCTCTTCAGCACGTGACTGAACAGGGTTCTGTAGCTGTCCCCGGAGCCCACGGGGATCTTGTTGTACATGCACGTGAGGGCCAAGGTCGCCACGGCTCCTGTGCCTGTGAAGCACAAGGGGCAAGGCCACAGCCTTCAGCACCGCCACCGCCACCGCAACGGAACGGCCAACATGTGTCCTGTTCTCATGGCATTCTAGTCAAAGGATCTACTCAGTCCTCTGGACAGACTATGAAGTGGGGCCTTCACAGGTTCCTGAGAGGGTGCAGTAGCTGAAGAGATGAAGAGGTGGAGGCTCAGGGTCAAGGAGCCGCACAAGCCCTCGTGGTCCAGAAGCAGCAGGGCCAGAATCTGAACACAGCTCAACAGTGCCTGCTTTCAGTGAGTGAAGACTGGCGCTGTGCTGGATCCCACTTCTCTTGCCCCAGTGTTCACCTCTCCCGGGCGTCGCCCCTTCTCCGGCAAGCCTTCCGGGAGTCCCGAGCAGGGCATGCTCAGCTTCCATCCCGAGCTCTGCTGGCACTTGTTTTTGCGTCTACTCTGCCATCTTGGCACTCTGCTGTGCACTGTGGCTGCTTGGGCGTGGGAATATGGCCGTCTAGAGCACCCAGGAAAGGGTTTTTGCATCACTTGTGCATGATGGACATACTGGGCAGAATGGGCGGGCTCTGGACAACAGGACCAGCAGAGCAGGTGGACAAGCTACCAAGTGGAATCTCGTCATTGACCCTGCCCTCCCACCCTAAGCTGAAAGTACCTAATTTCATTAAGGACAGTAATGTTACTGGCACCAAAAATGAGGAGTCCGTGCTTCTTGGACTGGCCAACATTCCCCTGCAATGAGTGAGGCTTCCCCTGGGAAAGGGAGACCAGATTTTTCTTACCCACACAGGAGGAATTGCAGAATATTTACCTGAGGCTTGTCTGATACAAGCTGAAGCTGGGGGAGTTCCTGAGGGTACACGAGTAAAAGCTGCATGCAGGAGCAAATGCTACAGCTCAGAGGGCAGCAGAGGAGGCAAGTGGCCCATGAGAGCTGTGAGGGTGGCCGTGGGGATTGCCCTACAGTGAGGGGGTACAGTGCTACAGAGGAACAAGCTTGCTTTCCACGCGGCTATAAGCTTGCGAACAGAGGAACCCCAGGGCCCCCCATTTCTGGAAGGGCTTAAGGTTCAAGTAATAGCTGTTCACTAGAAAGGGGAGGTGTGAGGTCATAAGGGGAAGCTTCAAGGGGAGCAGAAGGCGAGGAGAGGGTGCAAGCGGGGGCAAGATTTAATTAACTGGGTCTATTTTCTATTTAATTTGGAAAAACAGTTCTTTTTTTTTGTTGTTGTTGTGTATTTGGTACAGGGTGTTACTACACAGCTTGGACTTGTAGTGACCCTCCTGTTTTCAGCTTCCCCGGTGCTGGGATTACAGGTTTGCACCACCACGCCTGGACGTGGTCTCTGGCATGGTGCGCCTGGGCGGTGGGGCCAGCACAGCACGAGGGACCAGGGAAAGCACTTCTGGCTCCGTGGCACGTTCATCCCTCCCTATTGAGGTTTTGTGGCTTCTGGACCTTTCAGGAAGCTGTGCTTCTCCACGCTGTTGCCTCATCTATCTATCTATCTATCTATCTATCTATCTATCTATCTATCTATCATCTTTCTTTCTTTCTTTCTTTCTTTCTTTCTTTCTTTCTTTCTTTCTTTCTTTCTTTCTTCTTTTTGGTGGAACTGGGGATTGAACTCAGGCCCTTGAGCTTGTAGGGAAGCGCTTATTCTACAGAGCCATCTCCCCGGCCCCTCGTCTTTCATTTATTGCTTAAGCCACATATCCAGGAAATCCTGGTGAACTTTCCCCTGCCTAGACTCACTTCCGTGGCCCCAGGTTCTCCGTGGCAGTGCTCTACGTGGCCACTGGCTCCAGCGTGGGCTCAGGGCAGAGTCGGAAGTGGCGTCCACTTACCCACATCAAAGGGAGAGGTGTTGGCCAGCAGTGCCTTGGCAAAGCCCACGGCGATCGGCAAGGTGGTTTCGGGGTTCTTCTGGCACAGGGCCAAGACCGCCAGGCCGGGCGGATAGAAGGCTATGGCTCCCTCAGTGGGGTCTAGAAGTGGGAGAGAGCAACTGTCATCAGGCTGGGCCATTCAGGAAGCAGGCCAGGCCAGAGCTCTGCAACATGAATGGAGCCATCTCTGAAGAAAGGTACAGTCACGGAGAAGGATCACTTCACTGTGCTTGGGATGAGAATGTTATCTGGTGCTTGGACGCAAAGGGAGGAGGACGCACTCTGCAGACTGCAGGTGCCTGCCGGGTCCCTGCAGCGGGCGGGCTCAGCCTCCAGGTCCCTGCTGGGTGAGGGGGAGACGGACGGAGTGGAGGGAACATGGTGCCTCCCGCTAACATCCCGCCGTCGCTCTACCGCCTCCCCTCGCTGGGCTCCAGGTGCTCAGGCGGTCCCTGTGGCGCGCTCAGCCCTCCGCTCCCTGCACGCTTACCTGGAGCCACCCAGCGCTCCATTTCTCTTTGTAGAGCAGACACTTTGCTCCCGGTGTCTCTGCAGGAGGAGGTGAGGGCCATGATGTTAAGAGCAAGTTGTCCCACCGTTAGGTCTGCAGAGGAACAAACAGGACAGTGACATAGTGACACCAGGGCACCACTGAGCTTCCTGCTTTCTCTCAGAACCATGTTGAGTTTTAAAATAGTGCACTCACATAAGTTTTTGACCTGTTTTTCCAAAGATAGGTGAAATATACTTAAAAGAATATTGAATGTAGGGTCCTGCCTGTGACTTGTGACTCCATTGGAAATCCTGGGTTTATCTGATTGGAAAAGCAGCAAGAAGACCCACCCAGATTTATCTATGGAAAGCCAAGTGACAGAATCATTTAAATTTTGTTATTTAACTTTCAAGCAACTCTGAAGTATGGAATGGAGATTTTGTTGCCACGGCCATTAGGAGCGGTAGCATCAATGATATTACTAGACGGTAAGTCAAGGACAAGAAGCAAGGGGGGATGATTCTGTACGTGGGACAGGCAGCGCCGGAAGCCTGCTAATTTTACATTGGTCTGGGCTCTTCCTACTTTCCTGGCCTCCTGCCTAAACACTCTGAGCTCATACTTCTTCCCTTCTAGGTCTGCTCCGGTGTGTAGCGTGAGGTACAGTGACAGCGACCATCACAGGTGGCATTGGATTCACAGTGGCACCAAGCTGGGCTGGGGAGGAGTGGTCAGTGTGTGGGACTCAGGGAGCAGGGCCAGGTCTTGGGCATCTCACCAGCAATGTTACTGGCTACGAGTTCTTCAGTTAGGAGCTCTTGGGCCTTCTGGTTGTAGGGTCCCACCAAGTTCATGGCAATCAGGATGCTGGGGTTGGGGTATGATGACCGGGTCACTGAGTTCTCCATGAGCACTTGTAGGCCATCAACCAGGGGCTGCTGCTTTTCGGGGACAGCTGAGAAGACAAAAGCCACTTATTGACTTCTCACTCCTCCCCCCATATTAGAAACATGATCCCCAGGTTTCTTGTTCTTTCTTGGTGTCCTGAGTGGTTCAAGAGGGAAGCAGAAACATTACAATTTTTCTTTGAAAGCCAATTGGTCCTCACGTTCTCTCAAATTCCCCATTCGGCTCACTTTAAGCAATATGGTTCACGGATCTCCCATGTGATTCCTGGTGCTTCCGGGCTGCCCTGCCTCTGCTCCCTGCTCCCGTGAGTTGTACTAACGTTCTGGGATATGACATGCACCTAGCAAGCACCATCACACCATCACTTCCTGCTTCCAGTGGTCCTGCTCTTGAGAGCAGCCGAGTGTGTCATTCCTGCGTAAGAGCCATTCAGTCTCCCTTAATAAAACATCTGTCACCTCGACTCCCAAGGAACTTCTGTTGAATCAGCCAGCATGAGGCCACACACTAGCACCCACCTCCACTTACCCCGCTGGGACTCCTACAGAGATCTCTATGTCAACCCCCTTCTCCTCAGCAGACCTCAGTGCCTGGGGTCTGGGCCTGCACCCAGGGTCACAGCTGTCCTGTCCTACTTGGAGCAAATGCTATACTCACAGCATGTGCTTCTGACCTGGGCAGAGGTCCCAGCCAAAGCCCAGAGATGGCTCAGGAGGAAGAGGGCAAGCCAGGTCATTGTGTGCTCTGCCGTCCTGCGCCCTTTGCTCACTCACTGGTCCCGAGTTTGCGAGCAGGGGTTCTCGCTTTCTCTTATATGTGCGGATCTTGCAAAGCATTGTGCTCCTCCCCTCCCACTCCTGATACCCGGACTGAGCGCCCCTCCCCAGGGGAAGTGCTTTTCCATTTGTTTATCTATGTTTACTTACAGGATGGTTCTCTGGCTAGTTGTAGAGGTGACTTCTAGACAGTCTAGGTGCAGGAGAAATTTAAAATTGGTGGGCAGCATGCCAACGATGACAATATATCCTTCAGCCAAGTCCCGGATCGTTGCCTCAGAAGGCTGGCTCATATGAAAGTGCAAAAAGCCTTTCTCTAGGGCTTCCTCTGTGGGGTCGAGGAACCTTGTGCTTTTTGTCTATCTGCAGCCCCTTCATCGAGGTTTGGGAAGCTGTAGAACTCAGCTTATTTCATGGGTCAGGGCACCTTTGGGGGCTCTCAGGTGAGGATATACCTTCCGGTGAACCCTGACTTGCTGTAATTATGTTAACCTGGACCTGGGCGCTAGCCTGGACTCTGCGAAGTAGTTTGACTTTAGGCAAGAAGTAGACTTCAGTTTCCCTGGTATTGTTTGGTTTCTCCTTCCTTACTCAGGGATAGAAACACTCCCTGGCACTCAAGGCTCTCAGATCTAGTACCATCTTCTGAAGTCGGTCGTTAGAAAATGTGGGCTAGGAAACTGCATTTCTATTTACTCTTTAAAGAAATACCACCCACCCCTTGCCCCCTCTGCCGTGAGGCCATGGAAAAAGCAAAGAGCGCCCCCTGTGGAGAGCTGGAATGGTGTCTTGAGAGTGTGAGGGAGGGCCGCGCCTCTGCATTTGCAGGAGCTTCTTTGAGGGAAACTTCTCCAGCGGCGCCCACTGTAGAGTAAATGTAGAAGTCCCCTTTGGGACCTGTGGGGCTCTGTGAGGTCTGGCTTCCAGTTTCCTTCATGAATTCATCACCAGCCCCATCCTCTGCTGCTTCCTCTGTTCCAACCACATGGGATCCTCTACTGTTCCTCAAAAACTTCACCCAGGCTTGCCCTCGACAGTCTCCAGAAAGCCTTGCCAAGCAGTCTTGTGGTGGCTGCTTGCTTAATTTCTCTGCCCAGAGGAAGCTATTGGAAAGGCTTTCTGGTCCAGGCCCGGAGGACAGCCCCACTGCTGCCTGACCGCCCTGCGGGCCTCGTACCTGCTGTGCGGAGTCGCACTGTGTGTCGTTCCCTATGGCCAGTCTCCCTGCTGTCCAGGATGTCTGCTCCCAGGAGCAGGAAACTTGCCGGCTCCTGTGCCCAGCCCTTGGAGCTGCACGGATGTGTGACTGAACAAATAAAATCGACACCAGGCCTAAGGCGCTTTTCCCTCTCGGGGAGCACTGGTCACTGTATGAGGAAGGAGCACAGTGGGGCGCAGCACCGGGCTTCTAGCGGCCTCCGTCCCCACCCCTGCTCATCATCCCGTGTGTGTCGCCCCTTTTCTTGCATGTGGGCTGGTCTAACTCTGTGGGGGTTGGGCAGCAAGACCGGTGGCCCCCTCGAGCCCCGTGAGGTCGCTCTGGCTCTTCCTGATCTCTGCTCTTCACTTGCTCCAGGAAGCTGCCAGGTCCTGAGCCGTCTTCTGGAGAAGCCTCCAGCCCACACGCGGGGAGGAGAGCCTTGCTGGTTGACCATCCTCCCTAGGAGCTTGGCGGTGAGGCAGCCCCGGCTGACATGCTGCTTGCAGCGTCTACGAGATGAAGCTGGAGGACCCAATTAGGCCTCCCTGGATTCCCAGTCCCTGGAGCTGTGGGATAACAAATGTTCTAGGCTGTTAGGTTTTAGGGTAACCTGTGATGCAGTGCTGTATGACGCGTGATTGGAAAACACAGTGACTTCTAAAATTTAAAATAACTCCTTACAGTAAAAGATGCCTTGCCACTTACCCCAGCTTGCTTTGAGCCTGCTCACCTCACCCTCCCTCCCTCCCTCCGTCACAGCGGCTCTGGAGTCCTCTTTCCTGAATGTCCTTAGGTGTGCTGTCCTGGCTCCCTCAATGTCCTGGATTCAACACATTGACCTTTCCTGGTCACGTTGACTTTGGGGAAGAGCGAGAAGTCACATGGAGCCAGATCTGGGGAGGCAGGTGGATGGGCACAGCAGGAGTAAATGTAGAAGAGTAAATGTAGCAGTTTCCTTTTTTTTTTTTTTTAATGCATTAAGTCCAGGGTCTACAAGGTCTCACTACATAGATTGGTTTCGCAGTGATTCTCCTGTTGTTAGCCTTCCACCATGCCCAGTCTCGGTTGCCCTTTCAGTGCGCCCCAGGGGCGGGACTGGCATGGCATGCCAGGGCTCGAACCCTGGTCCCTGAATCTGCCTAAGCAGGTGCAGGAGTGTTTCTATGAGCCTGTCTTTCTGTTGGATAGTGGTGTGTAGCAGAAACCACTGTATTCTTTTTAATTTTATCTTACCTGGTAAAGATTCATGGTAGAGGGCTGGCCAGCTGGCCACGTCCTCATCTGGGGACAGAAGATACATCACACAGGTGATGAGGCAGAGGGACACGAAGGTTATGCGAAGCACCACGGTTGCTGACGAGTGGGCCCGAGGCAGGAGGGTTGGCTGCAATTACCAGGAGAGCCCAGTGCATCCCGGTCCTAGGAGGGCGAGGGAGGCGGGAGGACAAGGAGGACAAGCCTCTGGGAGAGGGGACGAGGGGACGGACGCAGAGGGTGGAAGGGGCAGGGAGTGGACGAGCTAGGAAAAATGAGGGGTGGTCTGTCCCCTGGAACATCTGGAAGTGACGCAGCCTGGTCATACCTAGATTTTAGCCCAGGGAGATCTATCTGGGCCTTCCGATCTCATGAGCCTTAAAATAATAAGTTCTTTTTGTTTTATGTTGACAAAAGTTTGTACTTCAGTATAGTAAGAATAATGGTACATTAGGAACTGACACGGTGCTGCGCTTGGGACCCAGATCCTGCTTGGGACCACCCTGAGGTGACCCCATACCTGTTGTGGGCTCGCTGTTCATTGTGCAGTTCCTTTAGGTTGTCACTGACAACCAGGGTTGCCACAGCATGTGACACAGTGATTGCACTTAACAAACACAGGAATACCACAACAGGAACCCTGCAAACCACACATTTCTTCATTAGTACTGTTCTGGTGGGCAGCTGGGCTGGACTCGCTCACTTGCTTATTTCCTTTTGCCTAATATTTTGGTGTCAAAGTTCTCTGTCTCTGTCTCTCTGTCTTTCTCCCTGTCTCTCTGTCTCTGTCTTTGCCTGTCTGTTTGTCTGTCTCCTTCTCTGTTTCAGTTACTCTTGTTTTGTTGCTGGGACAAATACTTGACACCCAAAAGGAAGGAAGGAAAGGTTTATTTAGCTCACAGTTAGTGGAGGTTTCAGGCCATACTTGGCTGGCTCCAAGGCACAGCGGCACATGGCAGAGGACAGCAGTTCGTGGTGTTGGCAAAGAGCAAGCGAGCAAATGGGAGGAGCAGCGGCAACAATGGCTACAGAGAGCAAGGGTCTAGCTTCCTTTTACTTTACTTCAAGGGCTGGGGAAGATAGCTCAGTGGCATTAGTGCTTGACTGGCAAGCACAAGATCCTAATTTCAATCGCTGGTACCACAAAAAAGGAAGAAAAAAAATGAAAAGAATGTTACTTCACTTCTTTCTGAGGTGACCTTCCCTCTGATAATTTTAAAATCCTTTTCACGCAGGATGTGATCAGTGATACTCCTTGCGTACAGCTGTGGGTCTTCTATTGAACACAGAGGGAGACATGGAGGCTGCCGACTGCCCCGCTGGGGTTCAGATAAGTGTGAAGGAAGGCACAGCGTCAGTTTCCACGTGCAAGCCAAAGAGACAAAGATCTGCATTTGTTAATATTTGCTCCAACGAACCTCCAAATCTTCCCCCTCATGGACCACATAATTACCGACTCCTGAAAAGAAGAAGGAGGAGAACTGGGGCCGGTGGTTTGGTCATGGACAGGGGCCTGTCTCCTCTGACCCTGCGGTGCCTTCCGGAGGAGCTTGCTCCTGTGCCCGAGTGCTCTGGGCTGGTCCCTCCGAGCTCCTTCCCAGGCTCCTCCTTACCTTGGCTCAGGGAGCTGCCGTTGCTCAGCAGCTCCCAGTAGGTTCTGTCGTGACTGCTGGCCTTCAGGCCCTGGACAGAAGTGATGAAGGGGCCCCAAGAGCTCTGCTCCACGGTGAAACTGTGGGGGCAAGGGGCGGGCTGCATCACTGCAGGCTTTTCAGAGTGAACCCCTCGTGGGTACTCGTTTCACTTTAGTGGACCTAAGCATCCCTTGACACCACTACAGAGACGGACACATTTCCTGGCTCCACGCCTGGGTCATTTGCTTCTCAGATGCAGCCCGGGGCCAGGAGTCTGCACATTTTGTGAGCAGTGCGGGTGATTCTGAGGTAGCACTCAGCACCCTTGGCTAGTGGCACCACCACAGCTCTGTCCCCACTGTTGTCACAAGAGATGCTTCGCAGTGAGCAGCTCTAGCCTTCTGCCCCAGCGCACGAGCTGCCGAAGACACAGAAGCAGGGGAAGAAAGGGCGAACCTCTTCTCCCAGAAGCCACATAGGTTAGTGGATTTCCTCTTAGGAAAGAGGACCTGGAAAAAAATAACTTGAAATTTCATGTGGTATTTATTAAAAGTGACACAGGCGGTATCTACTTCCCATTCCTTGGTTACTTTTCTCCCTTAACCCAGCTGTGAGATGACTAGGAATAGCGAAGGAGCCGGAGTGTTGCACACGTACATGGTAGTCGGGTGCAGGTGTGTTGCGCTAGGTCTTTCAAAGCTGTAGAAAATGTCTAGGCAACGTTCAGACATACCCAAATAGGGTCCTGTTCTTTTTCTGAGCTTCCTCCATCACATCTAGGAAGATGGAGCCACGGGGCACAGTGACGGTGGTGGAATATATTTCATGGATTTTCACAGAGTACTGAACGGAGATGTGCGAAGGTGGTTCAGGAGGTGCAGTAGGCTTAGGACTGGAGATGCTGAAGTTACCTGGTGGAGAGAGAGGAGCAGAGAGAACCAGAGCACGGAACATGACATCAGTGTTGGTGCGCTTAGCCGGCATCTAAGGACCCCTTTCCTCTGAAGACGGATGGATTCAGTACAAGAAGCGAGAACCGCCCACAGTCTTGAGTTTTCTTTCTGTTCTTTTTTGGGGGGGAGGTCAGGGGATAGCATCCAGTAATACTTGTCCGTTTCTCCCTTTCAATTTCTTAGCAGCCCTTGTATTCATAATTCTGCCTGAATTACTTTATTGAGTCCTTACAAAGGTTGGTATTATGTGCTGTTTTTTTTCTGTTGATAACGTATTTTTTATTTTGAAGAGAAAAAAATAATAAAACAGAAGTTCCAATACAGGTTAGTGGAAGAATCACAATAATTAATATATTGCGTATTGCTGTCTTCTTAGTAGTTATCTGGATTACAAGATCTAGTACAAGATCATGCATGATATCATGTTTAATATTACCACAAACATTTCAATGAACCGAGAGAAACAAGCTGCACAACTATTTTAATTATCTTGTGAACAAATATATATATATCTTCCCTTTCTTCCTTTCCCTGTCAGCTCCCATTTTTCACATTAGAAAATGGAAGCTTAGAGGTGACACTTTTGTTCAGGCTTCCTCTTGCGTACGTGGCAGACTCAGGAATGTGGAGAGGTAGTAGCAAAGCTTTCCTTTCTTTCTACCTAGCTTCTTTCTACCAAAATGATTTATCTGAATGACTGGCTGTGTCATTCCTTGTTTCCAGATTACTGCCACATCGCCTCTACCCAGACGTCTAATTTCCCCGAGAGATCCCTGTGTTTTGGCACGAAGGGCAGAGTCCGAAACAGATTCTCAGCTTCTGTGCTTTGTTTAGAGAGAGAAGGGGGCTCAGGCCTTTGCATGTCAGCGGAAGACAGCCCTTTGCAGACAGATGTCATTTAATCCAGGTCACCTTGTGTATCGGGATTTGAACTAAAAGCCATGCCTACCACTGCAGCCACACACCCTCAGGGGGTTATGATCCCTGATGATGCTGTGGGAGCTGAGTTCTGAGACCGTCCCGCTCCCTTACATGGACGGACATGCCTGGCCCCTCAGGATTCCCACAGCGCAGGTGCTTTGGGTTACGAGAGGCTGAAGGGGAAAAGGGCTCAGTCCCTAGTCCCCACCTAGGCCACTGGTGCAGGAGGAGCCCTTGTTGACCTCCAAGTAGGTCCTTCCCACGAGGGCAGGCAAGATCTGTGCCGCGGCAGCCGGGCTGGTGAAGGCTGCCTGTGCAATCTCCTTGAGTATTGTGTCTAGAGTTTGCTGGCAGTTCCACTCACTCTCTTTGTAATATTCTGATGAGATGAAGAGGGCCTGAGGAGAAAGAGGAACTGAGCGTCCCTCCAAACTTGGGGCAAGGCTGCCTGTGCCTCACTCAGTAAGACCTCACTGAAGATCGAGCACACAGGAGGTACCTTGGTTATCTTTTCTGCTACCAAGAAGCTTACAGACCAGTTTGGGTGGAGAGTCAGGGATGTACTTAAGAACATAAGCTACAATGGCTCCAGTGAAAATAGACGGTCTCAGCCAGACTTGCTTCTCTATCCCGATGCTGGCAAATGCCCATTATTAATACAGTTACCAGGAGAACCATTGAGAAGGAGCCCTAAGGTGAATGCTGTGACAGAAGGGTCTCAGGCACAGCCTCTCAGGGGAAGGGAGGGACTCGTAAAGAGGGCGCGAGGCCTAGGAAAGGCTTTGTCGGAGAAGGCGGTGATTAAAGTATGCAATAGTTCAGTAGAACAAGCACTTTGCTGGCAAGCGCAGAGCCCTGAGTTCAATCTCCAGTACCGAAACAAACAAACAAAACAAAACAAAAAAACCCCAAAACCCCTAAAAATCAAGGGGAACTTGCAGGAGCTAGGGCCTCCTGGGAGGAGGAATGAAAGGCAGGGCCCTGAGGTGATGCAGCCGCCCGCATCTTTGCAACTACTAGGGACTCTTCCTCCTCTAGACGAGTAGTGAATGTGCAAGGTGACTGGAAGAACAGGCTGGCAAAGGAAGGTGGGCATCGTGGCAGAGGCCTGGCGCTCGGAAGGGGTGTCTGGTGTCACCTGCCTGATGGCTGGCAGAGGATCTGGTCCTTTGTAGGACAGAAGCTGCCCATGCAGCGGAGCAAGCACAAGGCAGGGACAGGACTGCGAGGCTGGAAGGGCCTGAGGAGAGGGAGGGAGTGGTGGAGGCAGCAGCAGGACTCTGATGGGCTGGGCTCACACACGTCCATGGCTCTGAATTTTTCAAGAAATAACTTTGCCCTTTCAGTTTTTCTTGAAGATTCCTAAACTCATCAAGTGTCAGCAAGCACTTGTTATGCCTTAAGGGGAAGCAAGCCCTGTCTTTTACGCCTCCTCTTCAGAGCCATCTTACCAGCAGCTAGCTGGCTTTCAGGCCTGCCAGACCTCTGGGCCACCTACTGGGCTGAGACCAGTGCTCCCGCTTCCCGCCTCAGTTGCTGTGTCTACGGCTGGTGTGGGCTGCGACAGTAGTGTCTCTTGAGAGCTCCATCAGACGGTTCCACTGTGCAGCCAGAAAGGAAGTCCCGCCTTTAACACACAAAGCTCCTCGGTCTGTCAGTGCTGCCAGGCTCATCCTGTCACGTTTCCCAGGGACACTGTGTGGCCCTGCTGAGCCCCTTGGTGGTAAAATGCATAGTGCTGTTCCGTGCCTTTTAGTCTTTACCTTGCTGTCCTCTGTCCTGAGAAAATTCCCTCAGCCTAAGTCGGCTGGCAAACTATCCCTACTAACGTTCCACTGAGCTTTGGAACTGAGCTCTCCTGTTGTACCTGAGCCTTGGAGTTGGGTAAGTAAGTGAATGAAAGCAGAATGCAGCGCCAGGCCTCAGGGACCGCGCGCCCGGCAGGTGGGCAGGTGCTGAGTTCAAGTTGTGAGAAGCAGCAAGGTTCCAGGGTCCCCACCTGAAGGTGCAGTGGCTGTGTAAAACGAGGCAAGCTTCCGACCCCCTGCAAAGGTGGCGCCTCGTGTAGGAAACGGAAATAACGGTTCTTTCCTTACTGTATTGTTGCGCGCATCAGAGAGTCAACAGAGAGTCCAACAATAAGCTAATTTGGAAGGCACGGTGCCTGCTCAAAAGCAGGCCCCGTGGCAAAGTGCGGAACCGCTTGTGCTGCAACAAGGCAGGTAGACTCTGGACGCCACAAGAAGTTGTAGCTGGGAAAAGCCTCACCGAGGAATTGGATGTGGAGAGGTAATGACTGAGGGTGAAAAGATTACATTTCAGAAGGGAAGCGGAGTAGCACAGCGGAAGTTAGCGCAGGAACACTGAGCGGATGAGGTTTCAGGCCGCTAGCAAATACGCAGTGCGCTGTTGCTTTCCCAACTCACTTCCTGTCTTCCTGTTTTACCCTTTCACATACCTGCATAGCGATTCCAGTGCTAAACGTGTTTCCAATGAGACCATTTTTTTTCTTCTCAGACAAAATCTTTTTTACCAGTGACCGTATATGATTATCAATGCTCCTTAGATCCTCACTGTCTACCTTTGTCTGTCCTTTGATTAGATCTCTCTTCACACATGTCAGAGCCAGAACAGCCATTGCCCCAGTATCTGTCAGGAAAGAAAACACTGGTACCAACTACGCCAGTTTGTCCCGCCCTGTGAGATTTCTGGGATGCGGCACTTTCAGTGTTCTTAGAGCGACAGATCTGGAAAGCATGGGGTGGTTGGTGTACTAACCGAGGATGGGAGAGGAGGATTTCGAGATACAGCAATCATTCCTGTAGTACCAACCCTCAAATACTGAAGAGCCCTTCCCTATGTTGAGCTGCCGTGTGCCCCATACTGAATACTGTACAGCCTGCAGCACATGCGGATTCGTGTGTGCACAGATGTGAGTCATCTGCTTCTAGATCCTGGCTTCTCTTCTCTTTTCTGTCTTTCTCTAATTTTCCAGCCACGTTGACAAAGGAACTAAGAAAGCTCAGGATGACAGACTAGATGCTTGGTCCATCTACGGAGTAGGAAACGGCAATGGCCAGAGGTGCCTTTCAGTGGTCCTGAGGATGGGAAGCGTGGGGAAGGGATGGGGATGTGAGAGGACAGGAGTCCTTTGTCTGGCCTGAGACGTGGTGAGCGCAGCACTGTTGGGAGCCACTGAAGCTGGAGCCTGATCCTACGTGGGAGGGCAGGACAAGGCCTCAGTGCTACAGCAGTTCAGAAAGCCATCCTGCCTGGACAGCATTTCAGCTATTGGTCACGAGGCAACCTTGTCCCAGGCCACTAACTTTGCAAAGGTATAAATGAACACCCCTCGTGTTGTCCTTTGGGTCCTTTGCCAGTCAGGCAAACAGACCACCCCTGACCCAGCTCTTGTCTTCTTGTCAGTCTTTTCTTCCTTCCTGCCACAGTTTACTCCCAGGACACCGAGAGACCAACGAGTCCCTACGTAGCACCTTCTTTCTCACGTAGGAAAAGGAATGTGAGAAAGCTCACATTTTCCTCTTAGAAATAATGAGTGGTGGTTTGCTCTTTGAACTTCTCGGGGTATAAACTCAGCAAAATATTCTACAAGAGTCCAGTAGCCCATAATAGTATTGGGTCTTCTGCTTGACTGGCCATGTCAGAAATTGTTGACCTGAGTCCCCTACAGCTCAACATAACAGCATGGCTTTACTTCTTCTATTTCATTTTTATACTTTTCTGCTGGATGGTTAAGACCAAGGTAAAGCAAGACCTATGCAACAAGAGTTGTAGCTTTTGGGTCTGATAAGGTCAGTGAAATACCCTCAGGATTTATCCTGAGATCCTGTACCTCAGATTGTAGAACCTTTGTCAGTGTCAGCCATGTGGGTGAGTCACGGCCATTGTTTGGCCAATGTGCTCTCTGTGAAAGCCTGAGGGAATGTTTTCTCTCCATGTGACTCTCCTTAGGCACACTCTACATCATCAATCACTTGTTTACACACCTATAATATTCAAATAACAGGACTTAACAAAAAAAGGGTATACAGATGAATGTCCATTTTGTATCTGTGTATTCAAAGTGGTTAGGATAGATATATAGTTACATTCTCTTAATGCATAGAGTGATTTGTTCTAATGGTGTTTGTAAATAGGATATCATGTCTGCATCTTGTATAGCAATTAACCACTAGGAAGAATGTATGCAATGTGTTAATTATTGAAACTGTCCTACCAATTTGATTTGAAACTGTCTCATTGCTATTTGTCTATCAATAAAATTATGAAAGTGAAAAAAAAAAAAAAAAAGAATGAACTTCTCAGGGAGAAGGAACCTGCGTAACTTGATCCCGAGGGGCTGGCCATGGTGCTGGCTGTCTAGAGACTTTGTTGGGTGTGAAAGTGACTCAAGATAGCTGGTCCTTCTCCCCATGAACCTGCTCTGCACTGGCTTGGTGGACTTTGTCACTGAAGCTACATTGTCAGAGGGCTGTGGTGAGTCAGAGACATAGCAGTGCTACAGAAAGGAGCCTTACTTTCCTGAACTCTTACACTTCCGAGATTGCTTCATGTGAATATTCTTGTGCTCTATCCTTATCTTGCAGGTAGAATGACCAAGAGGTAGGCTAGGAATCAGGTCTTCCCGTTGTACCCTATATCTATAAAGAGGCTAAATTGTCATCCATCATCCATTTCCCCCCCAAAGAAAATTGCCTTCTGAGGGGATCAGGGCAAAAAAGCACTGGAAATGAAAATCAGAATCATTTTGTAGAACAATCAAAGGGCACAAAAGCTATTGGCCAGGTCCTCTGTGTCTAGGGACTTGCTAAGGACTCACCTACTACGAAGTGGCCATGAAAGTAATAGTTTTTGTTTCCAGGAGCAAAGAGGTCAGCAACTTGGGTGGTAGAGTATCGCCCACGGAACAGGCACAAGGCCAGGGCTCCCAGGCTGAGCTGGTAGTAGGTAGTAAGAGGCCTGCCGTCATGTGCATCTGAGAAAGAGGAGGAGAAACAACGCTTTACTCGCCGACGCGATCTGGGGGCGATACACCATTCAACCTGCTCGTGCTTACTCTACTCCCGCTTGGCTAGAAAGACAGTGAAGTAGTAGGAGGGAAAGAGCAGCAGCAAGCCTGTGATGTTTAGAGGCTCTTCAGGGCCACCGAAGTCAACTTGACTGCTTTCAGTTTGTAACTGAGAAGATACAGCACTCAAGAGGTTAAGACATTCGAGCTTGTCCTTTATAGCAGAGCAGCACTCCGTGGTGTGTAAACGCCACCTTTCCTTTACTTGTTCATCTCTTGACGGGCCGATAGGCTGCTTCTGAGAGGTCGCTGTTGAGAGCCACGCTGCTCTAAGCATGAGTAAGGATGGACCCCTGTAACACGATGTCTTTAATTCCTTCAGGAAGATGCCTAGAAGGGGAGTCGCTGGGGTGCATGGACTTTCTAGCTTTAGATTTCTGAGGAATCTCCATACTTATTTGAAATATAAAATAATAAGTTAAAGAGTGAAATAAAAAGAATAGGAAACAGGAAGATAGAGCATCTATGGGGCCAAATAGCTCAGCAGATTAAAAAGCCTGCAAGCAGGTGCAGGAACTGGGGGTTCAATCCCTGGGCCTGCCATGCCGGCCCTGTCCCCAGGGTGTACTGAGATGATGATTGAGACTAGGCATGGTGGCGGACACCTGTAATCCCAGCCCTTGGGAGGCTGTAAACAGATGGATCACTACGAGTCTGATCTAGTAGTGAGACTCTGAACACCCTGTAGACCCTTTCCTAAAATAAAAAAAAAAAGAGAGGGGAATGGAGCATCTACGCCAACTCTGTGGTGAGTGTAATCACTACGTAATGCAGACATGCGCTGATACAGCAAAGAAGATACTTCCCAAATAGTTAGATAGCTATGGAGCTAGAACCAGGAAGATTCCTGTCTTCAGACCTCTCGCATTTTCAGCAGTGAGACTGATCCTGAGTGAAACAAGCCTGGGCTGGAGGCATCTCAGAGGAGCTGGACTTGGAGGGGCGGCATAAGTAATAGGATAAAATATTGGTTAGGATTTGACATAAAAGCGGTGTGCTCCAGGGCCGCCCCCACAAGCAAGCTGTGTTTCTCAGTCATGCAGAACTCCGGTCATCTTTAGCACTTGATACCTTGGCGCTAATGACACAGCTGCTCTTCACAAGCTCACTGTTTGTTCAGATGTTTCTCATGTAATTCATTATTTGTCTCAAAGCCCAGCTCATGGAGGCGTTAAGAATGGTGTCTGGTGTCTGGTGTGTGTGTGTGTGTGTGTGTGTGTGTGTGTGTGTCTGTCTGTCTGTCTGTCTGTGTGTGTCTGTGTCTGTGTCTGTGTCTGTGTCTGTGTCTGTGTCTGTGTCTGCCTGTCTGTCTGCTACTGTTAAGTAGAGCAGCCTGACATAGGCCAGGGCTCAGATCGACAGAATTAACAAGAGAATTCAAGCTGGGGAGATGGCTCAGTAGAACAAGCACTTGCCTAGCAAGAACAAGGGCCTGAGTTCAATCCCCAGTTAAAAAAAAAAAAAAAAAAGAATTCAAGATGCTGTGGAGAGGACCTGGAAAGGTAGCCTATGTGCTGGGTGGGAGCAGAGAGCAGGACGAAGCGCTCCTTTCTATGGTTCTAAACCCAGGGAGGAGAAGACAAGCTTGTCTGGGGTCCCTGAACATTTGCTTCTTACCCATGTTTTCAATTTCTGCTTGGAACTTATTTTCTAATTGGCTAAGTAGACGACGATCATATATGACAATTTCATCAGGGGTGTGACATGCTCCCAAAGCCAGTGTGACCAGAGCAAGCTGTCCCGAGCTGAGGCTGGACCCTGGAAGGGAAGCGTCCGAGCTTAGTGAGGCTTGCGCTTGGGGTGTGTGGGCCTCTGTCTTCCTGGTGACTCATTTTCTTTCTGTCTTTTTGTCTATGCCGTACTAACATTTTCTGTTCTCTCTTTTTGCCCTGGTACTGAGCTTTTATGGCTATTCTGTATCGCTGCAAGCTAGAGTTTAGTCTTCTCCTTAAAATCATGAGATGTTTTGGTAAACAAGTAATCTTTATAAGAATGAAAACAGAAGAAAAACAGATAAACAAGATCTTGGGATCTTTTTTTCTTTATGGGGTGTCATTTAGCAAGACAGTAACAGCTGGTTTCTATGTTCTGCTCTGTGGAACCAACACTCTCAGACTTCTTGTAACTCTTACTAATACTGGGAGGAGCTGAGTGGGCTTCGCTTCCCTCTCCTCCCGCTGCTGTGCCAGGTTCTTCTCTACTGTAAGCTTTCTTGGTTCTGACTACAGCCTGTGCTGTGATCCCAGCCAGCCTATGCGACGGTACTAGCAGGCGAGAGTCCAAACCTTCTTTTGCTTTCCTGTGTGGTCTCTAAAGGAAAATGGTTTTTAGAACCCAAAGAAGCAAGACTGAGACCTCAAGTGAGTGGCATGGGACCGGCCTTTCCAGGCAGCTCTCTACCACCTCAGGTTCTGCACAGCTAGAATAGTTGTGGCAGGGGTACCTACCAAGATGCCTGCTCCTCATGAGGAGGGAAAATAACTTCTTAGCTGGGCAGATCTTTTCTTAAAGCAGCTGGGGGATATGGGCCCTCACCTTTGCTCCCCACCTCCTTTCTGACTTGTTGCGACAGTGGCTGGAGTAGCGTTTGGTTCTGGATCCCGACGAGTCTGAGGGACAGCAGGGCATCAGCCGCTTGGGTTCCCACAGCAGGCTTTGAATTGGTTATTGTATTCAACAGAGGGCTTAGGAGGAAGTAGCTTTCTTCCCTTACTTCTGTGGCAGAAGAGAGAAGAAACACCACAGCATTATTACCAGGTAGGTGAGGGTGGCTTTGTTTCTTCTTCCTCTTCTTCAAACACTGAGGCTCAAAGACCGAGCTTGGATTCCGACCAAGCCCAAATCCCTACTGCTTCTCTGTCATCAGCTTGCTTCGTGGTGGTCCACATTCTCTTGTGGTTGTTGGCTCAGCTAGTGTATGCAAAAATAGTAGTGTGTGAGAAACGCACAGACAGAATGTTAAGGTAGGCACAGTGATTCTGTGAAGATACCTAGTGACACACATGACATGGCTCTAGAGTAATCCAGCGACCACTGGCTGTGTTGGTGGAACAAGCCAGATGGTGGTCTGGAGCCCTCCCTGACTGCTTTTTTAACAAAGAGCATGGAAATGTGTGAATATTCTAATTGCTGGTGTAGACTTCGCCTTTCCCCACGAACTAGCAGAATCTCAGCTCTGCCTGAGAGATTCAGTGTCATTCACTGTTTTTGGGTATGAAGGCAGAGAGGCTGTCCTTAAAGAATCTCTGCCATCAGAGGTTCAGGTGGAATCAGAATGCATGTCTCAGTCCCCACCTACGAATCTTTCTACTTCCTCCATTCAAATCTTTTACCCAACTGGGTCCGTGCAAAGGGGATAAAGGCGAACATTCTATTTGTCATTGGAGATTGACCCCAGAACTGCTTTGGCTGGTTGCACAAGCGGCCAGGAGCCAAGACATTCTTCATTCAGTGGTGCACTCCCTGTGCAGACCCCTCCGGCTGTAGCCGGTAGCATTTCCAGATCTAAGGGTGATCATGGAGGGAAATCCCATTCTACAGTGGGAGTAAGAGAGAACCCAGAGCCTCCAGAGGACTGGAGGAGAACCAATAGAGTCAGTTATCACCTAAACTATAAGAGGATTTCTCCAATACTTTGGCCATAGTTTTGAGAAGTACCCTCCAGTCCTATCCTTCTCCAGATTATCTCTAGTGGGGTGTAGACAAAATTATGGCCCAGTTACCTTTGGCTGGACTCTTAGCTCCCTAACTTATGGTTATGTGTAAGTTATATAACTTCCTTGGCTTAAAAATTGTGGATATTAACTCCTACCTCACGGGGATAAGAAACCACTTATAAGCTGGAAAATGCTTTACATATTATCCTTTCCAGCCTAACTGGAATTTCTGTCATTATAGCTAGAGAATCCAGGAAATGTCTTTTCTTTTGGCCACTTTCTTTTACTGAGGAAAATCCAAATGTGTGATTATTAGGTCATAGTATTTTTTCTTTCCCAGATATAATACAGCGATTGTCAATTGTTCCTGAGATTTCATGAAAGCATCCAGTTTGACACCTTTTCTGGCATTGAAGCAGACTTTTTAGTTCCTGGTAAACAATTCACATCAGCTCCCATGACCACTAAGGATAAATACGATCATTCTGTGCCATGAACTGAATTTGAAAGCCTTCACAGAAATCTCCTGTGCTGGACCCAGCAGGGCAAGTGACAGTCTAGGAGGAAGAGCTGGGGTGGGCAGACTCTGTGCTTTAGCTGCTTGGACACAAGCCTGTTGCCTGGGGTGCTGACCCCCTTGCTAGCTCCAGAATGCCAGGAAGACTGCGTGATCTCGTTGTCGTCTTTGAGTTGGCTGAAAGGTCAGTTCCAGATTACAGACTCGTAAACGAGAAGCCATACTCCTGATTTCTGGGGTCAGGTAGGCTTTGACGCTCTCCCCTTAGCACTCCCCACTTATGGGTGAAGATGAGGAAGTTCAGGTATGTGCTGAATCACTGTGATGCCCAGGGGTCAAGCTAGACCCAGGCCCAGTCTTCCTTTCTCCCTCTGTAGTATTTCTTTCACAAGAACCACACACTCTGGAGCCAACACGTGAAGGGGAGACAATGGTGGGGCTCAGCCCTGCATCCTGTGGGCAGGGCTGCGGGGAGAGAGATGCACACAGGCCTGAAGCATCACAGCTCATTCCTGGCAGGGGGGCAGTTCTCTAATGTCTTGAAAGACATTATTGTCATATTTTCCCTGGGTAGTTACACAGGTTAAAACCAAATTAATGGATCAAACAACAGGAAAATAAATTTCACAATCAAAGAATAAATTCCTACAATCCTGAGCTCTTTCTGGGATGATGAATTTTTATCATTGATATGAACAAAATAGTTACTTCTTTGTGATGGTGTTGCAGGTAGATTAGAGCACGAGAAAACTTAGGGCAAGTTGACTATGCGTCTGTGGCCCATCTCCAATTGATATGCGCCATGGAGCTGCCATCGCCATTTCTGGCTACCTCTGCCATCCCCCGTGTATCACTAACACGTGCGGACCTGTCCTGGGATCTATTCTTAATTAACTCTGCATAGGCGGCCTTGCTATTGGCTCTCGGGAGCCTGTCACATGAGACTAACCATGATCTCAGTGTACTCACCACATATCTCGCCAGGTTGGCCTGGAATAAGAGAGAAGAGTAGGAGTCCCATGAAGGGGAGCAGGCGTGATTGTTCCATCTCTCCTTGGCTGGCTCGCCAGTGTTGGGGCTTGGCTTGGGCGACAGGCAGAGCGTGAGGAGAGCACCTCTTCCAGGTTGCCTCAGCCTCTGTCACTCAAGTGAATATTGCACAAGACCAGGAGGCGTGGCCAGTGTATTTGTCCAAATACTGTGCTACGTCAGGAAGAAGTCTTGAAAGGTATAGGCAGGAGAGTGAGGAAAGGATTTCTCTTTGCATCTTGCTCCAGGGTTCACATTTGTTCCTTGTTTTTAGCTTAATAGATATAAATTAGCTGAATGACTTTTCAGTAATGTTTCCTTCCTTTTCATTCCCTTTTGGCTATATTTCAGTTTTATCTCCTGAGAAATTAGATTGGATGGGGCAAGGACATAAAACACAAACAAAAGGAAGTAGAAATTTTAGGTCTGAAGTAATAGGCTGCACCAGGGAGGCTGCTGGCACTTAGGAGAATCTTTGGTAGGGTGGTTTTGACCGAAGGTTTTCTCTGAAACAGATGATTCTCAGAGTTTCTTCGTCCAGGAGGGAAACCAGCGAGACATTATCAGATGTGGGACTGTGCGCTGCCAGGGTGGCTGCTCACTGTCACATGTGTGAGGTGTGCCCTATTGGAGTACTTTTAAAAATGGTTCCAGGAGCCAGGTGTGGTGGCTCAGACTGCAACCTGAGCACTCAGGGGCAGAGGCATGAGGATTGTTGCCAGTTCGAGACCAGCCTGGGCTACCAAAAGAGCTCAAGGCCAGCCTGAACTGCATAGCAAGACTCTGTCTCAGAAAGACAAAGAATGACTCCAGGATACTGCTGACCTGGCTAAGGACATGACCACAACGTAGGACAAGCTTGTGGCATAGGACTCTGCTCTGGCCAAATTTTCCATGTCACTTTTTTTGGCCATGAGGTGCTGAGATTAAACATTTCTGGATTTGCCTGGTAGGCTATTCCAGATAAGATTAGAATTTGCTTCAGCGATTCCCTCAAAGAGACTTCCTTCTCCTGTGAGCATGGACATCATGAATCCACTGAGGGCCTGACTAGAACTAAAGGTGGAGGAAGGAAGGCATTATCACTTTCTGCTTCCTGCTAGCGCATCTGAGCCTGGGGAATCTCCTCCCATCCTCTCCAGACCTAGGCTCAGGATGTGTACCCCTTTGCAGGCTCTGGTTCTGAGGCTGTTGGACTCAGGTTGAATTACACTGGTGGCTTTCTCAGATCTCAGGTTTTGGGATAATGGGACTTCTTCCCCTTCCTGACTGCATGAGTCGATTCTTCATAATCCTCATCCTCGTTCCTTCCTTCTTCCTTCTGTTCTGTTTCTGACTCTAGGAACCCTGACTACTGCAACTTTGTTATACAGCCCAATGCCCAGTCCATAGCCACACTCATATTCAATGTAAAATATTACAATAGACACCGGGGAATCCAACATAAGACCGACTCCGTCTAGGCCCACATTGTGGGGGTTGTGCCATGCGGTATAGGAGTGGAGAGGGTGCCTGCGGCTGTGAGAAACCTGCTCCTCAGGGCCCCTGGCCAGGAGGACACCTTCTTCCCCAGGAGTGATGACAAGAAATGTCTCCAGGCACAGCCCCGTGCTCCCCGGGGTCAGTGTCGCCCCTGCTATGGGAACTGCTCGTCAAGACTTAGACTAGTTTATATGCTGTGGTGGGACGTCTTATGCTTCCCTGGCCTTCTCAGTGCGGTCTGGCCCCCACCAAGGGCAGACCCATAGAATCACCCTTTCATCCTCTTCCTTGATTCATAGCCTCACTTCTACCCATCTGTACATGATTTTCTAGATTCCTTCTTAAAACTCTTCATTGAGTACGCTCTCAGCTCCTTGGGCTCTTTTTCAGTTTCTGATACTTTTTAGACCCTGCCCTGCTTAACTCCAGTTGAGCAGGAGCCTATGCTGTATCTGGACCCAGGTTTGATGAGGCTGCTGCCATTGGAATGTGTGTGTCCTTCAAATCCGTAAGTTGAAAGCCCAACCTCAAGGCGAGGCCCTTGGGGGGCGAGCTGCTTGGGTCAAGGAAGTGGAGCCCTCACAAACAGTCTTCATGCCTTTATTAAGAGAGCCCTAGTGAGACCTTTGTTCCTTCCACCACACAAGGAGACAAGAAGAGGTGCCATCTATGTGTGTCCTCGTCAGACACCCAACCCGAGGCCACCTTGGTCTGGGGCCTCCTAACCTCCAGATCTAAGAGAAATGGCTGTTTTTTTTTTTGTTTTTTTTTTTTTCCACAACCGGGGATTGAACTCAGGCCCCTGCGCTTGCCAGGGAAGCGCTTACTCTACTGAACCATCTCCCTGGCCCCATGATTGTTCATTTATGAGCTGTTCAGTTCATGGTTAGCAGCATGAGCAGACAAGGACAGAGGGCGCAAAACTGTGACCCACAGTGCTGGTTTTGCTCGCTGATCTCTAACAGACCTGCAGTGCTGAATGGCAGTCAAGCTGTCACTCCCTACAAGGTGACTTTTCCAATTACCCTTTAAAATGGGCTCATACACATCATTGGTCCTCAAAGCTCTAAGCCCTACTCTTGCATTCTTACCTCCACTGGTAACCTCCATGCCTGCTTCTGTGAGGTGTCTGTTCATTTCCGGCGCACATTTCTGGAGTGGACCTTTTACTTTGTGGGGGTTCTAATTTTTTTTTTGTTTAAGGAAGGAAAGGTTTATTTAGGTATAAAGAACTCAAAAGGTTTATTTATATATAAAGAACTTAAAAATGTTATTCCTAATATTTTGAGTTCTTTATATATTCTAGATATTAGTTCTCTGTCTGCAGAATAAGTCTATTAATTTCTTTGAGTCTCAATTTTCTTACCAGTAAAATGTCGAGAATAGTAGTTCTCATGAAGTGTGGTCACCGACTACAGTGGCTGTTCAACTTTTAAACATTCACCACAGTACAAGATACATGGATTTCTCTCACTTCTTTCTTCCAACTTTCTGAAACAGTTCTGGAAGGTTTCCTTCGCATCTTCAGGTGCTCTGCCACAGCTCCTTTGATGTCCCAAGTTCATCCAAAACATTTCCCTTTGACATTCGTTTTGACTTTGTGGAGGAGCCAGAGAGCCACCGTGCAAGGTCTGCGGATAAGGTGGGTGAGAGCGCAGCGTCGTGTTTTCGTGGGCCTGCCTTTCCAGTGCATGGCAGCTGCATCCACTGTGCTTGTTATAAACTCTGGCACAGACACTGAAGAACGAGGACTCCAGAACTGCTTCAGAACGTGGTGAGAGCAGTGGAACGAGTGTGTTGCAGTGGAGGAGGACTTCGGGAGGGGCTCACGGCAATGTGTCCTTTGCTGTGACAAGTTTTCATCATGCATAAGCGTATTCTTTGATCAGCCCTCACACCTCTTAGTCTTCACGAGTGTTCAGTGAGCTACTGCGTGGAGGCTTTGTCCCACAGTCCCAGCACTGGATTATGAATTAATGACGAACTAGCAGTCTGCCCTACAACTGCATGAGGCTTTGGGGGGACATCTAGACCCAAACCACCACAGGCTTCTTAGAGCATCACTGGGCACATAGTAATTAATAGCTGCTCTTGTCTCCGTAAGAGCCACCCCCACAGTCCCACTTGCCTGGGGTCTGGTTTTTGTGTTGGGGTTCTCTGTATTCCTGCAGCCACCTACCTACTCAACTCGCGGAGTCCTCCTGGACCCACTGTTTCTCCACTTTTGCTCTTACTCTTCTGGCCAAAATTATGACAATTTTCTACAGCATTGAAACAATTTCCCAATGTGTTTCTCAACATTCACTTTCACCCCTTTGTAGGCCACCATTCACCTGCCTCCTGGAGTAATATTTCTGAAACTTGATGAAAACACGGAGCACATTGGAAGAGAAGTACGCGCAAGGAATGCAGTTTAAAATAGTCCACCTTACAACTTTTAATCTACGCAGAGGTAAGTGTTGCATGTTCCTGGCAACAATGATATATTGTGGTGCTGTATGTTTATCATCTTTGTGCAGCTGAGCGTGACCCCAGGGCCTCTGCATGGAGCCACCCTCAGCCCCCTTTTTATGTTGTAGTTCAAGGCAGGGTCTCACTAAGTCACAAAGTTGCTCAGGCTGGGCTCAGACTTGTGATCCTCCTGCCTCAGCCTCCCAGAGTGCTGGATGACAGGGGGTGCCTCCATGCTCAGCTGTGCTGCTCTAGAAGAACTATGAGCGTCCTCACTCCTGGGTGAGCCTAGACGCTTTCGGCAGCACTGGCGTGAGAGGCACACGGGCGTGATCTCGAGGGGCTCTCCTCTCCGCGCCTTCTCAAGCTTCGGGCGTCCCGTCGCTTCCCCGTACTTTGTGTTCCGGCCTCAGGTTTCCAGTTCCTCCCTGTGCCAACTTCCTTCCTACCACAGGGCTCTTGAGCACATGGTGTCTGGTCACGGGCATCTTCCTGCCCAGTCACGTGTCCCACAAATCCTTTGGGGTGGAGGCCGTGCCTCTGGGGATGCTCCCCTTGCACCCGGCCCGCATTCCCATCCCCTGCTGCCACTGTCCTGGCACTCTACCTTCTGCAGAAGCACTGATGAGAGCTGCAGCTAATTATTTCTGCATTGTCCTTGTCTCCCTGCAGGCCTGTGGGTTCCGCAAGGGCAAGGACGGGTCTTTCTCCTTCACTGTTGTGCCCCTCACTGACCCAGCAGAGTGCCTGTGCCTAGGAGGTTGTCACATGCTGCTGAGAGAAATCTCAGATCCCTTCACCAAATGATAATCACACATGCTGGTAATTTCATTGAAGAAATATCAGACGTCTATATATCTAGGGAAAAACTAGAAAAAAGAGATGCTTGAGATAGCTTGCATTTAAGCACTTACAGTCGAGTCCAAAGCGTTGGTTAGTTATAGCTGTCTCACCACCACTTCTTACCTTATCAAGTAGCCACTCAGAGACCAACCCCACTCTCTTTCGCTCACCTGTCCCCACACTGATAAGTACAGCTTGTAACTGTGGTTATTCGTTGACTTGCTGAAGGCGAGATTGAGAACTGAGCCAAGGACTGAGGTCTCTGGTAAAACCCAGGTTCTATAAAGCTTATTAGCGGAGCAGAGCTCCCCGCCCCCTTGGAGATCGAGGAAGAGAGAGGGCTCCCAAGATAAATTATGAAGCGTGACTGAAAACATGGTAAATGTTTAAAGCTTGAAAGATTTACTACAGTGAAAGGCACATGGCCACGAAGCCCACGCAGAACCATCCCCCTCCGTTCAGACACTTGTCCCATTACTCTTGCCATGCTCTGAAGCACTTCTGGAAGTCCTGCTTCGTGAGTGTCTTTAGCTGCTTGGATTCAAATCTTTCCCTTTCCGGGTCATTTTGACTTTGGAGAAGAGCAAGAGTTGTGTGGTGACAGAGCCAGCAAACGGGGCGCACGAGGACACAGCACCATGGCTTGTGGGCTGCCTTTCCCCCGGATGGCAGCAGCAGCATTCACTGTGCTTTGGACCACACTTGTAGAGAAGCTTAAGGAAGAGCATTGTCAGAACTGCCTCACAAAGCGGCTGAGTGACGGAGACGTGTTTTCCAGTCAAGGGCAGCTCTTTAAGGGGTGCGCATGGCCTTGTTCCTTGCACTGTTTGTGGTATATTTTGATCGCACCGTTTAGTCCGAGGGAGGGCGAAGGGCTGGGACCTGCCCCTTGGCTTACATGATCCGGAGCATGGGAACATGTGCAGCTGCATGGACTGATTGCTTCTCTATGTAAAAGTTAGAAACTAACTGGAGAAACTGCGACACAAGTTATGTTTTACCTTCCTATTTTGACAACCCCAATACTCTCATAATGAGCTAGAAAAAGATTTTAGTTGCCAATCCCCGCAGTCCCCAGTGCTCTGGGATTCTGCACCGTGGTAAGAATGGTGTCTGTTTCCACATGCTTCCCTCTCCTCCCTGCCCATCGCCGAACCCGCTCCCCCTCGGGGCCCACTCTGAGCTGCACCGTGTGCAGCCTGTGACACTGCAGGTGCCAGGTCCAAGCTCCACCCACGTCTCCATCAGCTCCTGGGAGCACCTACTCGGGGAGGGGCTCAGGCACGCGTCTGGAGTGAGCGCCTGGCCACATGGGCAGAGAATTCCGGAGGCCTGGGATTCCCATGGTGCTTCACTCCAGTCTAGCACATCTCTTTGCCACCTCACCCCAAAAGGCCCACAGTGACTCTACCTAAAGCACGGGTTCCTGAGTAGAGTTCTCCCTTCCCAGAGCAGAGGCTGGCACGGCATAGCACGGCTGCAAATCAAAGCGTTCTCTCTCTCTCTCTCTCTCTCTCTCTCTCTCTCTCTCTCTCTCTCTCTCTCTCTGTTATAATGGATGGGTGTGTAGAGAAAGCCAGGTTTAGGAGGAGGTGTGACATGTTGTGGCAGGTGCAGGGAACACGTCCTCTTATGGAGAAGCGCTGCTCACAGCTCTGATTCCAGAACCGAAAGCGGGTCTGCAGGGCAGTTACCTGGCAGGGTCCAAAGAGGTCCCCAAAGCTGAGAAGGGGGAGACCTGATTCCCCACAGGTTTGGTTGACTTCCATCATAGAAAAAGAATGCTTAGGATGGCTTTGTTCTTTCATTCCGGAGGCTAGAAAGCCAACACAAAGCTGTGGAAGGCCAGGGTCCCCCGAAGCCTTTCTAGAAGCCTTTGTGCTCCTCCCCAGCTTCTGCTGAGGGCGGACAGTCCTTGGCACTGCTGCCTGGTGTCGGTGGCACTGTCTGCCCCCGTCACTCCTTGGTGTTTCTCTTTGTGTGTTGTCTTCACACGCAGCCATTCTTCTCTTTATGAGAAAATCAATCATGCTGGGTTAGGGTCACCCTATTCCCCATAACATCATCTTGACTAATTACATCTGATGTGATCTAATTTCCAAAGCAGCTCACGTTTAACAGCGCTGGGGTTAGGACTCTGACCCGTTGCGCTCAGTCGGGCCATGGCATCCTCTGCTCCAGTCCCTCTGCTGTGCCTCTCAGGCCGCAGCGAGAGTCAGGGTCTTGGTTATGTCCCGGGAGGTCCTGCGCAGCCTGGCCATGACCACTCAGGGAAGAGGGCCAGGAGACCCCAGCTTCCCTGTCTACCCAGCATGGTACCCATCACTCTCTCAGCCTGACACCTCACCAGTCACCCAGCAGTGCTTGTGTCACTTGGTGTCCTCCTAACTGGAATTCGCGCTGTCCCTAAGCCCGACTCCCTTGATGACAGCTTGTGCTGAGACATCACTTCCTGCATGAAGCTTTCCCTAAGCATCTACGACTCTATCCCCTTCACTACACTGCACATCTGACCTGTCTTATTTGTTCCTAGTGTTTATTGCCACCCACATTGATTTAATTTCTGGTACCAGGAATTGAACTCATGACCTCACGCTTGCTGCACTGCTAAGCTATATCCCTGGCCTGCCCATTTTTTATTTTTATCATCTACAGCCCTTCATTATAATGTTACATGAGAAAACTGCCCGCCCACCCACCCGCACAGGTCTGCATCTCCAGTGCCTCGATGCGGGCAGTCCAGGGTGCTCATCAGCCCATTTGTGTAGCACAGTGAGACTCGCCCCAATTTTTTGGGGGACACGTGCGAGCCACACGGGGTCGGCCAGGCGCGCTGCAGCTGCCGTCAGCCGCACGCGGAACCGGGGCTGCAAGCCATGCTGAAGCTTCCTGGAGACTTGGGAAACAGCCACCGAGGGGCAGGAAGTTCTGGAGATAGGCGCGGAGCATTTAAAAACCGAAGGGTCACGGGGCTGGGGTAGGTACCTGGGGACACGGGGACACTGACCGCGAACCGAGAGGTGACTAGGAGGGCTGGACGTGCGGTGGTCATAGCTTAGGGTTACTGTAGCCAACTGCCTAGTTTACACTCGCTTTTATGTGTGATGTGAGAAGAATGTCCACAAGAGCTCTTTCAAGTTTTCTAAAATGATTTGAAGACCAAATGGTAAAACGTGTCAGGTCAATCTCTTTAATCTTGATAGAAAAGAAATGGTGCGCCTTAAGTTGATACCTCAGGTTCCACGCAGGAGCAGAACAGATGCTCAAGTGCCCGTTAGATGGCAGTTTTCTGCAGTTCTCCTCCAGGCAAAGGCCTGTGCGGCTCTTCCTAAGTTCACAGCCCTGTCTACAGGGCAGGGAGCTCTTGGCAACTTGTCTGAGTAGGAGTCAGCGTGGCTTATGGAGCGTTTCACTTTGGACAGTGTCACCTGAAACTTATCATAACCCACTTATTTTCCAGAAGACGGGAGCTCAGAAAGCCAAGAATGACCCTCGAGATTTGAATTATTTTGCTATAGTTCTGTCTAAATATTAGGTGAATGACAATAGCAGTGAGGCAACAAAAACTGACGTTACCATAACTGAGGGCATCTCGTAGAATTATCACACAAATTATGACCCATTTATAGCTAAGGTAGGAAGTGACTTTACGAATCAAGACAGAGTAGGCATTGTCTTGTATAAAATATATGACGTAGTTAATGTTATAACTAGCAAAACTTCCTTTATTTTGACATTAGAAATAAGAGTGGAAGCTGCCTGTGGACTGCAGGCTGAACCTGCCTGCGGTGCAGCCCGCTGACCAAGCACTTTGTTTCTGCTCGGAAGTTTGTGTTTGAATTTCACTCGCAATCTTCCACAGAGAGTGGCAGACCAAGTGCATTACCTGGCCAGGTGTCCGCTGGAGAGTCTGCCGTCCTCGATGATCTTTCAAGGCCGCCTCTGAGCGGGCTTCCTGCAGAAATGTATTGCTCTGTGCTGCAGGGCTGGGAGGCTGGTGATGGCCTGCTTTCTCATTTGTAGTAGACACCATCTCAGGGTCGACACTTGGTGGAGGGCAAAGGCAAACTGCCTACCCTGGACCTCCTTTATGAGGGCACTAATCTCATTTGCAAGGGTCCCACCCATGCGTTCTAATTGCCTTCAAAAGCTTCCCTCCTCCTCCTCCCCCTCCCCCTCCCCCTCCTCTTCCTCCTCCTCCTCCTCCTACCCCTTCCCCTCCCTCTCCCCCTCCCCCTCCTCCTCCTCCACTACTTCTATTTTTTGGCTACTGGGGATGGAACTCAGGACCTTGCACTTGCCCGGCAGGCACTTATGCTGCTGAAAAGCACCCTTTTTAGTACGGCAACACTGACACTAGGTTGTAACAAATGGATTTTGGAGGTGAGGCAGAGATGTTTAGATTATAGCAACAGCATTTTAATGCACAGAAAATCCACTAGGAGAAAGTATTTTATTACAGTCGCTTGGAAAGTTAAAAACGGGAAGATCCTTCTTAAGAAAGCTCAGGAAATGACAAGGAGCCATTTTGTTAAAAGTCAAGTCACTTAAAACATTTAAAAATGAAATAAGCTGGATCCGTCTGCTTCTGAAAATGCAGGTGGGGAAAGAGAAGCTACGTAGCTTTCAAAACCGGGATTTTGACTGCAGAGAGAAGGACCAGTTGGTGATTGGTGATCTGCTTGATGCTCTGCTGCCTTGCTTGCAGGGCCTGGCTGAGGATCTTTGTATCTAATGTCCATTAAAGAGACTTGCTTGCAAGTCTAAACAAAACAAAACAAAACAAAACAAAACAAAACAAAACAAAACAAAACAAAACAAAACCCAAAAAACCAAGGATCAGAACTTGCTGGTGTGTGGTTTTCTGACCTTTGGTCTCCAGAGGGCTACTGTTCTTAAGTCTCTGGGACAGGGGAGGGGGAAGAGAAGAGGTGGTGCTTGAGGTCGTACCCCACAGAATGAAACACAGGCACTGGGTCTCCCCAGCGACGAGCTTCTGGCCTCTTCACCAGGAACCTGGCAGAGACTTGCAGTACGCCTCTCGTTCAGTGTGCCGTCACAGTGCACCCCAAGCTTGGAAAACTTCTAACATTCAGCATGTTCTTTTTTTTTTTTTAAATCTTTTGCAGTTATTTTAATTGGCAAATAAAAATGGTATATGTCACGTTCTACATGATGTTCTGGAATATTTGTATACTGTGCAATAAATATAGAGCTTTCCCTTTGGGCATCGCCACATGCAAAGCTCGAAACACATGCATATCTGCGTAAGTTTAGAATTTTCCCCCTCAACTGTCTCAGAAGGCAAATCCACTTACTTAGGAAGTATGCTCCTGGCAGGAAGATGCTGGCTCCTTCAGGACAGAGTCTCCCTCTCAGCTATCTCTAGGCATGGGCTTTCGAGGGCTGCTTATGCCACCAAAGCCTATAATCTTTTTTTTTTCTTCTGTATTTTAGGGAAGGGCCCACAGGGTATTCAGGGTCTCACTACTAGATTGGACTCGTAGTGATCTGCCTGTTTACAGCCTCCCAAGAGCTGGGATTACAGGCTTGTACGACCATACCCAGTCTCCATTGCTATCTCAGCGTGCCCCCGGGTTGAACTGTGCCTGCTTGCAGGTGCTTTAATCTGCTGAGCTATTTGACAAGCGCTTATTCTTTGGTATTGACATCAAAGTATCTCTGGCCTGGGGAACCTGCTTGGCAACCCAAGAGCCTTCCCAGCAAGCTCGAGATGCTGAGCTTGATTACCAGCACAAAAGTAGGTTTTCTATTGAGAATTCTCTTAATATTTATTTTGGTCAAGACGTTTCACTCAGTGGGTCACGATGCAAGGTTCCTGGAGGACAATCTCTGCCGTAAGTTTCTGCTTTCCATTAATGCCAGACCAACATGCTTGGCCGTGAAGCCGAGCTGCTGCTAAACAAAGTGCACACTGATCAGCCTGTGTCGAAGAACTGTGCACAATCTCGTGAAGCTGTTGAAAGTCTAGAACCTACTTGGACAGCCTAAGCGCACGTCACGTGACCTTACCCGAAGTTTGCAGCTGGAGGTCTTTCTAGCACCTGTGCTTCGTTTGCTTTTATAGGGGAGATGCGCTGTTCCTTACGTCCCGTGCTGTTCATAGCACCTGAAAGATGGCTGCAAAATAGAAAAAAGAAACACTGTGGGGTTCTGTGGTCTGCTCTGGCGCCGGCGGCTCGGGCCCGAAGCTGAGGCCTGCCCTCGCCCTTCCTGAGCTTGCACTGGTCCCCGTCCCTTCCAGTCGCGAGGGAGGCAGTGTGAAATCCCCCATCCTCTTCGCACTTGGAAGGCTGGGTGGTAAGTTTAATGTCTGAACCGAGGGAGCTCTCTGTCTGGGGGCCTCCCCAACACCTTGGCAGCGCTGCTGAGCAGAAGACATTGACACAGCGGTCGATGGCCTTCGACTGCCAGTAACGGGTGACATTGAGCGAGCCCACAGGACCCCTACCTGTGGGTCACGGAGACAGCGAGAACTACTTAAAGCCAACATTTTGGCTTGTTTCTCTTCTCCCCCTGGCCTGCACATTCACAGTCATGAAACTGCCTACTCTCATCACCATGTTGGGTGAGTTTTTTTTCTTTTGCGGAACCGGAGATTGAACTCAGATTCTTGCATTTGCCAGTCAAGTGCTTATCCTACTGAGCTATCTCCCTGGCCCCCTCTCATCACCATGTTAATTTGTTTCAGGTCTTTAATATTCCTGATTGTCTCAGAGATCATAGATGCTGTGACATGGACACTAATGACAACAAGCTGGATTCTCAGCAGGAGACCCATGAGGCATGGGGCGAAGCAGTTAATCTCTACCGTTTTACACACAGTTCCAAGCCACCGTGGACACACACAGCTGACAGCGAGCCAGCACCAGTCCACCAGCCGCTGCGCCCTGCGTGCACTCTGAATTCCGTGCTGCTCCCGCCCCTTCCTGTAACCTTCAGCCCAAAGTTGTGAAAAAGGCACCAGCGTCTTCACTCTAAAGATGAGGACGCGGAGTTTCCTGGGTTGTCAAGCGGCTTCCTTAAAGTCGCAGAGCTGAGAGCAGCAGAACCCCAGAAGAGTGCGGCGACAAGACAATACGACCTGCATGGGCCCGGGCCACCCTGGACACTGGCGCATCGTACCCGTGGGCGATCCCACCCAGCCCGGCCTGGGAGAGGCGGCTCAGAGGGCACAGGCCGGGCTTGCCACGGCCAACTCACCTGGGCACAACGCACACAATAGTCATGGAAGAGTAAAAGCCAAGCATCGGTGATCTAACGGTGATTTCAGCTTCAAAGGAGAGCCGATTTCCTGGAGACACCTGCGATGGCAAGGGGAACGTCAGAGTTGGCCGAAACATCTCGCCGGGTACAGTGCCTGGGGAAGCCGCTCTGCTACATGGCCTTGCTCTCGAAAAGGGGATGAGAAGATCGAACACTTGCACTAGGACAGGCCTCCCACGAGGCCAGTGGAGGGCTTGCCGCTTAAACACGGTGTCCAAGCAATGGTTCCATAGCATCAAGAGAGAATTTAAAACTTATTCTTTTGAGAAACCTTTCTGTAGATTTTGTAAGACCCTGAGGTACCGAACATGGCCTTCGAAAGTCAGAGGAGTGAAAATACAGCGCATTTAGTCCTGAAGAGTATATTAATTAGGTAGCATGCTTTTTAGAAATAACATATGGCTTTAGGAAATGTGAACAATGTACAGCAAATGTGTAAATTTTTCTACTTTCATCGTCTGGAGACCATCACTGAATTTTTGTGCACATTCTCTTTATTTTTTTTTATTTTTTTATTTTTTTTTTAAATTTGTGTGTGTGTGTGTGTGTGTGTGTGTGTGTGGCCTGTTCAGCCCACCAGGGGGCGAGGCTGGCTGGCATGTGGTGCTGGGGGATCGAACTGCGGTCCCTGTGCTTTGCTAAGCTTGTTCTAAGTAGGTGCTTTAGACCACTGAGCCATCTCACCAGCCCCCATTCTCTTTATTTTTAATATTCACTTAAAATGGTCACAGTTCCACTGATAGCTCCAGCCACATCTCTAATTCTCATTAATACCCTAAAATTTTGTATTATGACATTGCATTGTCTTCATTTCAAAAAAGCTTCAAGGCTTTGCTTTGGAAATATTAAATGAAAAAAACTAAAATTAAGAGACATGATATTTCCTTCAGGGTTTCTAATAGGAGGTTGGGAGGAAAGCAATTGGTTTTGTTTAAAGGCAAAATAACCCAGGAGGCTTAAAAACTGCCCATCTCTGTCCTCAGTCTGGTGACCTCATCCCACCTGTCCTGGCCCCCAGACAAGAGGCGGCACCAGAGTCTCCAGTGGGCCGGGATGTCGGGATGTCAGGCAGGGAGTCCTTATCATTTGCAAATGTCAGGTGTGACGACCCTGGGGTGACTCCTAAAGTTTCCTATGCCACAAAGGGTGGCTGCTTCCAAAGACTGAAAATCGAGAGTGCCGTGGAGCTGTGTGGTTGGCTCTGCTGCTCCGAGCATTCGACCTCTGTAATGGGCCAGAGGCCAACACCTTGGGCGTACCTGGCTTTCTCTTGCAGGGTGAAAGCAGCCGTCGACAATTAGCAAATGCGTGAACCTGCATGATTGTATTCTAATAAAATTTCATTTATGGACATTGAAATTTGAACTTTACATTTTTTCACCTCTCTCAAATTGTTATTCCTATTTATTTTTCTATTCTTCGAATGTATGAGCACTGCTCTTACTTGGGTGACAAACAATGGTGATAGGGCAGTTGGGGCTGCAGCTGGATGTAGTTTGTTAAATTAATAGAATTTTAAAAAGTCCATTTTCTTTAATGAAGATAAGTTTCATGTCTTATTTAGAAACAGATAAATGTCAGTTTGACATTGTGAGCTCATTTCTTTATCGCTTTTCAAGGCCCCTGTCATAGTTGGCAAAACCAGATTAGCTTGTGGTCAGAAATAAAGAACCTCCCAAAGCCCTGGCCTGAGCTGAGTGAGAGCTCTGAGCAGACGGAAGTGGGCGAAGACCCAGTTACCTGGCTCCGGATGCCACACTCACAGGTACGGTATATAAAGTGGTGGAATTCATAAATTGTCACCGATACAGGACAGCTGCTTCCTAGAAATAACTCTTCAGGTAATGTCACGATACCAGGGCCAAGTACAAACATGTTAACTTTGAGGAAGAGCCAGGCGGGGGTGCATCGGACCTGGACTGCAGAGGTAGAAAAGAGAAGGTCAGCTGCACAGGTGGCACGGAAGTTTGGGACACACGGTTCATGTGGTTTTCTTCTCTCTCCTTCAAGATACTCATTGTCTGCTCATGCACAAGAACAGCCCGGGGGACGCCTTACTGGGGAGAACCAACCTGCGTGGTCTCAGCTCCACCCGGAGATCTGCACGGAGACCCCCATGTGGCCCTGCTGTGACGCAGGATGGCCTGCCCTGAGCGCATCATTCCCCACTGAAGCTCTGCAACAGCAAGAACTGTCTCCAACCATGGCACGTGTGTTTAACCTGGGCACGTGCCCGAGCCACCCAGCTCCTGGGCTGAGTGAGTACTCCTGAAGCCGGGACACAAAGGTGGCCATGGTAGCTTAAGCCAGGGAATTTTCCCAAGATCTTAGTTTCTTTTACTATTGAGACATAGTAATTAATTTTCCTTTTCTCTTTCCATTAGGGTGGAAGCTGCACAGGAATAGACAGCTGTTCTGGGCTGCTCTTTGCTATATTAGGGCCAAGAGCAAGCCCGCGGTGCTGCGCGTACTCCCTGGAAGGGTGGGTGAGTGAGACCACCTGGGCCCAGGAAGGAGGAGGCCCCCATGGAGCGCTGTTTCAGAAGAACAAAAACAGAAGCTTAGCTTGGGTTGCTCGGGGTGGGGGTGGGGGTGGCCAAGCACACGCCGAGATCTCCTGATAACCAAGGCAAAGCTACCGGCATCAGGTCTGGCTAAATCCTGTCTACCAGAAGACAGGAACCTATAGTCGTTGCACTCATCACCTGCTATTTTATTTTTAAATATCCATTTTATTCTGCATGCTTATGGCGGACAGGAGGACGGAAAGATACGTGAACACACACTGCCAGGCTCCTCTAGCAAAACCGATCGAGGGAGCCACCTGGGCCGCCCGCCCCGTCCCTGGCGGTGAGAGCAGCTGTGGTTTGGGCAGTTAGCAGAATTCCTGAATGCGAGGTCAGCTGCAGGCTCGCGCTGGCTGGATCCTTAGTCTCGCCCACACCATGTGTTTGCTTTGTATTCTGTGACCCATAACCTTTGCTTGCCTTCCTCAAATGTAACACTTAGTGTTTTGTTCTATCCCTGAACATTTGAGTTTTTAAAAAATCATTTCACTTCTAAGTGAGATCATGGCTGCTTTTCTTTCTGTACTTATGTTTTTTGGCAGCTTGTCCTTTCAGCCTATCCACCCTGCAGTAGGTGGCAGGATCTCCTTAAACGCTGCTGTTCCCCTGTGCCTATGGAAAGAACCAGAGAGATTCTACAAAGATCTTAGGTGCATGTGGACATAGGGCTGGGGAGGGAAAAGGTAATTTTATAAGTTTTTTTCCCCCCTGAGAATCTGAATAAATGATGCTACTATTGCCTGAGATAAAACTGAGGAGATGGGGTAGGGGGAGGGGAAAGGAAAGGGGGTAGGG
>NW_004524859.1:699295-725615 GCF_000260255.1 Octodon degus
AAAAAAGAGAGAGGGGGGGGAGGAAAGGGGGAGGGGAGGGAAAAGGGAGGGGGAGGGGAAGGGGAGGGAAACTATGATGTGCAAAAGCATGCATTTTGCTTTAGATGCAGTAATTTTAGCACGAATGGTGGACATCCAAGGTAATTATTTTAAATAGGGAGCAGAGCTCGAAGGAGTTATTTCCAAGTGAAAAGAGCTCTGATGATTTAGCACAGTGCAGATATTACTTTGGACTCACGAGTAGTAGTGAAGAATGGAGGGATCTTGCCAGATCTTCTGAGTTAATTTTGACAGCTGAAAACATAAAGTGACTTCACACTGAACCCCAATTTTGGTTAGGAGCAGGATGTCAGCCTTTTACTTAAATTCACTATGGAACCACCTTTAAGGCTTGTTGAAAACTCAAGTTCTTTGGCTGCATTTTCACAACTGAAATTCATTAGGTGTGGGATGGGGACTCATTTGTCTGCATGGTAATTGGCACTCAAGTTGTTCCCTATATAAGAATCTTCAAGAACTACCCAGCGGGATGGAACTTGGCTTTGTTAGAATTCTAGTTTTTTAAAGAACATAAAATCATTTTTAAAAAAGCATTAGAAATGATACAAAATTTCACTGAACAACAGTTGCTGTATTGCATGATGTTATCTTCAAGTTAGTTGTTTAGGTTACCAGGTATAAACCTGGAAAATTGGTTAAAAAATTGGTTACAAAATAAGGGCTGGTTAAACAATTCAGTGGATTAAGGCACCTACAAGCAGGCTCAGGGGCCAGGAGTGCAATCTCCAGGCCTGCTGTGCCAGCCCCACCCCTGGGTGCCCTGAGATGGCGATTGAGACGGCGTGGTGGCACGTGCCTGTAATCCCAGCTCTTGGGAGGCTGTAAACAGGGGGATCACTACAAGTCCCATCTAGTAGTGAGACCCAGAACACCCTGTAACCCTTCCCTAAAATACAGAAGAAGACAAAACAAAATAAAAATGTTATAAGAAATTAAAAAGAAAAGAAAAAAATGAGAAAAGAAAATAATTTTAAGCATTAACTGCTTTCAAAAGAGCAGGACAAATCAGCAGTACAGTTATCCAAACTATCCTGCCCATGCACCTAAGTATGTTTCCCTTTTTTCTGTCCTTTTCCCCACCCTAGTTTTTCCTTCCCACTGAGCAAATCCTTCCCCTGTCACACTGTCTGTTGTGCTTTTCAGATTGTATTTATTCTTCCAGGTTCTCACACTATCGGGAGAACACAATGTTTATACATCGGGGCCTGATTTATTTCACTTACCAACACAGTCTCTAGGCTTTGTTAGAATTCTGAATTAGTCTCGAATTGCTAGGAGATGTATTTTCCTTAAAAATAAGCACTGAGAACATTTATGTGGGTGTCCTCAAGTGTGTATCTCAAACAGCTGTCTGGTAGGGTAGACTTTATCTTGAAGATGCGTAATGACAGAATCATGGCCTTATTGTCAGAATTCCTGGGAAATATTTTTTTGAAGCTCTTAGCATTTTGCTTTCCCAAGCCAAAAAATAAAGATTCCTTGGCCAATCTAGGAGAGGTAAGCATTTGAGGGGAATTCTCTAAATTTATTTATTTATTTTGGTGGAACTGGGGACTGAACTCAGGCCCTTGTGCTTGCCAGGCAAGCGCTTATTCTACGGAGCCATCTCCCTGGCCCTCTTAAGATTTAAATCCGGGCATCCTTTTCCACAGTGGAGCAGAAGGTAACGCTTCCACAGGAGAGGCACAGAAACCTCTTCTGTCTCCTCAGTCAACCCTCGTCTCCTTATAGGATGATCATCCTTCAAGGGAGAAGAGACTGGGGAAGACCAAGGTGAGGTGGGGGTGGGGTGGGGTGGGAGTGGGGACACGAGACAGCATGTATTGCAAGGTCAGCCACTGAGGACAGACTGTTTAGCGTGGCTTTTTGGCTACTAGCAATGCAGCAACACACCGAAACACCCACATAGGAAGAAGCCAGAGAAAAAGCACCCACATAGGAAAAAGCCAGAGGAAAAGCATTATTATCGGCCTTCATTCTCATTTGCAGAGCTGGGAGCTGGCTCCAGTGGGTGCTCTACCACTGGGCTTGCACCGCCAGCTGCAGCCTTACTGGCGACCACTCTGCTACTTTGTAAGTACCTGGTGGGCCTCTAGGGCGAGTCTGAATCAGAGAAAACAGAAGCAGCAGCTTTCCAAAGGCCAGGGAAACCTCCATCTTGCTGAGCCTGCACACCACCCAGCGAGGAGCAGGAAGTGGCGTGCGCACCACCTGTCTGGTGTTGTGCTTGGGAAGCCCAGCAGCTGTGCACGATGATGCGGATGATGCGTCCTCAAAGAGGGCAGCTGGAAAGCAGCCTTTCCTCGTTACAGACCCAGCCTCCAGAGACCCAGCAGCAAGACAGGTGCTAGGGACCCGGGAGGAGAGAGAGCAAGGACGTGAGTGTGTTGTTCCAGGAACGTTACCTTCCGTGGACCTCTAATAGGCCACAGGACTGATTTGGGGCTTTATTTCTGGAAGCTATATAGTTGCTGAATTTCAGGGGGCTGGTCAGGGTGCTGTGCAGGCTTTTGTCCCCTCACATTTCAATTTCTGTGTAGCTGTACTTCTGGGGGAGGGGGGTGGTACCGATCTAAATGTCTTCACGGAACATATGTGACCAGTTCCTAAAGCCAGGCTCTGAGACTAGGTAGGGCCAGGACGATCAGTTTTATCTACTCCATGTTATCACTGTGAGGCAGCCTTCGCCAGGGCCTATTCTTTTGATTTTATTTATTTATTTATTTATTTATTTATTTATTTATTTATTTTTGTTGAGACAGGGTCTTACCATGCAGTTCAGGCTGGCCTCGAACTCAGTCTCCTAAGTGCTGGAATGGCAGGGCTTGCTACCACGCCCAGCTAGGCTCGTTCTTGATTTAATACTGGGAAGTGCTTAGTGCTAAAGTAGAAATCCTTTTTCACCTGGAAATCCTAATCCATTTTTTAAAGATCAAGAGCTCATCGTAGAAAAAAAAGAGACTATCATTTGGCAAAGTATTTCAATTTGAAATACTTTGCTAGAGATCAGAATAGCACACCAGAATCACCTTGAGCTCTTGCTTAAAAACCCAGAACACACGTTGCTCTCACTGGGAGTTCTGACTTGGAAAGTGTGGGGCGGAATCAGGGATGTGAGTTGCCCACTAGGCGAGCCTGGTACTGTTGTCTGTGACTTCATGGTGCGGGAGTCATAACTGCTTGATTAATTAGGGAAATAGAGGTCGCGCTTTCTGTAGATGACAATGGATTTTATTATCATTTATTTAGGATAAGTGTACTTCTCTGTTTTCTATTTTAAAAATAAAAGGGAGCACAGTTCTTGTCCATATTTTAGAGATGTTTTCCTGTCTTTTGTAGCCCAATCAAGTGCCATAATTAGTTTTATCCCTGAGGGCAGGATTTGTGCTTTTTTTTTTTTTTTTTTGCCTTCGAATTTTCGCTGTGAACAAAGGGGTAGAAGTAAAGAAATGGGAATAAAGACCTTTGGAATGACTATTGCTTGGCTTTTTTTGTGTCTTGTAAGCACGTTGTGCGGCATGTGGGATGATGGCGGACTGCCAGCCCAGACGAAAATCTAGGCTTTTGTCGTGTTGGGCTTAACACGTGCAGGATGCAGTGGCAGCACCCTAACCCTAAGTCGGGTGTGCGACGTCGTCGCCCGGGACGAGGCAGTGAGTGGAGGTGCAGCGCCAGCCACTGTCCCCAGTGTGTGCACACGGGTCTACATTCAGATGCACAGAGCACGCCAACCACCCGTGGCCGCACACGTTCCCGTTTCCTACCCAATCTGGAAAGTTCACGCTTACAAATTAAACAATGAGGGACTGGACATGGATACCTTACCTTGGCCTGGTCCACTCTTTTGGTGGTAATGTTTTTTTTTTTTTAAATTAAGTTTATTGGTACATTTTAAATACAATGATCATTTTCATCATAGTAATTTTGTACCTGTACATGATATATCTCCATTTATTTTCCCCCTTTTCCCTACCCTCTCTTCAACCCTTCTTTCCCTCCTTATTTACAAAAACTTTTACACTTCCACTAACAGTGGGAAAGGGATCTTTTCCCCTACAGTCCCCCAACAGCATTTGCTATTGGTTGAGTATTAAAATAGAAACACTAAATTTGCTGAGAGGGGACTAGGTTGAACTCTTGAAGACACTAGTGTAGGCAAAGACTTTATGAACAAAACCCTGCTGCACTGGAGATATTACAAAGAATCAACCCCTGCGATCTCAGCTTGCTAAAAAAGCTTTTGCACAACAAAATAAATTATCAGGGGACAATGCAGATCCTTGTCATGAAAGTGTGACAGAAGTCAGAGTGAAACACTAAAGGTCACCACTGGGTTTATCTGAGGCTTATTTATTTTTTTCCTGGTAGTGGGGATTGAACTCAGGACCCTGTGCTTGCCAGGCAAGTGCTTATTCTACTGAGCTATCTCCCCGGCCCTTATCTGAGGTCTTCATTCAAATCTTGCCTTCATTCAATGGACAGCTTCCTGCTAGCTGTTTCCACCTGACTTTTCCCCTGCCTCACCATGAGAGAACTGCGCTTGCACACTGGCTGTGTGTCTGGCAAGGGTGAGAAAACAGCCACGAACGGATCTCTGCCTCCGTCAATCCGGCACCCTGATGGCAGAGTCAAGCTAGGTAGTGATTTTATTTTGAACTGGGGATTGAACTCAGGCCCTTGCACTTGCCAGGGAAGTGCTTATTCCACTGAGCCATCTCCCCAGCCCTAGGTAGTGATTTTAACAAAGTCAAAGATAATGGTGTGGAAATGTACCAGCACTGGGTAACGCGCTCAGTACGTGTTGTTCTGAAGAGGTGACATAAGCTGAGACATGGACAGTGCCAGCAGTCAGCGCAGCATCCATGTAAGCAGCATTCCAGACAGAAGAGCCTATCCCTCTGGAGGAACGGGAAGTAGTGTCTGCACAGCAGTGACTGTCACCGGGATCCCAGCACCCTTCCCTTCCAAATGTAGGTGGCTCAAAAGGAAAGAGCTCAACTAGCAGCCCTGGGTTATACCCCGGGTTGTTTCTCGGGTGACCAGACCATGAGAAAGCTGCAACTGGAAGTTCTTGAAGCAATCGAAGCAGAGGAACAGGAGCCCAAGCTGGGGAATCAGAGGGGAAGACTGCAAGGGTTCTCTTGTAAAATAGAATCAAACATGGTGGAGTTAAATGTGAAAGGATTATAAATGGGAGTAACTAATGCCATCATTCATACTTTTATTTTTAGTACAAGAAATAAGAGGATTCCAGGCTCAAACGGCCAATGTCTCAACACTTGATCCATTTGGACAGTGGCTTGGAGGTTCTGGGTCTCAGTGCAGGCAGAGTGAGACAGAAGTATTCTGTAGCGTCCCCAGAAGTGGAGCTGCTTCTGTGGAAAGTCAGGCCACAGTAGTAGCCTCAGAGCATGCTTCCCTTGAATGCAAGCCAGCTGGATATGAGCAGAAAATACTTGCTGTTACTGACTGGCATGGCTTGTGTTCAGGTGTCCCACTGAAGCTCCATGCGATCGTAGACGGGGCTTTTTCAGGGATGACTGTGTCTCGAGTGTGCATTGCTGGGACTGGCTCATGGTCCAGTGGCACTAGGATCGAGGATGTGAGTGCCACCTCCCTTAAGTAGCCTGGGTAAGACACAAAGGCTAGGAAGAGCTGTGGTCATCCCTTGTTTGTTTTGTAACCTTCTGCCCACCATGAACTGTTATACCGCCTCCATCTACCTTGCCTTGGAGTCAGCAGATTGCCTGGAGCCTCTGTAAACTGTGAGCTGAACAAACCTTTTCTCCTTTAACTTTGCATGTTGGGGATTTTGTCTCAGGAGTGATGAAAGAAGCTAAGACACTAACGTTTGAACAGGAAATGGGGGACTTCCACAGGCAGGGCGACTTTGACTCTTGATGGGTAAGAACCCACCCTAGGCTTGAGGCTGGCGCTCTGCGGCTCTGTGAAGGACTGTGTGAGTCGTCACAAGAGCATGCAGTTCAGAGTCCTCCAGTGGCAATGTGGGTCTCGGTCTGTCTCTGCCTCTGTCTCTCTCTCTCTTAGTTTTTTTTATATGAACTAGGAATTTAATATAAATACAGCCAGCATAGAAAAGCTCAAAACCATATACAAACCAACATCAGAATGACAACTGGTGGGATGGAAGGGCACAGGTTGACTCTTGGCTCAGCCAGTCCCCCAAATGAAAACAAAGATTCATGCTAAGTTCGGGGGCAGGGGAGAAGGGGGTGATACGGTATTCTGCTGTATAAGGAATGGCCAAAGAGAAACCAGACTGGAGTTGGTGAGACCCTGGGCTCAGGGCGGAAGGGCAAGGTGCCTCACCAGAACTTAAGCCAGATCTGGGTGTCCTCAGGTGTGCCTTGGGCCCTGCCCCACCCCCTCTGAGGATCAGCCAGCTGCTGCTCAGGCCTGCTGGGCTGAAGGCTGACACAGGCCCTGCCTACCGTTCAGGCTGCCTGTGGGGAGAGGCAGAAATCGCTGCATAACCACAGAACCTGCCTCAGCTCCTGAAAACCATGAGACCGCCTGCAGCGTCCCTCAGCGCCTCCTGCAGCCGCGCAGACACAGCGTCCCTGGCCACCTCATGCGCATCCGCCCATCTGCGGCCAGCACGACCCAGGTGAGGCCGCCAAAAGGTAATGGATGTGCAGGGATCACCACCTGGTACCAGAAGCGGTGCCAGCCAGCGGGTCCTGCGCCCAAACATTCGGTCAGGAATATTGGGCTGCCCAGCTTCATTCGTTGGCCCGGCAGCTGCAGGGCAGACCGAGCCCCTGGGTACCCCAGCTTGCCCCTTGCCCCTGACCAGCTGGCTGCCATCTGGCTGTAGGCACCGAAGTGGGCCCCTACCCACAAGCTGCTGGCGGAGCCGCTGCTTTAGGTCTGGCTCGAGCCACTCCACAGCCACCTGTTCCCCACGGAGGCGTGGCTGACCTTCTATAGGATCTCTTCTTTGGCCACGGCTGTGGCCAGGTGCAAGCTGAACTTGAGCAGCGCTATCTGTGCAGGCTGCGGGCCGCGGGCCTGGACTGGGCAGCAGCGGCGTCTCCTGCAGGCTGGGCCGGGTGGCTGCAGCCCCAGCAGCAGCGTGCTGTGGGTCACACCCAGCGGCAGCCGGTCCACGCTCAGCTCGTGCTTCTCGGTGCTGCGGCAGACGGGCAGGATGGCCGCGCAGGGTGGTTGTGCCTGGGCGCCGCGTTCGAGCTGTAGCGGGCGCAGGCGAAGCCGGGGGCAGGCCGCTGAGGTCATCGTCAGGCGGACCTCGTAGCGCCGGCCCACGCGCTGCAAGGGTGGGGTCCGCTGGTGCTCGCCCACGTCCTGGGGCAGCCGGCAGCGGCGGGCTGCCCACCGGCCTGGGGGTGGCCGCCGTACTTCCTCTGCCCGGTCACTTGCACGAGGCGGAGACCCGTTCCCCTGACCCAGGCCTCCAGGGCCGCCTTATTTTCGGGATTCAGCCCCTCGCAGCATTGCTCACATTCGCGTTTGGGCTGCGTCGCTGTGCTGCCTCACTGTAGTTTTTGAGCGAGAGTGTCACTCTGTAACGCATGCTGGCCTTGGACTTGTGATCCTCCTGCTTCAGCCTCCTGGGTGCTGCGATTACAGATGTGAGTCACTGTGTCTAGCCCACTGTTTCCAAAGTTACAGCACCAGTAATATTTTGACAGAAGCAAATCTTGAATGGCATAGGAATATACACGCACAGCGCTCAGCGTGGCCCTTGCGATGACCCTTGGGCCTCAGTTTCTATTTAGCATCTTCCAAGAGACTTTACAAGCTCTGCTTCTGTGTTCAGCTAGGACTGGCCATCAGCAGCTGCGAATTTCATAGCTGCCGGCTGGCTGAACCCAGGCTCTCATCTGCCTACTAATTCATTCCAGCAGTTTAGGGATTAATAAATTTGAGTTAAGTTAGAAACACAATAAATACAGACATAATAAAATATGCTGAATTTTATTTAAAAACACAGCCTCTTCTCAGAGGCATCATAAAAGGGATTACAACAGATTTAAATGAGTTAAAAGAATGCAAATATATAAAGATAAAAGACATCATGTGATGGAACTAGGTCGCTTCTTGATGCCGCCTAGTGTCCAAGGACAGGAGCCTCTAAAATCTGATGAGAGCCTGGCTAAGATGATTGCAGATGGTGTGGCCCATAATAAGGTGTTGACTATGGGAAAAACAAAGTTCATAAGCAGCTGACGTTTGCTAGGTAGGAAACCCAAGTTTCAGGGATATTGTTCTAAAGAAGGGGCGGCCTCCCTGGGCTCATCTGCCTGGGAATGGAGCCAGCTAACTTGGCACAGCTCTAAGAAATGAGCGCTTCACATGCATTCTTGAAATAGTCCGGACTTTCCAATAGGGGCAACATAAATTCTGTCTCTTGAAGATTATAGGCGAAGGAAAAAAGAGGGAGAGCCCCCCCAACAGAGAGAGAGAGAGGGAGAGGGGGAGGGGGATGGAGAGAGAGAAAGAGAAGAGAGAAAGAGAAAGAGAGAGAGAAAGAGAAAGAAAGAGAGAGAGAGAAGGAGAGAGAGAGAGAGAGAGAGAGAGAGAGAGAGAGAGAGAGAGAGTCTTGTGATGTTTCAAATGTTTGAAATGGAACCAGTGATAAAATTCAAACCATTTCATCCATGTATTTCCTTCACACCCTCCCAGCCCAGGTCACAATCTTAGCCCTGTCATTTGGTGTCTCTTGGGAAAGATATGAAGAAAATATCCCAAACTGATGACTCCAACACTTTTCAGTCTGTTTCTGTTATGGGCATTGGCTTTGGATTCAAATGTGCAGATCTGAACTTCGTAAAGTGAAATCTTTTCTTTTGAAGGAAAAACATCCTGGACACAGACAGAATTCTGACAAGCATAGGGGCTTCTGCCAATCAACCCTGTACATAATGTGGCACGAAGTGTAGGCGAGAGAAGGCCACAACCTCTGTGTCCACCTCTGCCCCAGAGCTGTGGTCCACCAAGGCCTCTGTGGACTGGGGTAGGGGTGGGACGGGTACTGATGTCTTGAAATTTTTTGTTTTGGTTGGAAGACACCTGATTCTGCCATTACATGTGGCCTCGTGGGTCTCCTTACCCAGTTATCCCAAAGGAGACACTTGCTCTCTTTGCAGAATCTGTGCTGTACCAAGTACCACTGCTGAGGAACAGGTTTTTGAGTGTAGATTGGGTGTATCTTATCGTCATCACGCACGGTGTAGAAGCTTCCAAAGGAAAAAGAGAGAAAAGCAAACAACACAAAGGTTGGAAAATCATCACTTCAGGGACTGAAGTTTAGGTTCAGGCACTGTCAGTGGACATGCAGAACCCTGGCTGCATGGTAACCATGAGTTGCGGGAGGTTTGCTTTCTCCCCCAAACTAAAGCCTCACATCTGGCTTTCAGTGATCAACAGGCGGGCCTGGGGTTGCAGTCCAGGCCTTGATGTGGTACTTTAATGTCAAGTTAGCAGCTTCATTAATGTCATAAGGGCTGCCTCCAGACAACCCTGAGCACAGTGTTAACTGTTTACTATTTTAAGAATAGCACCACTGTGTTACTTTTGTTTGACAGCATCAGCCTCTCTCCACATCCTGCCTTGTGGGGGTCACAAGTACGGACACAGAAACTCTTGTGCCCTGTTGAGGAGAACCATTTCCAGGAGATACTCCTCGTGTTGCAGAAGTTTTTGCTTGGAAGTAGTAATGAGTCTAAAAGGAGACATTCCTAGAATCTCTTCAAGTTTACTTAGTAGATGACCAAGAGCTAACACAGCTCGAATCCTTTTATTAAAGACCCGTATTAGAGACCATGCAGTGAGGTAGGAGGAAGAGAGAGAGAGCTGAGGAACCATCTCAGAGCGACAGAGCACAGTGGTATTAGGGGATATTCCAGCCCTGCTGGCTCTTTAGCTGTGAGAAGCTGGCAAATCATTAGGTGTGCTTCTGTCCAGGTTTCTCAGTCACTGAACAGGGACAACATTGGTGACTCCCATATGGGCTTGATGCTGAGAGTTCAAACGCCTGCAGTTCTCTGAAACTTATTGCCAGCACAGCGTAGGAGTTCAGCTGAGGTTACTGGTATAAGTAAGGGCCAGGAAGCCACTTTGCTCAACTGCTGACTCCCAGCTGAATCTAGGATTTGAAAGCCTTCTCCTCATTTTTCCTTATTTAATTCTAATTTGCTTATAAAATACATACTTACTGCTTAAACCATACAATTTTGTATTTAAAGGGCTGTTTGATACTTAAAAAAACCTTTCCAATCAAGAATGATTTATTTTTGGTCCATCCTCCAGGAAAGGAGGTGCTCAGGGAGCCATACAAAGTTGCTATGCAGAGAAACTGAAATTGACACCAACCTCCTGAGAGTATAAATAAACCAACTAGGGTAGCTCCTCTGTCAAGAGAGTGTGCCCTGCCTGACCTCAGCTTTCTGTCTCTTTAGTTTTCTATCCTCTCATGGTCTTTCCCCCAAGAGCATCAAGAGTTGCATGAGGCACAGACTTCAGGCCTGCCGCGGTGGTCCTTAGGGCAACAGGAAAGCATTAGTCTGCATACTCCTCGGGGGAGTAGAAAGATCAAGTTGTTTCCCCGGCTTTGTCATCTTTCTTAACTCATTTGGTTTGGGCTAGTGGACCAGCGTGCTATGACACCAAGAAGCTACATAAAAGCAATCATGAGTTTTCAAGGTCTCTAGATAAGTAGTAACACATGTTAGCAAAAAAGCTATTACCATGCAGGGAGGCACCGGTGAATATCGGTACTGACCTGGGAATTAGACACTCCAGCTTAAGCTCGGCGGTGGGTCCACTCTGTGGTCTGTAAGTGAGCGAGGAGCATGCGACACTTCTATCAGAGTAATGCTGATGGGAAATGAGACCTTTGATAGGCATGTTCATTTGTCACAATATACGTTCAAATAAAAACTAGCTCCTTCAACCTCTGTAGCGGTCAAGATATCTACTCCAGTTAACATGACAAAGTTTCTGTCTGGCAAGGGAGAAAGGAATTGTTAATGAGAAAATAAGTGAAAAATATGATGCCTGGCTTTTGAGAATTTGCAAGTAAGGGTGAGTTTGTCGGGGAGGTCTACCGTTAGCTGTCTCAAAATTCTAGGAAACATTTTTTGGAGGTACTTAGAATTTTTTTTATAAGGAGGATTAAAAGCACAAGCTAATTATTATGTGGTCTTGAAACACTCATATGATACCTCTGAATTGAAATTGAATTGAATTATTTTCTCTTCACTTCTTATTCCCAAATCTCTGAAAACATTAGGAACTGAAAAAGGAAGGCAGGTAGTTAAAAGTGATGGAAGCACAGACTCTAGAGGCTGAGCAGAAGTGGATCTATGGCTGCGTGTACAGGTCATCCAGGAACGGAAGACAGCTCGCTGCGTGTTCTGCACATGAAGCATTGACTTCCTATAGGGAGCACCTGGAATATGTTTGGTGGTTAACAGTTCAACCCAGTTCCCATGAGTATATCGTGCTGGGTTCAGTTTCTCTATCTCCACGCAATCCACCTTGGCCCTCCATTTGTCTTTCTGCTATTGAGATCATATATTCTATGTACCTTTTGTTCCTACTTGTAAAGAGAGATTCTGTTGTCATTAAACTACTGTATAAATTGATTAGCTGCACACTATTCTATAGGAGGACCCATATGCTTCCACAGGGATGGAAGTGGTTTATCTCAGCTATTAAAATTAAACCTTAGGACAGAGAAGATAATTTTAAGGTATAAAGTACTCTTCTTTAGATTGTCAGAGTATGGGCTGTTTCAGTTCTAAGTATTTAAATTTTGGGGTGAAAGGACAAGGGGATGGGAGAGAAAGTGACTGAATATTTCCAACTGGGTTTCTCCCCCTTGACCCCAGCAGCACGTGAGGCCAGATAACTTGGTTGTTGCAGACCTTGCATGTCCCCACAACATCTCAGGCCTCTGAAACACAACTGGCGCATTTTCACTGATAGTTTTTTTTTTTTTTTCAGGGAAGGGTCTATAGGGTGTTCAGGGTCTCACTACTAGATTGGACTCGTAGTGATCCACCTCTTTACAGCCTCCCAAGAGCTGGGATTGCAGGTGTGCACTGCCACACCCAGTCTCAATTGTAGTCTCAGCATGCCCCGGGGGTGGGGCCCTGCCTGGCAGTTTGGTGAGAGCTTTGAATTAAGAAGAACTAATGAGTCTAGTTTTGGTTCAAAGCCTTCCTCCCTCATCCTTTCTTCTGAATGTCTCTGGATGTTCCTGTGCCCTTGTTAGTCCCTGTGTCCTGCTCACCCCAACGTCATGCTCACTGAAAACAAATCATGGAGGCCAGGCAGCAGCAGGCTGTACCAGGGAGCCATCATACCCACAAAACCACATCAACCTTCCCGAGGGCTTTCCAGATGGCGTTGGGTAAAAAGCTCATTTCTCTTACCTTTATCTTAATTCCACAGAGGTTGGTAGGAAAATCGAAATGAATTTCATTTGCTTGCACCAGAGTTGCCGGACAGAAGGTCCCTAGGTACAACTCCTCGGGTTCTACCAGGACGCCTGGGCTGAACAACGTTCTCTTCACAGTGGCGTGGAAGTTAAATAGAGTGCATCGCAGCAGCACTGTAGAAGAGGAGAAAAACGTTCAGCGGTGTCTGGGCGGAAACTGCACGGTCTTCAGGAAGGCAGAGTCCTTTTATACTTAATGCTGCACTTGTTCTGATTTTCAATTAACAATAAGTCTTCTCTTCAGTTTTTTGGAAACAGAATACCTCTCCATTTAGAGACTTTTCAGTTTTGTCAGAAAGTTTTGCAGCTTTCAGCATAAAGCTTGGATTTTTCTTTTTACGTTTTCTAGTTTTTTTCTTTCTTAGTTATACAGCATTCTCAGTTTTCATTTGGCAGATTTGTACATGCAGACACCGCGCTTGGGCTACTTGCGCCTCCCGTGATCTCCTGCACCCCACTTTCCTTCCCAGTTTGACATGGGGGTGGGTTCCATGCACAGACTGGACACCACTCGTACCCACCCTCCCTTTTTTTCCTCCCTTACACACACCCTTGTACATATCCTCGTATCTAGTAACAGCTACCTTTCTACTTCCTTCTCATCTTTTAAAATTTCCACATAGTAGGAAGATGGGGCATTTGTCTTTGTGAACCTGGCTTGCACCACACAACCTGCGAGCAGGAGGCGGCCAGCACAGTGCTACTGTCCCCTTTTCGCTGCTCCCCCGCCAGGCTCCTTGGCCACACTGACAGTCCCCCAGTGGCAACCGCCAGCTAGCACTGTCCTCAGAAGGAGTCACTGGAGCCCCTCTGGACGGAGGCCCAGCAGCCCAAGTCCCCCAACATGTGGTGTCTGTGCAGACCTTGAGCCTCTGGTGACAGGTTTCACATGGTAAGTCTTTAGCCAGAGTTGTGTGCCGGCACACTGTGGGGGAGTAAAGTGACTCAGGGTCACAGGAGTAGGAAAGCCCTGGGACTAGGAGCTGTGCTGGCTCGTTGCTTGGGACACATCCCTGCACTACCTGGGGAGACCCGGATGCTGGGCCTATGCCTAGCCCGGACTCTTCTCTGCCGTTGTAGGGACATCTCCCTGCTTAGCTACGGTACATAAAGAATACATTTAAAATGGTCTTTTCCACAAGGTCATTTTCTGTAGGGAATGCCTGATCTCCCCTTCTCATATTTCTCTCTGTCTCAGTCATTAGTACCACAATCCATCCAATATCCAAGACAAAAGAACTTAGACTTTACTTCCACTTTCTCCTTTCTTTTCACATCCACTCTACTCAAATCTTTTCAGTTTTACCTTCAACACTTATCTCATGCCTATTCCCTTCCGCATGGTCAATACCCAGGTCAAAGTACTTCCCATTACCCTCTCCTTTTAGGAGGACTGTAGATGCAGCCATTTCACCAGCATGTATACAACTTTCTAATTGTTTCCTCTCATAATTTGCATAAAACCGGAGATCTCTGGAGCCTATAATACCCATATTGCCCTGGTGACTGAATTTCCAACCTTTGGAGAAACAATCACCTTAAATGTTCTTTCTGGGGTGCTCTGGGAAGCAACTGGACACCTAGAATCACAGGCAGCTTGAGGTCAGCCTTTGTAGGATGCCAAAGGCCATCTATGCCTGACCTTCTTGGCTAGGGAGATGCACTGGGGTATTTAAGAAGGGAGCTGTTCAAAGTTGTAGCCTAAGAAAAATAGAGCCTGATAATCTAGCGGGAGAGAGACAGTTGCCTGGGAGGCCAGTTGGGAATGTGTAGCTGAGTAATTCAGACAACATCATGTGGAACAGCAGTTGCCCAAGAGGAACTTCCCGGGAAATTCCAGGAAGGAAACAGTGGGAGGCAGGGAAAGCCAAACTAATTCTGGGAGAACTCAGAGAACAGAACAGGGCCTTGAGTAACACTGGTCTGACAGCTTTTCTGGCTCCAAGGGAAGGATCAAGCATGGGGCTGGTAAGAGTTACTGAGCACTAACTGTAGGATGGGACAGTAAAGGCCCAGCAGCTCCAAGTTCCAGGCCTTTAGTTCTGGGGAATCACCCTTCGAAGCACCCCCAGCACGTATTCACTCTGATACCTGGCTCTTGCCCTGAGCAAATCCACATCAAGGAAATAAGTAGCAGCAGGGAGCCTTCTAGCCTGAGCAAAGCCTTCATGATGTGAGCTGTGGGGCTCAGACCTCCACAGGCAGCAGGCAGCAGGCAGTGGAGAAAACTGAAAAGCGAGTGCTTTTATACCTAAGGTGGCTCAGCTGTGAGCAGTTAACCCCACTGAGCAAGGAGAGGGGCGCCACTCAGTAGTTATCAGCTCCCGCTCCTGACCTGTCTCCCTTACTTGAGTAGAGAAAACCAGTCTCCTGTAGAGTGAACCCAACCAAGTGGGATGGCCTGCTTGCTTGGCTCTGAGGCCATTTTCCTTCTGGGACGTAAGAATTGCTTGAATAGTGTCACTCACTGCCTAATTGTCGCTATTCTCTGAGTTGATTTGCAGGTGCCATAAAGCTGGGGCTCATGCCGCACTTACTCTGCTCCTGGAGTTAATTTCTCCCAGCTTGGGATCTGTATGTTCCACCAGCTCCTCAGGTGCCTGTGGGAGGCGCGGCAGCAGCTGCAGGACTTGCCCAGATGGGAAGCCGGCAGGCCCGAGACGCTTACCTTGACCCGTCTGGGTCTGCAGGTAGCAAAATCTCCGCTGATGGGGCCCTTTGCTCCTCCGTGATTCCTCAGTGTCTTCCGCAGAGTGGCGGCAGACTTCTAACGCTTTGATCCCTTTTTCTTTTCTGCCAAGTCTTTCCTGTCCCAGGAGAAACACTGGGTTCCCGACACCGTAGAGGTCTCTGGCTGAGCGAGGTGGCCATCCTGGGCGGTCTGTTAAACCCGAAGGCTCCCGAAATTCCTACAATCTATGAGAAGCTTAAGTTTTCCTCAAGTTCACGCCCATGATGATATTCATTTGCTTTTTTCATCCTAGGGTCTGTAGGAGCTCAAGAATAGGATGTCGTGCCAGCGTAGAACCAAAGATAAAGGATGGGTTTGGCATGGGTGTTAACAGGCTCCTGGGGAATCTATGAAGGCAGACGCGACTCTGGAGAACAATTTAAAACGTCATTTAAAATGCAAATAAAAATGCTATTATCTAAAGGAAAATCCCGCGAATACTTCGAACAAAGCTGTATCTCAAGCACGCAGCTCCCAGCTAGAGCTTTGGGCGCCGTTGTTTTGCACGCCACGGGAGCTGCCCCTGCAGAGCCACCGTCGGGAGGGTGCTCAGTGCGGCTAACTTAGGACTCGGTCCAGAAGCGCGCCAGACAGGAGCCAAGACACTGCCCAGGATGGGCGTGGATTCTTCCCGGGGCGCGCTGTGCCGAAGAAGCTTCCAGATCAGGAATGGGAAGTCATGCACCCGCGCCTTGGGGGAACGTGTTAATTGGTCCGAGTAGTTGTATTATTCTGCCATTAGCTTTTAAGATCCCGTAGAAATAAAAGGAGTCTCTCTGCGCATCATGTGGAATCCCACGATTAAGGTAAAGATGGAAGACCTACAATTCCAGTGTCAATAAGATTCTAAAGAACCTTCAAATGTGTTAAACAGACGTTAGACGTCAGCGCAGTCGACTGGAAATAAAACAGGGTAGAATGAGGCCTGCACGCCGAGTGCTCACAGCCGCCGGCTACCCTCGCGGCTGCCGAGCAATCAGGGCATGGCAGGCCGCAAGGAATCAGCAGGCCCGGCAGCGGGAGCACGCTGACGGCGTCTCTGCTGGACGCGAAAGGAACGAGAGAAAAAACGAAGAGCGAAGTACTCGCACAGCAGCGGCTCCCCGGAGGACGGCGGTTAGAAGCGTGGAAACAGGGCCCCCCGGGAACCTGGAGCTGGACCCCGGCCCAAGGCAGCGCAGGGGCTGCGACCCGGCACAGGCGAAGCGGCGGGGCGGGCGGCTGAGGCGCCCCGGGAGGCCGCGCTGATCACCCCCTGCGACGAGACCTTTTTTTAAATTTTATTTTAGGTAAGGGTCTACATGGTGTTCAGTGTCTCACTATTAGATCAGACTCGCAGTGATCCGCATGTTTACAGCTTCCTAAAAGCTGGGATTACAGGCGCACGCCACCACGCCCAGTCTCATTTGCCATCTCAGTGAGGGGTCGGGGGCTTGCAGGCGCTTTAATCCGCTGAGCACTTTGGCCATCCTGAGATCTTAAATGAGAATTCTTGGAAGGCTAGGGCCAAAATGTTGGCTTTCCTTGCGGTCCTTCTTCTTCTTTAATTTTGGTCTGCAAACTTAAGTTGTTAACCTTCCAGAAGAGAAGCTTATTGTTATTACCATACAACCTAGGCTGTTAAGCTTAAGCTCACTGTCTGTCTGAATATCAAACATGTTAGGCATAACATGAAACAGGTATTTTTCATCAAGTATTGATATGTTGAACTTTAAGTCCCTACAGAATGATGAAAAAACATTTAAAAATTAAAATATATATTAAAAATAGGCATAAAGAATTATATACTTCTTATGTTTACACACAAGTCCAGAAATCTAACCACATACAACCTTGAAGCAGGACGGTCCTGCAACATTCCTTTTCCTGTCTCCTGCCTTCATTCACCGCCCTCTTCTTTTTGAATAATCATCTACCTGAGAGACAGCACAGCAGCAACTGGCATGTCATGACAAGCAGCCCGTGTTCAGAAGACCAGAATGACAGGCACTCCAAGCATGAACCTACTATTACAGATTGCCATCGTCAGTGCTATGGACTTTTTTTTTTGATCACACAGAAGAGAAGACTTTTCATGGACACGACTTTTCTCTTGTCCTGAATTTGTCACACAGGCTGGGCCAGAATTTGGGAAATGTGGCTGAGCACAAGGACAGGCCTAAGGAAGTGGCCATATGCAGCACCTGAGGTCCCTGCGAGCCAGGACGAAGGGGGCAGCAGAGCTCCACTTGCGGTTTTGCGTCCCAAGGTTGTGCTCCGGTCTGGCAGCAGGAGGGCTTTTTTGTCTTTTCTTAGGGTCGTAGATGATTCTTGTCCTGAGTGACTGTTGAGGTGGCTCCCTCGTTGTCTCGTTGTCTCGGGGTGATCCTCAGTCTCAGCGGGCCGTGGGGGGGTGGGCTGGGAGCGGCAGGTGGGGATCGAACCGCCAACCCCTGCATCTGCCTAAGCAGCGCTTTCATCCCCTGAGCTGCTGGCTGGCCCTGGCCTCCGTACGCTGAGCACTGGTTTTCTCCCGAGTTCCAGCCAGGTAAGTCCATCTTGCAGCAACATGCCTATTTATTTACTCTTCCTTTTTCTTCTGGAACATGACTAACATTAGATCATTATCTTTGGTTCATTTGCTTTCAAGGGGACATAAAAGTGGGTTATATAATGAGATGTGTGGAGCAACTACAGCTCGTGGAGGATGAGAAGCAGAATGTCTAGCGGCGGCAAGCTTCTGGAGACGGAAGAGCGCTTACTGACACCATGTGATTTTGGATATTTTTATCAATCTTCAATTTTAATAAAGTGTACATTTTCTTATGATTAATTTTGAGAAAAGAATTTTTAAAAATCGTACTATAATGAAATGCAATAGATGTCTGTTCTTTGTTGATGGGAAGTTACTCGTTGTGTAATCTTCTTTCATCAGGTTTTTCTGTCTGCCTCAGTGTCTCACTTGTAACGTGGCAAAACTAGTAGCCGAATGATCAGCGTTGTCTGCGTGGCCCAGCTGGGACAGGTTCTGGGTGGCATTTGAGCTGCTCGCAGGGTGATCGAAATGCACTGTGAATGTTGGAATAAAAGACTTCTTTACAATAAGGGACACATCTTACCAGCAGTCCCCCTCAGGACACCTCCTCTGGCTTGGGGCATGTTGACCCCACTGTTCGGGCCACTTGCTAGCATTCCTACGAGTCCTGTTTTCTGGGTGTTTTTATGAGATGTGATACAAAATTTGGAGAATGCTGGAGCTGAGCACCGTCCAACAGAGACGCGCCTTGGAAGGCTTCGAGGTGCTTCCTCCCGGACTCCGTACCCTGCCTCTGGCCCCATGAGACCTGGGGACCCTCCCCACAGTCAAGATGACCCCAGAAGTAAGTGTGTTTCATAGATCCGACATACGAGCCAGTTACGGCCGGGCAACTAGGGACAGTCGTGCAAGTGGACTGGCAGAGCTGCTTCAGACAGTGTCCAGGGCAGCGGGGTCAGTGTGACCCAGTCGTGCAAGTGGACTGGCAGAGCTGCTTCAGACAGTGTCCAGGGCAGCGGGGTCAGTGTGACCCAAGCAAGCAGGAGCACCTCAGAGGGGTTCATAGTGATGTACAGTTTATCATACTAAAAATTTAAATTTAAGCATTTGCCATATTTGGCATCCATACCTCCTGGATTACAACTTGAAGACAGTAACCTTCCCTATTGTCACAGTTTGCTGTAAGCATAGAAAGTAGATGCATTTGTTCCTTTCTGAATAGTGTTGGAGAATTTGATAAATGGGTTTAGCCAGTTGCTATTATCTTCATAGAACCTGAAAGGGCAGGCTTAGATTTTCTCAAACTGTACTTATTTGTAAAACTTTTGATGAAATCTTCTATGCTGCTCACTATAAATAAAAAATATAAAAGTTTCAATGCCACCAGAAAGGGAAGGTCTTGTTAATATTTAGCTATATTAAAAATATTTAGCTATATTATTTATACCATATGGAAACAATATTGATTGCACCTGTCCCCTACTGAATGACTACAATAGTCTGTTCTGCAACTTTAAAATTCCTTCTTAAAGGGATCAAGGAGATAGTTCAGTGGCTTAAGTGCTTCCCTGGCAAGCACAAGGTCCTGAGTTCGAACTCCAGCTCCGTACACACAAACACACACCAAAAAACCCCAAAGAACAACAATAACAACAACAAACCAAAAATTCCTTCTTAAAACAGTAGAAAAAAACATGTTGATTTGGTTCTTTGCTTCAACCTTCTTTTCTGACAAGTAGTAGAAATTGTTACAGGGGCTGAGGGAGACAACAAGCCCCACCCCATGCTAATCATTTCTCTCATCTCTATTCCAGTCCCAGACTTGTCACTTTCCCCAGAATTACACACAGGGATTTTCCAGCATTTGACGTTTGGGCTGGGTGGAGGGAGGTCGTGTGAGGAGCCAGACACCAGCTCACACTGTCTGGGCTTCTTCTCTGTGTCTGCTGCAATTATTTTCACATTCCTAAATTCATATTTTCTATGTCAAACTGTGATTTCATCACACGGTGCCAAGCACATTTTCCATGTAAATATATAGTATATTAGGCAAGTAGCTAATCACCATAGTCTTCATTTGTATTTAAAATATATTGATAACCACTTTGACTAGGAAGGCACAGCCAAGAGAAAAAGTGGAAAAGCTAATTTTTTGTGCTGTTTATCTGATCCCCAGTGGTACTACTGCAGTTTTATAGAGTTTATCAGCTAGCTATTGCTGCACAACGCGTCATTCTACTACCTAGACACTTAGGACAAAAGCAAGTCCCCCTTCCTGTAACTTTGCGGGGCCATTCTGCCAGCTTTGTGGCTGCTTGGTCAGGCTGCTTCTGGCGAAGTCCTGGGATGGAAGACCCGGGAGGAGCAGACTTGTGGGCCAGCCTGTGCTGGCTGCCAGCCGGGGCTTCGGGCCTGTGGCACCAGTCCTTCCTTCTCCTGCGACCTCAGCTGGCTTCATTTGTGGAATTCTCAGGTCAGTATCCCACAGAGGCGGGATGGAGAAGCTGGGAAACCCACTGAGGTCTTGGCGGAGCAGCCCACGCATCATTTGTCTCTGACACATTGTTGGTCAACAGAGGTCACAGAGCAGCCCAGATCCAAGAGGGGGCAAAAGTGATTTTGCCTTTGTGCAGTGGGAACAAACAATGTGACGGGAAGCCTGTTGTGCAGGTTGATCTATCAGGCAGGGTGGAAAGTCTCAGGGATGGATTTATATTATAGAACCTCAAATCTATTAAGCATTTAAAATTTGTTGGTATTGTGTTATTTTCTTTCTTTTTTTTTCATTTTTACACCTATACCTTTTATTTGATTGGTGATTGAGACCATCACATTCATGGTTACAGCTGATATGTATAACCGATATGAATTTCTGCTTATCTTTGCCACATTACACATTTTATTTGATTCCTTAAAGTATTGACAAAGTCATTTTACACCAAATTCACCATATCCATCAATGAAAAAGTAGAAATCTCTTGATAAAGCAAATCCTCAGCCTTAGGGTGGCTTGTGTGGGTCAGGCTCCTCCATGGATTGGTTTATTGGTTATGTTTTAAGAAAAATAAATAGTGTACGTTGATTTAGTATAATTGTTTTATGTGCTTTATAGTTTTTTTGCCTATCAGTCTGGTTGTTCATCTATATGTATGATAATGAACTTTATAAGGACCTAAGAGATAGATGAGGATAAAGATAAATGAAGATAAATGAAGACTTAAAAGATCAATCAAGCTGATGCTGGCAAAAATAAGGGGGAGGAGCAAGGGGAAAACAGGAGTTGAGGTGTGCTAGGCGCCTGCTCCAGTTCCCTACAATGAATGCAATCCTGTGCTGCAGTAATAGTGAAAATTGAAAATTTAAAAAAAATGTGAAGCATAGCACTGTAGCAGACTAATTAAGCGGCCATTAGAGCATTTCTTTTCTTTTTCTTTTTTTTGTATTTTAGGGCAGGGTCTACAGGGTGTTCAGGGTCTCACTACTAGATCAGACTCATAGTGATCTGCCTGTTTACAGCCTCCCAAGAGCTGGGATTACGGGCATGCACCACCACGCCCAGTCAGTCTCAATTGCCATCTCAGCGACCCCTGGGGTTGGGGTCGGGCCGGGCATGGCAGGCCCAGGGATCGAACCCCTGACCCCTGTGCCTGCTTGCAGGCACTTTAATTCACTGAGCTATTTGACCGGCCCTTCGGTGGAGCATTTCTGTGTAACTGTGACAAAGATGCCGAGCGCTCTTCATGCCAGTTTCCATGACACCACGACACTCCCTTCCAGGACAGGCTGGGCTCTGCCACTGCCCAAGCCAGGAGCGGATGGTCTGTGCAGCCTTGGTGACTGGAACACAGGGGAGAGTCAGGCAGGCGGGCCTTCCCATGGGGGGCCCGAGTGACGAGTGGGGGAGAGCCCGCCTACCTGTAGTCACACACACACACACACACACACACACACACACACACACACACACGAAAGAGAATTACACATTTTTTATGTCCAGCTACTGAATTGTTGGGTTTAACGTATGACCTGAAAACAGATCCTGTCCAGGCATATGCCTTTAATAAAGAGAATCCAGGGTCTGTCACACTCGGGGCCATCCCCCAAAAGATTAAGTCACCCCTGGGGCAGAAGAAATGGATGGGAAGCGGGCACGAGGGAAGCGGTAGCTTGCAAAGAGGAGTGAGTTTTGGCAAATGATGGGATATTTGGCTTATGGAACCGAGTAGGATTTTCTGTCCTTGGATAGGATAGAGAGTTGGTGATTCTGTGAGGGCAGTTTCCTATGTGCTGATTATTTTTTTTTATAATAAGATTTTTGCCTAACAGACTTTTCTGGAGCTCTCTTAATATTTCAGGATATATAAATAAATACAACATAAAGCATAGTAGAAGTTAAGTAGCATTGTTTAGATTTAAATAATAGTAACTTGGGGGAGAAACTTAATCCACTCATTATGCCTTAGAATGTAAAGCATTCTGAAAAATCTTGAAACTTAAATTATAATGGACTTGAACCAAATATTTGATATAGAAATCTGGAAGGAAACTGAAGAGTGAAAATGACTTCCTATATACTGTAAAAAGACAACAAAGCTGGGTGCGTTGGCACCTGCCTGGCCCTCAGGAGGCTGAGGCAGAAGGTTGCCACAGGAAAAATCCAAGGTCAGCCTGAGCTAATCCCGATTAGAAAAAAACCTGAAAAAACAAGATAAAAGAGAAAGGGGATCAGGGGCCAAGGAGATGGCTCAGTGGAATAAGCGCTTCCCTGGCAAGCACAAGGGCCTGAGTTCAATCCCTGGTTCTGAAAGAGAGAGAGAGAGAGAGAGAGAGAGAGAGAGAGAGAGAGAGAGAGAAAGGGGATCGAATGGAGTGCTATATCAGAGGTGAGTTTGGAAAGGGAGCCAAAGTAATAAAATAAATTAACCATAGGAATAGTTAAAGCACATTCTTCGTAGAAAGAATAAGGTCAAAAGCTTTTAGTTAGGGGATTGAGGAGCTTTCAAGAGATTAGAGAAGGGCTCTCTGTCTATGTCTCTTTCCTGATCTCTGTGTGTGTTTAGGGGTTAGCACAAGAGATGAAATTAGTCAAGACCAGATTACGAGGACTCTAGCACGGTTAGAAAAAACCTGGTTTTTACTCCACTGTGGGAAATTATTAAAGGGGTTTGAATCAGAGAGTGACAACAACATAATTTATATTTAAAAAGGATCTCTGATCTGCACCCGGTAAGCTGAAACACTTTGCTAGACCCAGATCTGTGAGAGCGTCCTCCCTCTTTCTCTCTTGACTGAGAGAGAGGGGGCAAAAGGTAACCAGCGTGAACTAGTCTGCCTGAGAAACACTAAGTACATCAAGGGGAGGTGATCAGACAGAACTTAGAGGAACTAATTTAAATACAAATTTCCAATTTAATATCTGCTCAGTTATATAGACATAATGATTGATCTTACTGTCTAAAATACAAGGCCATTACTTACAAAAGTTTTCAGCTGCTAAGTATCATTACCCATTATTAGTGTTCCTTATTGTAGTTCTATAAATATAAAACTATAACTGCCTTAATAGTATAACCTCTCTTGGGTAAGAATTTCAGTAAGTGCTAAGGTTATAACAGCACCAAAGCTCTACACCAAAGGTCAGAGGACAGTGCTATGCAAAATGACAAAGAGAAGAAGCAAAATGCAATCTCAGGCCTCAGTTGCACACAGAGCAAATGCAGAAGACACTAGCACAGAGGAAATTGGGAATCACACAGCTGAGATGTCTGAATTAATAGAGTCTGAGGTAAAGAAACAACTGCAGAAAAGTATAGAGGAAATCAGATGAGAAAGAACCTTTGAAATAAGAAAAGAAATCTCTGAATTTATAGCATCTGAAGTAAAAATCAACTGCAGAAACATGTACAGGAAATCAGATCAGAAATAATCTCTGAAGTAAAAAAAAGATAAGTATAATGAAAGAATTAATAACTGCTTCTCAAGAACACACTGATAAAAAGTAGAGATTAGAAAAATGATGTAATCCTTGACTGATCAATATAGGAAAGAAATAGATTGTATGAAGCAGTCAAAGAGATATAGAGGAACTTAAAATCTTAATCACAAGTTTGCAAAACCATATGAGTGAAAGTGAAGATAGAGTTTCAGATCTTGAAGATGCTGTTGCAGCTAGTGAAAAGGTAAGAAAGGATCTCTTCAAAACAACGAGGATGCAGGAAAAAATAATCCATCACCTGCAAGATGATACAAAGATGAACAAGGTGAGGCTAATAGGCATCAATGAAAAAGAAGGAATCAATACAAATGATATAAAAAGAATATGGGCAGAAGTAATAGCAGAAAACTTTCCAAATATGAGGAAGCAAGCTGACATTCAGTACCTGAAGCATACAGAACTCCAAATAACTTCAACCGAATTAAAAACACACTGAGACATATAATCTTCAAGATCCCAGAAATCCAGCACAAGAATAATATACTGAAAGCTGCTAGAGAAAAGAAGCAGATCACATTCAAAGGAAAACCCATCAGAATAATGGCCGACTTCTCTTCATAAACCTTGAAGTCAAGAAGAGCATGGAGCAGAGTACTTCAAGTCCTCTATGAAATCAAATTCCAGCCCAGACTAAAAAGGGTCTCTGAATTTGCAGGTAGTAGTTTTACATAATGAAGCAATAGCTTTGCAGTAAATAAGAAACAGTATTCAATTTTTTTTGTTGAAAAAGAGATCATTCTATTTCCTTTGATTTTAAATTTTTAAAAATTTATTTATTCATTTGGTACAGGGTCTCACTCTGCAGCCCGGACTCATAGTGGTTCTCCTGTCTCTGCTTCCTCAGTGCTGGCATTAAAGCGCACGCCCGCATGCCCAGTGTCGGGGTCCACACGGCGTGCAGTGCTTGGTGTATTGCCTTTGCGAGGGACCAGAGTAAAGGGACACAAAATACGTGAGCTCTGCAGGAAAGCCACGTAGGAGGAAAGTGCGATCACTTCCTTTGTGCCTGGAGACAAAGGAAGCGACAGCAGGTGTGGTGTTTTGCGGCCTTTTTCCTTCAGCTATTCTTTTACAGGGGACTTATTTTTCTTCAGTGGAGAAGAGAGTATCTTCCTTTCCCCTTCATTTCTGAGGATACTTCTGCTGGACACAGGATTTTGTTTGACAGTGTCTTTCAGTAGACACAAAAGTTTTGTGTCACATCCTCCTGGCCTCCATGGGTTATGTCATGAAAAGCACTTTGATGCCAGTTAATTTCCACCTATCAGCAAGGTGCTGTGTCTCCCTGGGTGGGGCTGCTGACGGTGCCTGGGGATGAGGAGTCGCACACTGCCCTGCTGGGGGCGCCTCAGCGTTCATTCAAAGGCTCTTGAGGTCTGGCCAGCTGCCTGGCTTTCTTTGTAGGCAACAATATTTTTCATGACAAATAAGAAAGAACTCTGCATAAATTGTAGCTTAATTACGAGATATCATTCACCAGAGTTCAGTTAATATTTTTCAACTTCTATGGGTGCTTTAGTCCAATTTAGACTTTGGGATTGTCTAAAGAAATAAATACTAAGGGCTGGGGACATAGTGGCATAGTGTCTGCCTGGCAAGCCAGGACCTGAGTTCAATTCCTGGTTCCAAAGGGGGGGGGGAGAGAGAGAGAGAGACAGACAGAGAGAGAGACAGAGAGACAGACAGACAGACACAGACAGAGAGAGACAGACAGAGAGAGAGAGACAGACAGAGAGACACAGACAGAGAGACACAGACAGAGAGACACAGACAGAGAGACAGAGAGAGAGACAGAGAGACACAGAGAGACACAGAGAGACAAAGACAGAGAGAGAGAGAGAGAGAGAGAGAGAGAGAGAGAGAGAGACACAGAATATGCATCCTGAAGACACGGTCAGTATATTATTTGACATTTCTCTCTTTCTTGCTTGTTTCGTGGACGCCAGTTTTGGAGTGTGTGTAATAAAGACTAAAAACCACGGAGTTGTCGGAATTGGTGCGCAGACAAAGCGGCTTTTCAGTCTACTTTGCAGCTATTCCTTTCCCAATTTCCGGAAGGCGCAGTCATTCTAGTACCCCAGCCCCGAGATCTTCGCTGCGGCTCTGTGCAGCCAGCGGCGCACTCTTCATGGCGCGGCCGACTGGGACAGAGCGAGTTCCGGAGTGAGTCAGGCTCTCGCTTACCTCTCTGCTCCACTTACACTCTGATCATCACTTCATCAGGATTTGATTTGTGAGCACAGGGACACCAACCGGACTCTGCTTCCGACTGGTGGAGCAGAACAGCAGTCACCCACGAGATATCAGCCCTTGGCCTGGTCCCTGCCCCTGCTGGGCAAACACCGTGTGTTAGGCCTGAGGTTCGAGACGTGGTAAACGAATAGAGCACCTGCCAGCAGGCCTTGCCGAGCCCACTGTGAAAAGTGGGTGCACGCAATTCGAGGTGGAGTCAGGTCTCCCCAGCGCAGGCGGTGGTCCCCACTGTGAAAAGTGGGTGCACGCAGTTCGAGGTGGAGTCAGGTCTCCCCAGCG
>NW_004524859.1:725720-730281 GCF_000260255.1 Octodon degus
GGTGGTCCCCACTGTGAAAAGTGGGTGCACGCAGTTCGAGGTGGAGTCAGGTCTCCCCAGCGCAGGCGGTGGTCGCGGTGTCCCCAGTGTGCCGCCCGCAGGCCTCGCGTGCTGCCCGTGGTACTCAGCCAGCTGAAGGCTGCGCGGCTGCCCCCCCCCCCCCCCCGTCGCACTCTTGCTTTCTCACGCGTGTGCTCTTAGGCATTCCCATCAGCCTCCAGCCTCCGCTCCTGCCTCCCACCTCCTCATACTGTGCGTGGTCGCCGCTAAACTTTTAAGTGTGAGCTACACAGCAGTACTGGCACATGTGGAAGTTCATTAGAAATGTCGCGCACCTAGAAGCCTAGCGTTTGGAAGGCTGAGGAAGGAGAATTGCAGGGAGCTAGAGGTCAGCCTGGCTACAGAGCGAGTTCAAGGCCAGCCTATCCTGCAGTACACAGCAAGACCCTGCTCCAACAAACAAACAAACGTCACCCCCCCAAAAATAGTGAACCCCAATCCAAGACAACTCCACCAGAGTCTGTAGTCTAGTAAGATTCTCACATGAAATGTAAATCAACAAGTTAAAAACTGACAAGGACTAGTCTTCATATTTTCTTTGATCTATATGGTGGAGCCCAAATTTTTCTTTTATAAGGGAAAAGAATTACAGGTTTGCACTTGTGCCCCCTCCCCAACCCCTTACATACCCAGATGTTGGTAGTGTGTTCAACAGCATTGTTTGCTGTCCCTGTGAATAAGCTGGGATGAAAGACATTTGAAGCGTCCACAGTTAGGGTGTGATTCCAGCCGAGCAGTCTCGTAGGTGATTTTTCAGTGATGTTTTTGTGCCTGTTTCCTTTACTTAGCGAGGTGAGCAGCCATTTGTAGAGCACTGCCCTCTTCTGTAGACTCCCTTTTTAATTGAAGAGCTCCTGTCGAGCTGCACAGGTAGACTGCACACGTGTGTCCCGTTCTGCCACCCAGAGGAGCCCCAGCTCCGGGCTGAGAGCTGGCCTCACTGCCAGTTTCTGGAGTGGGCTGCCTTTAATGGACTTTGGCCCAGAAATCCACAATGGCGCCACGATAGGTTCTGCTACTTTTGACAGAAACGCAAACTCCCTGTAGCGCCAGGGCAGATTGTGCGGAATATCTGACTCATAATATATTTGACATAATCTAATTGAAAAAATGAAATACATGCATGTCCATTACACTTTAAGTATTATATGTTTTTCACAATATAGCATGGCATGTCAATTTAATGAGAGAGGAAGATGTAGAGGCAATGATATAAAAAGTATCTCTCTTGTCATGACATACCAATTACTGCCATACTGTCTCTCAAGTAAAGGTTTGTTTTTTTTAAAAAAGGGTAATAAATGAAAATGAGACAAAAAAGTTACAGGACTGTCCTGCTACAAGGCTGTATATGGTTAATTTTTAAGTTTCTGTGTAAAAATATGTAAATGCTCATTTTTATTTTTAAAATACTTTTCATCTTTTTAATCTTTTTTCTTCATATTCTGGAGAGACTCAAAGTTTAATATATCAATACTTGATAGAAAATACTTGTTCCATGTTATGTCTAAGATGTTTGATATCCAGACAGTGAGGTTAAGATCAACTGCCTATGTTATAGGGTAATAATAATAAGCCTCTCTTCTGGAGGGTTAACAAACTAAGTTTGCAGACCAAAAATTAGAGAAAAAGAAGGGCTGCAAGACAGCTAACATTTTGTCCCTAGCCTTTCAAGGTCAGTGAAGACTCAGGACATAGGAGAACCTGTACTGTAATAGCATGTAACTCAGTTGTGTCCCAGATTTTCTGATCAAGGAGATTATAGGGCCACAGAAGAAAGTGATAGATGATGTGGAGTGTGCTTAAGGAGAGTCACATGGAAAGAAAACATTTTCTCAGGCTTTCAGAGAGAGCAAATTGGTCAGGCAATGGCTGTGACTCATCCACATGGCTGACACTCACAAAAGATCTACAAACTGCAGTACAGGGTTTCAGGATAAATCCTGAGGGGATTTGACTGATCTTGGCAGATACAAAAGTTATCTCTCTTGTTATAAAGGTCTTGTTTTATCTTGGTCCTCACCATCCAGCAGAGAAGTATGAAAACAAAGTATAAAAAGTAAAGCCATATTAACATGCTGAGCTGTAAAAGGCACAAGTCGACAACTTCTGACATTGCCTGTCTTATGGAAAACCCACTACTATTATGGGTTACTGGACTATAATGGGATATTTTGCTAAATTCATGCACCTACAGTATTTAAATGATAATGGAATACCCTTCTCTGACAAAATTAACCAAAAAAGGGGGATAAAAATGAATGACCATTTTGTATCAGTATACTCAAAATAGCTAGGATAGGTATACAGCTACATTCTCTTAATTCAATGAATAGAGAGGTTTGTTCTAATAGTGTTTGAGACAAGATATCATGTCTGAATCTTGTACAATAAATAACCACTAAAACAACAATATGCAATGTATTAATTATTGAAACTGTGCTAGAAATTGGTTGTGAAAGTGTCTCATTGCTATTTATTTCTCAATAAAATTATTTAAAAAGCATACTTTACATGGAAACAAGAATCGCTCTGTAAACAATATAAATTCTACTTATGTTATGACCTAAATATAATATGTATTCATAAATTAAAGAAAATTGATAAGAACTTATTTTTTTCTTTGGTACTAGGGATTGAACTCGGGACCTTGGCATGTGTTTATTCTACTGAGCTATCTCCTCAGCCTGCTGAGAATTTCTGTAACAGAATCTTATCAGTTGTTGCCTCAGTGGCAAAATAAAAACCGTGAAATTTATTAAGTGCAAATCTGTGGTTAATTTACACATAAATACATAAAATTACAGTATGTTCATTTATGGAAAATACCTATGTCCACTTACTGAACTCTTGAGAAAACTGAAAAATGTTGTCTTTGAAATCTATTGACATTGTCCTCACAAATATGTCGTACCACAAAAACCCTAATTTCCAATTAGAACTTAAGGAGAATGTACCCTAAAATAAAAGCTTGTTTGGTTTATAAAGCCATATGGTATAATCAAAATTATTTATTTATTTAATTGGCCCCAAAATTGAACTCAGGATCTTGCACTTGCCAGGCAGGCACTCAGGCCACTGAGCTACATCCCCAACTCAAAAATATTTAGTAGCTGGGAACTCTCTGTGGAGATTCCCAAGGGTCATAAATATAGATTTTACTTCTTTGTGCCACTGCTATAAAATCCTAGAGATTCCTATAGCCCTAAGGCAATCTAGAGACGTATAATTTCTGAAGATAATTTATCAAATTATTGATTTAATACAGATAGTGCTTTTATAAAGATTGACTTTTGCCAAACTATCAAGCCAAGTCACTGTTTTTTTTCTCATTATAATTCCCTTGGCTAAAGTCCTTATTACTAGGTTTTGTTGGATGAAGTTGCTGCTTGAGAATTTTTCTTTAGCTCTCTGTTTATCTACCTATCTACTTATAATAAAATGGTTTTGGGGAAAGTTAACTGAGCCAGGAAGCAGCGCTTCTCCTCAGTCTAACCCTACTGGTATTTGTTTACCTGAGTCAGGCCTCCTGTGGCTTGTTAAGGTGACGTGTCTGTAGGTTTTGACCTGCTCCTACTGGGTAACCATTATTGGCTACCAGGCCAGAAAATTGGTGATTTTTCACAGGAGTCCATGATGTTTTAGGTGCAATGCCATCAATTATCAAAATATATAACTTATTCTTCTGTACCACCCATGTGGAGGTTCTGAAATTTTCTTGCAAATCCCTCCTCTGGGTGGTTCTGCAGCTACATTTCACTTCTTACATGAGACAGGATTTCAGATGCATCCTCTGCCTAGGAAGACACATGGAAGACATAGACTAGACCCACTATATGTACTTTCCTCATCTGATTTTCTGAATCATTATCATCACAATAGTTTAACCCTGGAAGAGTAAAGCTGACTGTGCTGGGCCAATGATATCCCTAGTGACGGATCACCCTTGCAGCTGAGGAGCCCCAAGGTCTATAAACACCTGAGCCCCTCTTCCCTTGACTTCCTGTTGTGCTCACTTCCTGTTTCCTGTGGTACCCTGGCTGGAGGCCTGAAGTGATGAAGATTACTAGGGTGTCAGTTGTGGTCCTTATGATTTTTGTGTCCATTCATGGTTTAGAAGATGGTAAGGAAAAAAAGGAGATTCTGGAGGGCGGCCTGTCTGGCACTGGTATCCTTTCTTGTGTAAGACTGAGTTTGGGAATTAGTGTTTTATTATCTGGTGATCCTCTGCTAATAATGATTGCCATCCTCCACTCAGATACGCTAACTTACTTTTGAATCCTCAACCAGGTGACCTCAGGATTTTAAATATTATACATCTTATGTATCTTTAAGATAACATTGAACATTATTTATCGTACCATAATGATGTATACCTGACTTAAACATTAAAAGGAAAGCACCTGATTGCTTTTTCCAAGTATTTACAACCAAGTACTAAAGCGTTTCAGGTCTACATCCATTATGCTTGGAAATACTTCAGCAATGTACTCTTTTTTTT
>NW_004524859.1:737361-782961 GCF_000260255.1 Octodon degus
AGCAGGAAACTCTCCGCACACTCACCGGACCTGGGCTAGGACTGGGTCTCAATGTACTCTTGAGGTCTATTTATTTGTAGATTGACCTTTGAGTATCCTCCAAAGAACCTGTGGATAATTGATTTACGAGCCTTTATGGCTTTTCTACATTTAGATGAAAGACCGAGCCAAGGAGATAATTTATCCAAGGCCACACAGTGGGAGGTGCATAAACCGAGCTGCGCCATTGGCATGCAGAGTTGAGCTACAGGTCGTTAGAGGTGAAACGCTTTCTGAGCTGTCGCCTGGTGACAGACACGGCCTGTGATGCTTTCCTTTCTTTCTCTCATCAGTGATTACCTCCTGTAGTGAACGGTGGCTGTGGGTGAGAGTGTCATGGCGGCTTCTTGGGCACATCCTGGAACCCCGGCATTCTGAACTGTACCTAGGAACTGGTTGCCTCGCAAATGGAAGAGTGATGGACTACTTTGAGTATTTTTATTCCATCTCTCGTTGTGGGATCAAAACTGAGGTAAGAAAGTTATCATTTAGACAATGTTCTTTGGTTTTCTTTCTTTCTTTCTTTCTTTCTTTCTTTCTTTCTTTCTTTCTTTCTTTCTTTCTTCTTGTCTCACTGTGCAGTTCAGGCTGGCCTGAGCTTCCTTTGAGACCAGGCTGGTCTCGGGTTCGCAAGGATCCTTAGCCTCCCGAATGCTGGGGTTGCAGGTGTGTGCCACCAAGCCCAGTTTCTTTGGTTTTATTTTCAATGCTACAAAATATTATTAAGGTTAACTATAAATTCATTTTATAGCAGATATCATAGTTCTTATTCCTTAGTCTTTGGGTCATTTCACAATAGAAAGGATGTCAGGTAAAACCTGGAGCCTTACCCGTGGCGCATGACTTGTCTAACTTTTCAGTGTATCTCTTCTGCCTCTGATGGTGAGATTTTTATATTCTCTATGACGAAATCTACACAGAGTGAAACATTTCATTTTGAAACACACTGGCCGTCTCCTACCGGTTAGTCATTGTCTAAATCTTCTAACTGAAATAAGGTCTATAAACTTATACAGCTGCTGTACAGCTAAAGGGCTCAATCATTCCTGAGATTGCATAGAGAGAGAGAGAGAGAGAGAGAGAGAGAGAGAGAGAGAGAACGAACAAGGGGAAAGGGCCTACATAAAGTGAGAGAAATCAGCAGATTATCCAGCAGTTATGCACGTGCTGTGCTGAGACGCATCTTAGAAGTCCTAGTTTCCTTCATCCTTGTTATACCTAGCCGAGGTCATACTTGCTCGATGGCGCTGACCAAGCCTCCGCTGGCTTTGGCACCCTTCAGGAGCCCCGTCCTCAGGCCGTGTCACGCCCGCCCTTTAGCGATGAGGACAGAGGCAGGGCCGCCTCTCACCGCAGCTCGGCGGGGAGCCTGGTGCGCGCTGGTGCGGAGCTCTGACGTCTCTCGCGTTGGATGCCCTGACATCTCTTGTGTCAGACGCTTTTGCTTCGTGTTAAGTTCTCCTTGGATCTGGCCTTGGCAGCCTGCTTTTCCATTTTGGCCCCATTCGATCTCATTTTGAGTTTGTAGAAGGTGGGACTGAAGTAGATGGTGAATGTGTAAATTAAAAAATTATTACAGTTATGTTTAAATACAAAATCCATTACAGTAAAGCTACGGCGCTGTGAACCCCCCTCAAATCCTCCCCTTCCTTCTGAACACACTTGGCCCATTATTCACGCCTCTTTCTTTCTTTCTAAAAAAATAATTTTATTAAGAAAGAGGTAGCAATGAAATAGTTTCAAAACAGGCTAGTAAGGGCCGGGGAGATGGCTCAGTAGAGTGAGAGCTTCCCTGGCAAGCACAAGGGTCTGAGTTTGGTTCCACCAAAAAAAAAAAAAAAAAAAGAAAGAAAAAAGAAAAAAAAGCACACACACGAAAACCAGGTTAGTAGTACAGTTACAAGGTCGGGGAGATAGCTCAGTAGAATAAGTGCAGCAAGCGCAGGGTCCTGAGTTCAATCCCCAGTACAAGAAAAAGAAAAAAAGTAGTGCAGTTACAGTAATTAACACATTGCATATTGTCTTTGTAGTTATTCATAGTACAAGATGCAGACATGATATCTTGTCTAAACACTATTAGTGCAAAACTTTCTTCTCATTGAACTAAGAGAAAGTAGCTGTATTTTTATGCATATATATATACATATATATATATGTATATATATATATATATACATACATACTACCAAATGACCCTTCACTTATATCCCCCTTTTCTGTTTACCTTTGTCAGAGATGGATATTCCATTGCTGTTCATCTATTGCATGAATTCTGCAAAGCAATCCAATATAGTCCAGTAGTCCATAATAGTAGTGGGTTATCCACAGGACTGGCAATGTCAGAAGTTGCTGACTTGAGCCTTTTACGGCCCACATATTAATATGGCTTTACTTTTTATACCTTGTTTTTATACTTTCCTGCTGGATGGACCTAGATAAAGCAAGATCAACATAACGAAATGTAACTTCTGTATCTGACAAGGTCAGTCAGATCCCCTCAGGACTTACCCTGAACCCTGAACCGCAGTCTGCAGATCCTTTGTCAGTGTCAGCCTGCGGATGAGTCACATCCATTGCTTGACCAGTTCGCTCTCTGCAAAAGCCTGAGGGAATGTGTTCTCTCTAGGTGACCCTCCTTAGGCACACTCTACATAGTCAATGACTTCTCCCCGCTTTCTGAAGCCAGGCTGGAATCTGCTTCTGCATCTTTCCGAGCCGTGATCAAACACACGGAGAACGCTGCGGCCGCGGGCTGTCCAGCGGGAAGGGAGGTTTGCGGTCCATGAGGGCGCCGCCCAGCCGCTCCCTCCCCGGGTCCCCCTGTGCGACCGACCGAGGATCCTCGCAGCAGGAAGGAGCGCGGCAGGGGAACATTTGCGCTAATTCCGGACATCGAGGGGCCACAGCAGTGCAGCTGGGGACACTCACACAATAGGATTTCCAGGATCTTTTCAGGAAGTGGTATGAACAATGGGATCTTTGTGTTTAGAGCGAGGGGACCATTTTAAGGGGGATTAATGACACTATGTCTTCGAAATCTAAATATTCACTGCATTTTCTGGTCTCCCCTACGTGATTTAGGTTGATTGATTGTGTTCTTGGATCCAGACATCTACCCCATGCTTGGGGTCAACCCTGAGTCTCCCAGTACCTAAGCAGTACTTTCTATACACCCAGATTTATACAGACAATTGTTAAATAAAATATAAGCACTTAATAAACACTTGTGAAATGAATGGTTGCCAGTTCAGATAATGCTGAATTATTCAGTGGAATAATTCCACTCCTAGTGAAATCTTTCAGGTATGTTTGGAGGATGTTTTTAGGGAAGAGGATTAGTATTTTCCATTGGGAAAGCACATAGGTCCTGAAGTTTTAACGTGCAAATCCTGGGTAAAAAAGCTGCCTGAAAAAAAGATCAACCCAGGGAAAGAAAAAAGGATATAAGATTCTTTTTCAAGGGAAATGGAGAAAAAGATACTTGATAATGTGATGGATTTTTAAAATCTATTTATCTATCATTTATTTATTCATTGGAACCAGAAATAAAACTCAGGACCTTGGGCTGGCCAGGCAGGCACTTGTGCCGCTGAGCTATGTCCCGGCCCTATGATGGATTTTGACAACATCAAGTTATTCCTAAGGCCTGTCTACCTGGGAGTCTCAGGCACAAGGACCAATATAATCCCACAGGTGAACATTTGAGATGAAATTCAAGGTCTTTAACATGTAATAGATACATCCTGTGCGACACTCAACCCTACAAATTCTTACCAGATCCTTCTGTGGGTCGAAAACTTCCACTTACTTATTCTTTCTGGTCACACAAAAAGTAAATGTGAAATGTAGAATTTAAGCTTGTGCAATGTAAGGAGTAAGAAGCTCTTGAGCAGTGTGTTTTTAAGAAGCGAAATGGCTCAGCCACAGATGAGTACTCCACAGGCACACACGGTATCCCACTGTGTGTGTGGGGTAAATGCTCATTTTAGACACTGCTTTATGTGTTTTGATTCTAGAATGTGGACTTTTAGCCCATAACCTCCAGACGGGATGGAAATGACCTGTTTTGTGCTCTTCACCTGTGCAGGTGCGGCCGTGGGGGATTCTCTTCGAAAGCTCAATCACTTATGCACCAGAAAATTCAGATGTCATGGGTTCCTTACCAGTTGTGTGCTGCATTCCAAAGTAAGTTCCCTGAGATAAAGGTTATTTGACATTAAGTTGTCTGGTGCCAGGTGTTCCTAGGAAAACCCTGGTAAGCCTCCCTTGTCTAGGTGTCCCACGTCTGTCCCTACTATTTCTAGCTTGCCCTTAGCCAGCGCCTGACAAAGGGCCATTAGAGTGATCCATGCTTTCTCTTTGGAAATGGGTTAGACCTAAGAATGACTCCAGAAACTTAAAAGCAAAGTATTCCGCTGACATATTCAAAGCAGACAGAGTATATTTCTGGTGATTTATAATGTTATACAAAAATCATGGCCAGCAATTGAGGAGTATTCTCTCCTTATCTAATGGAAATAATCTCTGTTACAAGAGAATGCAACAGAAGTTCTGCAGATGCAGAGGGGTTCTCTACACTGAAGCTCTCGCTATCAGCAATCTGAATCCCGTGGAGAAAAGCAGAGCTAGATCATTGTATTTATTTTACTATCATTGACGTTCAACAATGTTATTGAAATTTCTATTCCTTAACATTTTTGATCCTCCTTATATAATATAAAAAGAGAACTTGTAGATCACATTCGCAATTATATGTAAATTTAATGTTTCCTTCCTCTCATATTTCCAGCTCTGCCCAAAGCATTTGGAGGCAGGCAGGAGCCAGCATTGTCTATGGACACGCTCTTGCTTTTTCTACTGTGTTCCATATTCACATATGAGAGCGGGTGAGAGACTGCAAAGTCCAGCTGGTGCTTAGTTACCTGGTGCAACTGTGGCTCCTCCCAGCAGTACTGGCTAGAGTCTAACACAGTCCAGATCGCAAATAAGTGAATTTCTTGGGGAGCTCCCACAAGGGCAGATCGTCCCAACTGCAGAATTCCTAACAGGGTAATCTAGGTCAGGCTCTATCCATTCCACACAACTCCATCGCCCTCTGGGTGGTCATTCATTCGTTACTCTAGCGTCTTGCTTTTTGGGGGGAGTTTCCTTTCCAAGCACTCTTGGGCGGTGCCTTGGGTCTAGAGCTGGAAGCTGGGCACGTGGTAGGGAACGGAATGAACACGCCCCACTGAATGGTCAAGGAGAGTGTCTGCGTCACGCTCCCCTCCCCGCCTCTCCCGGCACGTCCTCACATAAACAAGCAGCCACGTGGGAGGAAGATGCCAGTCTCGTACTACAACCATCCACGGCGTTTGTGGGTTGATTTACAGCACTTTGCTCTGGCTTCGTAAAGGGGAGGAGCGCTTCAGTGACTCTCACACCTTTCCACCCAGGGCGAGAGTTGGAAGCTTTCTGTGTATCATTCTTTGCAGACGAGTAGTGAAGTGCACAGAGACAGTGGAGCTGCTCTGGGCATCGAGTAAGAACTGCTGGCGCGGGGCACTTCTCATAAATCAGCTTTGGGCCCCATTTGCATTTTTATGGAGTAATGAGGAGTTCCATTCTGCAGTTCTTTCCTCTGTAAAGTATGAAGTTACATTTTCTGCTGTTGACTTAAGCCGGTTGATTGGGCATTCTGTCACTCGTGACCCAAGATTTGGTCTAATTTGGTTTCTTTCCCGGCACCGCAATCTTTTCTTTACTTCTTCCCCCGGACAGTATATGCGCAAGCCTCAAATCTCTACATAATGATTTCTCCCATTCAGAGAATTTAAGTTCACTTTTTGGAGAAGAATAAAGGAGAGTAATGGTCATGGATCCAAAAAATCTGCAGGAAGCCAGAGTTCCACTTCACTGCAAGGGGGAAGCTCAGAGACCTGCCCAGGAGGGACATTCAGGTGGGTTTCTGCCTCCTTCCTCACTCTGTGCTTCAAGGACCACTTGTGCAAAATGGCGTGGTCTGGAGGAAGTGCCGAGAATCACATGCTGTGCACCAGGTTCCCAGGCTCTTTGAGGTCAGGGTCGCTGAGATGGCAAGTGACTGAGTCCTCTAAAAGTGTATTTATTTTGAGAAGAACACTTACCATGAAATCTACCAGAAACCTTTCAATGTCTGGTACATTATTCTTGATTACAGGTTCAGTGTTGGATAGCAGATCTCTAATGCTTATGTGTCTTTCTCTTTCTTTACTTCTCCTCCTCTTTATGCTTTTTTTTTGTTTGTTTGTTTTTGAGACAGGGTCTCCCTCTGTAGTTCAGGCTGACCCTGAGTTCCCTCCATACCCCAGGCTGTCCCCAAATTCCCAATGATCCTCCTGCTTCAGCCTCCTGAGTGCTAGGGTTACAGGCATATCTCATCACACCTGGCTCTTTATGCATCTTTCTTAAATGGAAATTTATACCTGTTGAGTGGCTCACTCCCCACTTCCCTGGACTCTCCCATCACACCCCATGCCTCTATAGATAGTACTTCTTTTAATTAATTTTTAATTAGCTCATGTTTGCGATACTTAGTGATCACAGTCATCACTGCGAATCTGCACATATCAACTCTTCCCCATCCCCTCCTCCCTTCAAACTTTCTTCCCTTCCCCATTAATGGAAAGCTGTTTCCATTTTCCTCATTGCTCTTTTCCTAAATCCTCTTTGCCCTCCTCCTTCCTTGCTCCCCTTCCTGTTTGAACAAGTTCTTCTGGCTTGCTAATTTCTATCCTCCATTTCGCTCCCCATTTGTACTTTGGGTTTCTCATTCAGGTGAAAAAGTGCAACATTTAAATTTCTGCATCTCGTTTACTTCAGTTATGAGTACGGGCTCAGGGTGTGTCCACTTACCTAAAGATGTCGCTAGTTTCCCCTTCTTTGTGGAACACTGGTGATCCGTTGCATGTACATTTTACGCATTTACCTGTTGATGGGTATGTGAGCTGCCTCCAAGCTTTGGCTGTTATAAACATGAGTGCGCATGTGTCATTGTGGTAGGGTGACTGCAGCCACTTGGGGAAGACACCCAGGAAGGGGACAGCAGGGCTGAATGGAAGCTCCTGGGAGTGTCTGGGGAACCTCCGTGCTGATTTCTGTAGTGAGTTCACCAGTTTGTGCTCCCACCAACCGTGGGGAAAGTTCTTTCTCCTCACAGCCTCCCCAGCATTTATTACGGGTTGGTTTATTGACGATAGCCTTCCTTTCTGGAATGAGATGGAATCTCCGTGTTTTCATCAGTGCTTCTCATATATCCAGAAATGTTAAACATTTTTTTCATTTATTTGCTCTTCATATCTCTTCACCTGCCAAGTGTCTGTTTCATTCAGATGCTCATTTTTGGATTGGGTCTTTAAAGTTGGGGGCCTATTTTTTGAGTTCTTTATATATTCTAGATATTAGTTCTCTGTCTTAGGAATCATTTGCATTTTTTCCTATTTTATGGGTTGTCTCTTCACTCTGTTGGTGGTTTCCTTTGCTGAAGAAGCTTTTTAATTTGATATTTTCCTGTTTTTTTTTATTTTACTACAGTATGATCCCTTTAATGAACATAGATACAAAAGTCTTCCACAAGGTGCTGGCAGACAGTGCAGCAAACCATCATCAAGATTTCCCTTCTGGGTATTTTTCGAGAACTAAAAACCTCAATTCACAGTGATAAATGTGCACCCATGATTATAGCAGCGCAGTCTGTCATCTCTAAAGCTTGGAAACAACCCAAATGCTCACCAACTGAGGAACAGCTAAAAAAGATGTGAATTTTTTTTGAGACAGGGTCTCACTATGCAATTTGGGCTGTCCTTGTGCTCACTTTTGTAGCCCCAGGCTGGCCTAGAATTCATAGCAATCCTTCTGTTTCAACCTCCCGAGTGCTGGGATTACAGGCATGCACTGCCATGCCTGGGGTTCCAGGATTGGCACGAGAGTGTCCAGGGTTCCTGGGTGGCATGGCATGCAGGGCTAGGGATCGAAATTGGGACCTTGTGTTTGCAGGTAGGTTCTTATACCTCTGGGCTATTTCCCCAGACCCAAGATGTGATATTGTTATACAATGGAGTATTACTCAACTACAAAGAAAGATAAACTCAAGGCTTTCATAGGTAAATGGATTAAACCAGAGACCATACTGGTAAGTGAAATAAATCACCTGTATGTGCAAACATCATATTGTCTCACTAGAATAAGAACCTGAAAGTAAATAAAATCTGAAAGGTACAATAGATACTGTGAACAGGAAAGTAACTATTCAAAGGGAAGGAACAACTGGGCTGAGGGAAAGGAGGAAAGAAAGAAAGAAGGAAAAAATATATAGATACACAGAGTAGCTCTGGTCTATTGAAAGGAACAGTAAATACTTAAATTTTTTCTTTTTATTTTTTTGACCAAATTTCCATGCTTATATCTGATAATCTAAACAACTAATTTGAAGACAATGTTATGCAATGTAACAACCATCATTGAATTCCTATCATTTTGTTTAGTGAAATTCTGTATCATTTCCAATTTTTCTTTACTAGTTTTTATTCTTTTTGTTTTAAATCATACACTGTGGCCAAGTAGAATTCATTCCAGGGATGCAGAGATGGTTCGCCACACACAAATAATAAATGTAATACACTACTGTAACAGCAACAAGGAAAAAAAACTTACATGTTCATCTGAACAGAGGTAGAAAAATCATTTGACATAGTTCAAAATTAATTCATCATAAAAATACTAACAAGAATCAGAATACAAAGTTTTGTATCTCAATTTGATAAAAAGCTGTCTGTGGCAAATCAATAGCAACATCACAGTAAATGGATTAAAAACCAGAAGCTTCTGCTCTAAAATCAGGAACAAGACAAAGGTGTCTACCATCAACGCTCCTTTTCAATGTAGTTCTGGAAACATTAGCCTGAGCAATTAGACAAAAGAGAGAAATAAAAGGAATATGGACAGGAATAGATTTGACTATTTTTGTTTTTATTTTTATTTTTTATTTTTTATCCTGCCTCAGGTTTATTTGTACAAAGAGCGCAGGAGGACACCAGCCCCCCACAAATGGCACCCCAGGGCTCACACCAGTCCTTCTGCTTTTACATCAGCAGAAAAGATGCTTTTACTGTGGAACCTTCATGGGGGCCTGGGCACCTTTGGGGGCCTGGGCTGGAGCAGAAGCTGGAGACTGGGCCTTGGTTGGCGTCTGGGCCTTTGGGCAGCAAGCCCTGAGACCCTCGGCAATGCAGGCATGCATACACTTCCCAAGCTTGGGGTGGGCAATACAGGGAAGCCTGCGGTTTACTCCTTTTGGAAGGATCTTGGGCTTGACCTCCTCGGGCTTGATGAGGGCCTTGGTAGCCTCGGTGCGTGCACTCAGGGCCTTGGCACTGTTTGCTTGCATCTTCTTGAGGCCCTTCTTGTTGTGCTTCTTGGCAAAACACATGTTCCTAAGGAACTTGGGATCCACCTCTTCAGAGATTCGTTTTTTTTTTTTTTTTTTTCTTTTGTGGAACCGGGGATTGAACTCAGGCCCTTGCGCTTGCCAGGGAACCACTTATTCCACTGAGCCATCTCCCCAGCCCCTCAGAGATTCCTATCTTTGTGACTGAAGTTTCTTGGTGCCATTTCTGTGCCTTTTTTAGGACTGGTTGCATATGGTGTGGTTCTTGGACTTGGCCATAACTGCATTATAAACTGGTGACCAAGCGCCTGGAACTGGAAGATGAAAAAAAAAAAAAAAAAAAAAAAGCTAGATTTGACTATTTTTAAATTCTTTCCGTAAGTGCAATTGAGCAGTATTTGTCTTTCTCCAACTGACTCTTCTCACTTAGCACGATGCCCTCAAGAGTGTTACATAGTGTAGCATTTCCCTTGGGAAAGCTGAATGGTATTTCAGTGTGTGTGTGTGTGTGTGTGTGTGTGTGTGTGTGTTTGTGTGTGTGTAATATTCTCTTTCTCCATGTGTCAGTGAACATTTGGGGAAGGCTATTTCCACATGCTGGATACTGTGAACAGTTCTGAGTCCAAAATAAGAGAGCTAAAATATCTTCAAAATCCTGATTCCAACAAATGACTAAAGTTTTGTGATATAAAAATAGGGTCCTAGCAGACCAAGGCATTTCATTATCCTTTTAGGTGAAAGAGTCTTGTCACTGTGTCCACCTGAGATACTGAAATCGAAACACTATAGGCCTCTTTTCTAGTGTAACTGAAAAGGATTTCTCTTACCACCTGAAGAAGGCTGTTACAAAACAAAACAAAACAAAACAAAAAGCTGATGTTGCAGTGCTCGATCACTCATGCTAACTACAATGCCTGTGGAAGTTCCCAGTCCCATTCCTGGGTACATCAAAGACTTTTCTCTTACTGGTTTGATATTGATAGGATATCTACTGAGGACACAAAGACAATTATTTGTCTCTGACCAAAACTTGCATATGTTTTCATTAATTATTTAAACATAATATAACAGGAATATAAAAGTGACAATTTTGCAAAATTTAGTCAATACAAGAATCTACTGGTTGGAAGGACACCTGCCTTAGTGATGCTATGGAGGGCAAATTGTTAAGTGATGAAAGTAAACTATCTTTTCTCATGTTCTCAACGGTGGAAACCTAGTGGCTCTGGGAGTTCTGCTAATGGCTGCCTGTCAGTACTACTTCATGACTGTTTGTCTTTCATTGCAGGAACATCGCAGGACAACATCCATTTTATGCCTTCTAAGTATGGAAATTTACCTCTAAATTTCAGACAAGAGACAACCACCTCAGCCCTAGAACTGTGGCTCCCAAAGTTGGTTGTGTCTGCTGGAGGCTGGGCGAATGCCTATGGACATCATCTTTTAGCTATTTTAAAATTATTATTTTAAATAAAGAATTTTATCTGCAGTCTATATTTATGAGTGTTTTGGTGTTTGTGGGGAGAGAGCTTTTTCAAAGTCTAAACTTCTAATGAAGGTTATTCTTAATATAAAAGTTTGCAATTCTTTTTTTTTTTTTGTGGAACCGGGGATTGAACTCACACCTTTGCGATTGCCAGGGAAGCGCTTATTCCATTGAGCCATCTCCCCGGCCCATGCAATTCTTAATAACTTTATTATTTGGAAAAAGTTATTGTCCTGACTTGTATGGCACTATAGACTATTGTATGGAACTCTAATTGACAACTGAGAAGGAATTCTAATGTATCCTAGCTCTTACTAATATTTGTATCACTTCCTCCTGATAATAGGTGTAACATAAGAGGAGTTTCCCCCTTGAAGTTGAGCGCTGCCTTCCTGCCGATATTTTGGACCCATGACCATTACTGTCTTTTAAGTTCTCCAAACAGTAGACTTAAATTCTCTGAATGAGAGAAATGATTAAGTAGAGATTTGAGGCTTGCGCATATACTGTCTGGGGGGAGAAGTAAAGAAAAGATTGTGGTGCCAGGAAAGAAACCAGTAATATTTTCTGATGACACAGAGGCGTGGGAAGCAAAAGCAGAAATGGCCAAGTGCACTCCCTTCAAACTGCAAATCATCAGACACAACAAGGAAACGAGCAGCAGGGCGAAGCTGGCTATAGATGAGGACGGGGAGCTGTCCCCAGTCCATCTCACAAACAGCAGCCGTGGTACAGAAAGAACACAAAAACTTTTAGAAACCCACATAATCCAACTAGGCACTAAAGAACTTACTGATGTTGATGAATACTCATCAACATGAGATCCATGTATCTTTTTAAATGTTGCTTACTGTATTTCTGTACAAGAGGAATGTTTCAACCGATTTTTACAGGTGTCAACCAATGTTTTTTCCAGCTGGGCACACATTAAATCTAGCATCATGGGAGTTTTATTGTGCAGTGAAACTTTTAAACTATCAGTATAAATGCCAGGATGCTACAGAAAACATCCACAGGAACTTTTTTCAACTTGCTTTTGAATAGGTTCGCGAACATTCCTAAATGATCCAACATACAACTGAGAAATGGCACATCTTTTTCTTGTAGTTTGTATACAGTGGAAAAACATGTATATATTTATACAAAGTTTAACTAATAGACACTAGAAGGTTAGCAGTTTAATAAGTGTATAGGTGAGAAATGTAATAAAAATAATAAGAATTTATTCAGTGTCCATCACTTACTTCCACAACCCAGTGTTATTTTAATAAAACCCACTGCCAATTAGGCCTCTGGAATATATTATTTTTTCAGTTTGTAGTACTGCTGCCCACCTTGGTTCTTTACAACTAACAGAAAACTGCTGAAAAGTAGGGGCAAGCATTTGCAAAACCAAAAAGCCTCCAGCTTATATGAGCCTGATGGAACTTCTTCCCCAGCCATGACTGAAACCACCAAGAAACCACCAGAATGGAAGTCGCCACGTATCTTGCCTGGATCTGAGAGATACGCTGGACTTACTTCCAGCAGAGGAACTGGACACCAGGCCGTGTGTAGTCTAGGGCTGCACTGGTAAGTCCAGCCAATGTTTGAAAATTGACTGTCTTTATTTTAAAAAAGTGACCACCAAAATAGAGTCACTAAATTTATTTTAAAAATCATACAACCTTTCTTACAGAAGAGCCTCACACCCTGCACACTGCTCTGCACAGACGCCAGGGACGCGGGGACTACTGTTACTCTCTGTCCTGCCCCCCAAATGTTTACAGTGACCGCACAAAGCAAGGTGTTCACAATAACCACATGGGATGAAATGTTTTTAAACCACCAATAATGAACAAAAAATAAAATCCACTTACTCTGCTGCTGTTTTAAAATATCAATGCTAGTTTTTGCACACCCTCTCCCCCCAACTCTGTTTGTAAGGAACTAAAACACTCTCTGGTGAACAGCAAAGCCTTCACTACACCTCAAATGCAGAACACATATGAAGCAGAGGAATGTGGGCTTTTTAAACAGAAGCAGATAAAAAAAATATACAAGACTCCTTCAGTTCACTAGTCTTAGAGAAACTTTCCAGAATACTCCTTCACACTACAAAAAAAGAAAACAAATATCTTACATTAGAATCCTTCACCATCTGCGCATTGCTTCACACTGCTCTGCAGCAAATGCCACGCATTCTGTACCTGTCCTGTGTTCCTGTAATGGTAATGATCTGATCTTCGTGGTTTTTTTTTTTTTTGGAACGAGGGATTGAACTCAGGCCCTTGTGCTTGCCAGGCAAGCACTTATTCTACTGAGCTAACTCCCCAGCCCGAGTGTTTTTTTGTTTTTGTTTTTTGATCTGATCTTCGGATCCTTCTAAAGGCTTGCCAATTTTGATAGAAGCTTCTGATTCATGATGGATTTGTTTAATCCACTGACCACCTTTGCCAATAATAGATCCAGCCAAATCTTTGGGAATAGTTCCTTGTGTAGTAATAACAGGTCCACCAAGATCACCATATGAGCGAGGACCCCCTGCATAGGAATGATCATATCTAGTGTCTCCCTGTGGTCCATGTGCCATCTGCCATTCTGATGGGCTCCACGTATCTATTGCAGAGTCGCAAGTTTCATCAATACTGAAACCAACCATGCCATCATAGCGCTCTCCAGGTCTTCCTCTTCTATCATAGGCCAATAGATCTCCTCCTCTAGGTGGTGGTGGTGGTGGTGGTGGAAGAGGAACATTCTGAGCTCTGCTACCATCCCAGCCACCTCGACCAGGAGGAGGGGGTGGTGGTCCTCGATGAGGGCTCATGTCATCACAATCTCTTCTACAGGGAGGTATGGGATGCCCACCTCAACCAGGAGGCATTCTGTCAAAACCACCTCTCCCCCGCACAGGAAATCCTACAGGTCATTCACAACGGTCATCAAACATCATGGTAAAACCACCCTAATCACAAGTTTCATCATAAAAATTGGGATCATAAGGCTGTGCACGTCCTTTGATGGGAGACTCAGATATAAGAACAAGCACGATCTTTATGCATTCTACAACCCTGTCAGGCTTTCCTCCAATAAGAACAACTCTGTCAGTGGAATGAGGACAGCATTCCTGGAAAAGCTGGATTGTTGTCTGAGTGTTCTCTCAAAGCTCTTTGATTTTAGCACCTGAGATCCCAATAATTTCTTCTGCTAGACTTTGATGAATTAACAGTCTCAACTCACAGTCAAAGTCACTTCCTTTATAGTGTTGGTAACTCAAGCATTCCTCAGCATCAGATTGGAGTGGGAGCTGGCCGGTGGCAGTGGGTGACAGCAACGGGAGTCCGCCGGTTGCAGTGGGTGATGGTGACGGGAGCCGGCCGGTTGCAGTGGGTGACGGTGACCGAAGCAGGCTGGCGACAGTGCGTGACGGCGACGGGAGCTGGCCGGTGGCCGTGGGTGACGGCGACGGGGGCTGGCTGGTTGCAGTGGGTGACGGCGACGGGAGCCGGCCGGTTGCAGTGGGTGACGGCGACGGGGGCTGGCTGGTTGCAGTGGGTGATGGTGACCGAAGCAGGCCGGCGGCAGTGGGTGACAGCAACGGCAGGCCCTCTTCCAAGGTAGGGATGATTCTCTTTAGAATTCCTCCAGTTGTTCCGAGGTCAGCACTGATCCTCACTGTGCGCTCCGGCCGCTGCTGTCTGGGACTGAAACCCGGCACTGCAGTCTGCACGGAGAGCCTGAATGTTCTTGCCTCCTTTTCCAGTCGCTGCCCCAGCATTCTGGCTCTGAAGCAGAATTTGTAATTCAACCATCTCTTTGCTGTTTCTAGATCTTTTAAATGCTTGCTCCTCTTCCATACCTTCTGCAGGACGCTTACCAAATTCACCACTGGGTTCAGTGTTGGGGAAGGTTTCCTCTGGCTGCTCCATTTCCATTTTCTTGTACTAAATGGATGCACCATCTATATGCCACAAACAAGTGGGATCAGGCAGGACACAGTGGTCGGTGCAGAGAAATGGGGGATAATGGCGGCCGCAGTGTCTTCGCCAGGACAGCCCTGTTCCTCTCCTTCGCTCTCTCACTGGCTGGGTGAGATCCAAATATCTATTTTTATTATTTTCCTATAACTTTTAAAAACCAATTTTGCACATTTATATCTGGTAACCTAAAAAACTAATTTGAAGATAACATCATATAATACAGTAACCATTGTTGAATTCCTATCACTTTAATGAAATTTTGCACCTTTTCTAATTTTTCTTTCTTTTCTTTTTTCTTTTACTAGTTTGTGATCCTTAAAAAAATAATTTAGGGGTTCGATCCCTGGGCCTGCTGTGCTGGCCCTGCCCTGGGGCATGCTGAGATGGCAATTGAGACTGGGCATGGTGGTGCGCACCTGTAATCCCAGCTCTTGGGAGGCTGTAAACAGGTGGATCACTTCAGGTTTGATCTAGTAGTGAGACCCTGAACACCCTGTAGACCCTTCCCTAAAATGCAAAAAAAAGAGACCAGTATCAGCCATCAAGGAAGACAATTCAGACCTGAGTTATCATCTTACCCTAGTTCCAACAGCTACATTAAAAATAAAAATAAATGCTTTGGGATGTGGAAGGAAGTCCCATACACGGTGGGGTGGGAATGTAAGTTAGGAGAGTCTTTTGGAGAACAGTATACAAGTCCCAAAAATAGGTCATCGAATCCAGCTAAGCCGGCGCTGGGAAGACAGCTGGAGGAGGCAGCAGCCAGCCTGTCCAGGAGGCCCGCGCACGGCCGCGTCTCGGAGATGCGAAGCCCGCAAAAGCGTGCCTCATGGTGTGCACGTGGCGGGATATTACTGCTCATGAAGAGCTGGACCCTGATCTGTGGCAGAATGGATAGAGCCAGAGCACACCAGAGGGCCAAGCACAGAGGACAAGGACTAAATGTTCCCTCATTCGGGCAAGCTAAGAAAAGCCACGACTGAGGCCGAATCCTGCCCAGAGCCGGGGGAAAGGGCAGAGGAGGGTTTCGGTGAGCGGGGGTGTGACCTACGTGCACCGGATGCGTGTGTTGACACATCACTGAACCCCTTCATAGGCACAATTAAACACATGCTAATAGGAAAATATTTTAAAAGAAATTCTGATTTCATTTTATTTTCCACACACCACTGGAAGTAAGTAAGTTAGGGGTCAAGGGGAAGATTGTATTATACTGACTTCCAAGCTGCCACCCAAGAAAAATAGGATATGGAAGCCTGTTTGCAAAATACAGTCCCCTCCTGCTTTATGGTGTCCTGTGACTAAGGACAGAGGCCATCATAAAAAAGTATAAACAGCACTAAAAATTGCAAAAGTTTATTTAAAATCATTTGTATCACAAATGTAAAATCCAGGGAAGTCCTTTTCCTGCCCAAAGACGTCATAAAAATGGAGAGAAGAGCGAGGTGTTCATTTTAAAAGGTCACGCTGGTGTGGTCCAGGGGACTCTCCTGTAGGCATGTGTCCAGCACCTTAGGAGCAGCACGTCCTCGAGCAGCCAGGGCTGGCAACAGCACTCTGTGGTCCTGAATTCATAGTTTAAATCATTCCATGCAGTAGAAGTAGTGCAATTTCTACGGCCTTGTGAGGGACAACGCTCCTGCTAGGAGGGAAACCATTGCATGATAGTGATGGGAAACAGTTATATCCCAAAAGAAACGTTTAGAATCAGCAAAGCATGAGTAGGCAGAGAGGACATCATTTTGAAACACCCCCTTTGTTTTGAGACAAGGTCTTGCTAAGCCACTAAGTTGCCCAGGCTGGGCTTGAACTTACAGTTGTCTTGCCTCAGCCTTGTAGACTCCTGAGACGAAAGGCATGTGCCATTTTACCCACCATTTAAACGATTCAAGTGTAATTGTATATATCAATCTATAAAAGGAGCTATAAACATTGAATGAGCATTTGTTGACCAACAGCATGTGCTTCAGTTATGCACGAGGGCAGCGTCTCACGTTTTTGAATCGCGAGGGTCAGAAGAGCAGCAAAGGTCATTCCTCCTGGCATACTCAGAACTGCCCAATCTGCATCATTCTTACAGCTCACCGCAGAAGGCGAGGCGGCCACTTAGTTCTTTGACAACCAGAAGGTGATTAAAAGGCGAGCGAGCATGTCAACTACCATCTTCATGAAAACTCTGGGGTCCACTCCCTGTCTATGTTACAAACTCCAGAGAGTTCTGGGAGTGTCTGACTGAAGTCTATTGATAGAGAAAAAAAAAAAAAAGAGCAAGGAGGGTGCACTTGCAAATTAACTGAGTATATGAGAAAAGAATGCTCAGCAAATGTATACAGTCACCACAACAGTGCGCGTTCACCACAATCCTGCCCTGAAGTCACACAGGCTCTCAGTGCACCGTGTATCATATCGCTGACCCCTCACCTGCTTTCATAAATGGAAACACTTCGCTGCTCAGTGAAAACGCGTTCATAAAGATGACAGTCTTCGAGCTGCTAAGTACACATATCTAATGAACGCTGCTTTCAACTCTTGAATTACTCCGTATTTACAGGGAGGACGTTTTGGCCTTTCCATCACAGGGTTTCCTGGTGACTTTCTGAAAGAGAGAAAAGAAAAATATACAGAAAACAAAAGGTATGCATCGATAGGTTCTGGCCTTAGTATACATTGCTGAACTATTATGGCGATCATCTAATATGGCTGAAGCCCTTAAAACAGCAGCTTCTCTTCCCAGAGACCACCCACCCCTTCTCCAATTCAGCCCAGGGTGCAATGTCCTTTCACCTTCCCTGCCACCTCAGGGAAGACCTCAGTCAGCTCCTCAGGTATTTCTAAGCATCCCCTCCAACTCCACCCCGGCGGAAGTCCATAAACGCCTCAGCTGTCTTTGTCTCAGGCCCGAGGATCTACCTGACCCATCTGCCCTCGATCTTCTCCTTATCTTTGGAGTTAATAAAGGCTTCTTTTATTTTTCCTGTCTCTCTACTGCACCTTTGAAAGAATCTATCACACTGTTGTCTTGTGACTCGGATACACAGACAGCGTGGGAGGCTGAGGGCCAAATGGTCAGTCCCAAGCCCCCTGCCTATTGGCTGAGGCTTTCTCCTCTAGATCCTGCCCATTTGCTGCTGCCAGCCTGTATCCAACCCCAGTCCACCTCAGACAGTCCAGGGGAGCTGATTGCCACTGAGATTTCTGGTCCCAGTTTTGAGGGGAAGCTGTGTCCACTGTCCTTACATCTTGCCAAGATGAGTGGCTCCCCCTCCCAGTTCCAAAACCACAGGCCCATGTCCAGATTTCTCTCTGCCCAGGGGAAAGAATAGGCTGTGTTTACGTTCCTTGGTAGAAGTTCTCAGGCAACACAGCCCCCTCTGTCCCTGACGACTCCCTCCTGACTACTGGGCAGAACTGGGCAGATCAGGTCTGGGAACCCCCCAGTGTTCATTATTTTGGAGGGAGGTGAGAGCCTACCCCCCAAGTCTTGCAGCCTGACTGAGCCCAAATTCAGTCACTATGGGAAATATTCATTCTTAGCCTCCAAAAGACACTCCACTGGGATGCCTCTGTAAGCTTGGCTCCCTTGGCCTCCAGGTCATACAACCAGAAAGTTAACATTCTGCTGCCAGTTGGCTTGGCCACACTATAAACTCCACAACCACAGCCAAACCCCAGGGGAAAACTTCTAACCCCTTAAAACTTCTGCTATTGCAGCAGAAAATGGTCAGAAATCCCTTAAAAGCCTTTGTTTTCTCTAATGACATGCCCCTCCCCCTAGCCACCACCCTTAATCAGGTCAGATACCCCTACATCCTGCTGGAGCCCCCTGCCGTCCTTTCTTCCTCCCCTCCGAGCGCCTTGGCTGTTGGCCACCGCTGGCCACTGCTGGTGCCTGGAGCCTGGAGCCTTCGCTGTAGCCGCTGCTTCACCTTCTGACCTCTCGACTTTCAGGGGCCAAAGTGACACCTCACTCTTTGCTCCCTCTCCACGGCCATTCTCTGTGCCAGTCAGTCCTAATTCCTCATATTCCTCACCACCCACCCCTCCAACTTGGAATCCAGTCGTAGTCTTTTTCCCTCCAGGTTTCTCACTCAGAACAAGTAATAACAATTTTTTTTCCCCTGCAGCTTATGCCCCTTCCTCTGCCATCAAATTGACGGCAGGATAACAGCCCACCGAGCACAGAGCACACCAGCTAGCACATGGGTGTCTACTGTCATCCTGTCAGCTCTCCTTGCCCCCCAGATGATGCTCCTGTTCAGCAGGAAGCAGTCTATGAGACATACCACCCCTTTCATAACAAACAAAAGATGTAAGTGATAGGTTCTGGCCATAGTATGAATTGCTGAATTATCATGGTAGTCTTTGAATATGGCTGAAGCCCTTAAAGCAATAGCTTTCAAGATGACCTCCCCCCTTCCAAGATGACTTCCCTCCTTCTTCCCCAATTTAGCCCAGGGTACAATTTTCTTTTACTTTTTCCGCCATCTCAGGGAAGACCCCAACCAGCTCCTCAGGTATTTCTAAGCATCCCCCTCAAACCCCACCCCTAGAAAAGCCCATAAATGCCTCAGCTTTCTTTGTCTCAGGCTGGAGGATCAACCTGACCCATCTGCCTTTGATCTTCTCCATGTCTTTGGAGTTAATAAAGTCTTTTATCTTTCCTATCTCTTTCCTATGCCTCCAAAAAAGCTACCATGTATGAGACTCTTCTTGCCCAAGATCTGTTCAGACAACACTCACACAGGAGAGGGGTAGCAGGGAGCAGGAAGAGAAGGTGGAATGGAAGGGCCTCCTTCCCTGACATCTACGGGAGCCTAATTATGCCACTTCCCCACAAGCACTGGAGCTCCAGTGATTTTACAGGAAGCAATCATGAAGAGAGGCATAGACTGAGCTGAACCTTGCCCTCCCCGGCCCCTGTGCCCAGCATCAGAAGCAGCGAAGGAAGGAAATCTAACTTTGAGAGAACACTGAACACAAAGACTCGATGGTGCTTGCTACACAAAGACCCAGCAGTGTTCTAAAGAACAAGAAAATTCCCCTGACACAGTTGGTCCACTGCTTTACTCTGGAGTCCCAGCTATGGAACTTGTGTCTCCCCAGAAGTTCGAAGGACACAACACTGCTCAAGGAGAGTCATGTGGAGAGAAAGCATTCTCTTGGGCTTTCACAGAAAGCAAATCGGGTTAAGTTGAGCTGTGGGGGACTCAGGTCAATAATTTCTGACATTGCCAGTTAAACAGAAGACCCAATGCTATTATGGGCTACTGGACTCTTTTAGAATATTTTGCTGAGTTTACACACCTATAATATTCAATAACGGAACTTAGAAAAAATGGGGTATACAGATTAATGTCCATTTTGTATCTGTGTATTCAAAGTGGTTGGGATAGATATATAGTTACATTCTGTTAATGAATAGAATGATTTGTTCTAATGGTGTTTGTAAATAGGATCACAAGTCCGCATCTTGTACAGCAATTAACCACTAAGAATAATAAAAAAAAAAAAAAAAAAAAAAAAAAAAAAAAAAAAAAAAAAAAAAAAAAAAAAAAAAGAAAAGAAAGCAAATCGGTCAAGCAATGGCTGTGACTCATCCACATGCTGACACTGACAAAGGGTCTACAAAGTGCGGAACAGGGCTACAGGATAAATCCCGAGGGGACTTGACTGACCTTGGCAGACACAAAAGTTACATTTCTTATTGTATAGGTCTTGCTTTATCTTGGTCTTAACCATCCAGCAGAAAAGTATAAACAAGAGGTATAAAAAGTAAAGCCATATTAATATGCTGAGCTGTAAAAGGCTCAAGTCAACAACTTCTGACATTGCCAGTCTGGACTATATTGGAATATTTTGCTGAATTCATGCACCTACAATATTTACATGCCAGTGGAATACCCATCTCTGACAAAACTAAACAAAACAAGGGGATGCAAATGAAGGACCATTTTGTGCCTGTACACACACAATAGTTAGGATAGATATACAGCTACTTTCTCTTAATTCAGTGAGAAGAAAGATTTGTCCTAATAGTGCTTGAGAGAGGATATCATGTCTGCATCTTGTACTATGAATAACCACTACAAAGACAACAATATGCAATATATTAATTATTGAAACTGTCCTACTAATCAGTTTTGAAGCTGTCTCATTGCTGTTTCTCAATAAAATTAATTTTAAAAAAGAATGACAAAACACAAATTACAAAGCCATTCTCCATGAAGAGAGAACAGGCCTGACTCAGGTGCTCCTCACAGCCCCTAACATGGTCACAGGCAAACAGCCTCAGGCTGTGCCTGCAAAGAGCTGTTTCCCCCCCTCACTGCAAGAGAGTTTCTCTCATAAGCGTAGAATAGGGGTAGCATAGGGGTCGTGAGTGAGGCTTGAATTTTATTTCCGTGGGAACTCACCATGACAAACTGACTTGGTTCTAAGTTTTAAACTTTTGGAGAAATACTAATTTGTTAAATCTCTTTCTCTCCTATACATTTTCATGATTCTCAAACATTTTAAGACTTTGCATAACAGCCAGGGGTGGGACTCGAGGCAGAAATGGGGAAGGAAAAGAAGACCCGGAAAAGGAAGGCTATAAACAACCTCTGCTGTGTTCTCTTCACTGAACAAATGTGACAGTGAGGTACAGACTTGAGTGTCTTTACTCCTATAGAAAACACTGACAGAATCAGGTGAATTTATTTGTAGGTCTACTCACTTAATTAGCCAGAATTCTATAAATCAAATTGGTCCCAATGCTGAACCTCAGCTCATTACCTAGCAGTTTTATTTGGATCAAAACACCCAGCAGCAGGGGCAATATCAGATGACCTTAATCACAGCAGTCTCCTGCACTTACCTCGGAATGATGCATTTGATGGGGATGTTGACAGAATAATTTAAATGCGGTGAATTATATGTGATTGAAGTTTCAATGACCATACCTGGTTCTTGGTCCTAAAAGTATAGAGAACAAAAATTCAGTTCTCTTTAGGATCTCTCTTTCACATACTTGCAACTTCAATTTTTCCCTGCAGGGCATGCTGCACTTCGTGATGTGCACAGGAAGACAGCGCGGTAGGCAGTCTGCAGCAGACCCTGGGCACTGCCGGCGCCCGAGCCTCGGTGTCTGCACCCCGAGCTCCCCTCTTCCCACTCGAGTCAGCATCTGGCTGAGGTGGACCCACGTGACACAGAGAGCACGTTTTGGGTAAATGTTGCACCTGACACCTTCTCAGAAGGCTCCAGCCTTCTATCTGTAAATGAAGACAATATCAAGCAGGAGGTGATGATGTGACTGTAGAGCTAACCGGAAAGCTAATTTCCGTCTTGGCGAACCCCTTGGCCCCTCCTGCTGCACCCCTTTTCCAGTTGTAGCATGAACATAGCCAGACACAATAACCAAAAGTGAATTGGTTCTAATAAAACCTCATATGCAAGCATGGTTTGCTGGATGCCTTTGGCCCACTGACCAAAACTATCAGCCACTGGCATTAGGCACTACTTATAATAAAATGGAATTCATTCAACTAATGGGAGGGAAAAGGGAAAAAGAGCTGTATCATACACAGGTACAAATTCTTTACGATGGATGTGATTGTAATGCGTGCTCACACACTAATTACCAAAAAGTCTGATAAAAATATGAGCAGCCAGTGTCAATATTTCTAGAGAAAAAATAACTTAAATAAGAACATTGCCCACTTACTTATCTCCAGGTATACAGATAAGATCTTGTGAAAATCAGTTAGCAGGCATCTGTTTTACGTACAGGCTACAAATTAGAATTTGTGTTCCACTTTTTTTTTTTTTTTTTTGGTGGTATCAGAGATCAATTTAAAACATAAGACACTTTCAAAAACAACAGCCTTTTACTCATCTTAGCATGCAGACAGGGTCAATATTTACATACAATCCATCTTTATGGGAAGCATTTAGCATCTATAAAACATGGTCCTCAGGAATGCTTGTTAAAACTCGGATTATCCCGAAGTACATAATCTATCCCAGGTATGATAGGGCTGGGCATTATACAGGGGAGCCTGTATTATCCATTCATTGATGTTCAATCTAACTGCATTTATGACAAAAACAGTGATTTGAGGGTAATTTGGTATCAGGGGCAAGTGGATAATAGAATTCAAATCCCATTATCACATACCTGTTTCTCCTCCTGCCCTTACAGCTTTACACCTTGTCCTCCCTTGAGTTTCCTTTCTTAGGGAGTCATTCCCTTCCTGAGTGGTAACTGGAAACCTCAATATCTTCTTAAAATTATTTATCACCTCTATTAGAGAGTAGAGTCTCTCCCTGGTATCCCAGGAAAAGCCCTCAGGTGTTTCCACTTGACCCAGCATGATTTTGTGACGTGAACACTGGCCCAGCTTTTTGTCACTCATCAGTCTTTCCATGTGGCAGCTGAGTCCCCTGCATACTAAGTTGAGTGCTTGCCATGTCTGACATCACTTCAGGTACTAGGGCCGGAGCACTAAAGGACTAGCAAGGCCACGGGCCTGCAGCCAGGGGTCTAATCCAGCCACCCAAGAGCATCTGGGCCCGGGGGCTGGGGGGAGGGGGGAAGGTGCGCTTCCCCAAGGGAGAGCCATGCTGCTGCCACCACCAGACAGCAAGAAATTCACTGAAAGAAAAAAGAAAAATTTTCTGGTCTTAGAGAAAACTGATTGCTCTTATTAATACAGGAGCAATATAACAGGACGTGCCCTATGTTAATTGAAATTTTAGGTAGACGACAACCATGAGAGAGTCAGAATCTGTTGAACCCTAAATGTTTCCTGAGCTACTTTCCCAACAGAGGGAGGGGCGTCCACGCCAACGAGGGAAGCACACTACCGCTCAGTTCTAGGCATGGTTCGGTGGCTCTACAACGAAGAAGACCTGTTGAGAATCAGTGCTCTTACCTTAACTTGTATGTCACACTCAGTCAGATGATAAAGAAATTCAAAGCAGCGCGGCTGCACACTGGAGACTGGGCAGTCGCTACCCAGAGTCAGGTCCTGGGCCTGGACCGGCAGGTTGTCCACCAGAGGCTCCCGATCCAGTCTAACCATGATCATCCTGGTGGTGCAGGCGACATTCCCTGTGGAAGAAAAAAGAAAAGAACAAAAAGGGAAACAAAAATCAGAGATACATCCTGGGAATCCCTGAGCCAAAGATCTCTCTGGCTTCTCAGAAATGATCAAGCTTTACCACCATGTCTCATGAACACATTTTCAAAGGATTTCCACACACAGCAGATGGAATTCTGAAAAACAGAGGGGACTCGCTCGTACTGATTGCCCTCTGGCGGAGGAAGTATCCTGTGCTCCCATTAAGAGATTTCTTTTCAGTTAAAATAATTGCGTGTACTAACGCTATCCAATGCCCAATGCTGACATGCTAGATGAGACTAAGGAATTGGAAAACAATAATACAGTTATTTCAGGTAACTTTCCTATAATTGCTAACAAATTTTTACTCTTCTTTAATTTTCATCAAAAACATATCAAGTTCAGTACCCCATTCTTAGATAAGCATAACATCGCAGAGCTGGTACATGGAGGAGCAGAATGAAAACCTAGAGGGGAAGCTGCTCTGAGCCTCTGTGTACCAAGGCGTCAGACTGAACTCAGCCCCGCGCCCGCGCAGCCCTCCCTGCACAGGGCAGAGCCCGCCCCGGGGGACCCTCCTCTCCAGGCCCTGACAGCCTCTCCTGACTCTAGCACAGGTATTTCAGAGTCTGCAAAGCCACAAGCCAGCCTCTATAAGCGGAAGAAAGCATACACCTGCAAAGATGTTACCGTCAGGCAAGTCAAACAGGCTCTTCAGAGCAGCTCACTGTAGATTCCAGAGGAAGTCCCTGGTGAAGGCAGAGGACCAAGCCACGCCTCCCCGCCACCCGGCACTCACCGGGGAGCAGGTGGTGACCCCCACAGCAGTGTGTTAGAAAAGCCCCACAGTGCAGAGCCTTGCCCCCCAGAAGCCCCTTTGTCTTACAAGAGGCATGAACGTAGCTCAACCCGAGAAGCACGAAGAGCCCTCCTAACACGCCTGCGGCCTTCATCATCGCTTCCGACCTGCACCCGAGGGGTCCCTGGACGCACGAAGCCCAAGGAAGCGGCCTCGCCAGGGATTTATAAGCCTGTCCCTCCCCAGCTGTGGGCGCTGGTTCGTCCCGGAAGGCCCTGAGGCCTCAGTCGTTTCTCCTCCTCACAGCTGAAGCTATGGTTACAACTCAGAAAGTCAGGGCAGAGAACTGAAGAGCAGATACACCCGAGCTCAGCCCAGCGCATCTCCAGAGCGTGCGGGCCCGTGCGCAGTTGTGTCCCGCGTAGCCCGCGATGCCTCAGCCCTGGGGTGGCAGGAGCAGGACGCCGCACCCCTGCAGCTCACCAGGGGGCGGCACGGGAGCGTGGTCCCCCACCTGACCAGGGAACCCCAACCATCTGGCTGGGAGGCGCTGCCCCAGCTGGCTGCCAGCGACTGGGATCCAATACACCTGGGCCCAGACGCGAGCGCGCTTGGAGCCAGCCGGGGGCGTTCTGAGCCGGGCAAACTCACCCGAGCGCGCATGCTCTGGCCGCGTGCGCCTTCACTGTCTTCTGGCGGTTTAGCTCTCCCCAAAGGCCCTTGTGATCAATGTGTATTCATCCAGGATGTGGAAGATGGACTCTCCATTGATAAATTTGAATGATTAAAGTAGAAATAAAATCTCTAAGAAAAAGGAGTAGCTGTGCCGTCTGGCCCCAGCTGCAGAAGCAATCAACCCGTAGAAGCCCATCCCCAAGGCGAAAGCCTTGTGCCGGATCCTGTGAAGTCCCGCAGCACCCACCTCCATTGCTTTAGGATCTAAACGCAGCGCGAGTGCGGGTGAAGGTTGTCAAATTCCACTCACAGATCTCGGGGATTGTGAGCCCCTGTGACAGTTGCTCGCAGAGTTCCAGGTGGGACCAGGAGCGCAGCGAGGAGAGGCCTTTTCTACTGAGCGTCTTCATTTCATTGCACACCCTTTACAGTGAATTGAGTGTACTGTACCATGTGTGTTGATTACCGTATTTGTGATTGAGGACCTTCAGGGCAAAATTACAGGAGTAACCTGCGGGTCTTATCCCAGGATCCCCTTCTGTTTTCTTAGTTATTCAAGAGGTGAGCATATTGTTATTTTAAAAAGCTAATAAAAGGAATACATAAAATACTATTGAAATTTCTAACTCCACTCTTGTATATCCTTTCCTCCTCTATTTCAGCAACTACTACAAGTTTTTATAGACGTTAAATTGGATGGAAATTAACCATTTAAAAGTATTCCATTCTGGGCCTCTAGGTACACTCACTCACACACAGGCAAATGGGCTCTGTAGTTATTTTTTAAAATTTTTATTTATTTTTTATTTCTTAAGAGAATACAAAATAGTAATAAGAACAATTAGAAATGATGCAGAATTTCACGAAACAACATATTATGAATTCAACAGGGCAGAGAATTGAAAAGCAGATACAATCCGAGCTCAGCTGTGCTGCACAGTGTTGTCACAAATTAGTTATTCACATTTCCAGATATATGCATGCAAACTGTAAAAAGGAAACAAAAACGTTATATGATATTAAGGTAGATAAGGGAAAAGAAATGAGAAAGAAGACAAAAAAGGATAAATACACTGAATGTCAGCTTTCCATAGACCATCACAAATTCACAATACAAAGGGTTGGGGACATAGCTCAGCAGCCTAAGCACCTGCCTGGCAAGTGTGAGGTCCTGTGTTCGATCCCTGGTACCGGAAAAGAAAAGAAAAGAAGAAGAAGAAGAAGAAGAAGAAGAAGAAGAAGAAGAAGAAGAAGAAGAAATCCACAGTACAAGTATCCAAACCATCCTGCTTCCATACAGATATGTCTCTCTGCACCAACCCCTCTCCTGTCCTAAGCGTCATCTCAGGAACTCAGTTCGCGGTTCACTGAAGTATTGCTAATGCAGTTGGTGTTTGTTCATGAACGTGACCTACCTCTCTGTCTCCAGTATTTCTGTCTACATTTTCCTCCAGGAGATTTAGTATTTCTGTTTTTTTTTATAGAGTAGAATATATTTATTTGAGGAAAGAAAGCTACTGTCCCGGAGAGGGACAGGAGGGGGACATGAGCAGGTCCAGTATTTCTGTTTTTTTTTTCTTTTTCTTTTTTTCCCATAATTTTATTGATAAACAAATAGCAATGAGATAGTTTCAAATCAAATTGGTAGGACAGTTTCAATAATTAACACATTGCATACATTCTTCCCAGTGGTTAATTGCTGTACAAGATGCGGACATGATATCCTATTTACAAACACCATTAGAACAAATCACTCTATTCATTAAGAGAATGTAACTATATATCTATCCTAACCACTTTGAATACACAGATACAAAATGGACATTCATCTGGATCCCCCTTTTTTTAAGTTCCGTTATTTGAATATTATAGGTGTGTAAACTCAGCAAAATATTCTAAAAGAGTCCAGTAGCCCATAATAGTATTGGGTCTTCCACTTGACTGGCAGTGTCAGAAATTGTTGACCTGAGTCCCCTACAGCTCATAACAGCATGGCTTTACTTCTTTTTTTTTTCATAATTTTATTGATAAACAGGTAGCAATGAGACAGTTTCAAATCAAATAGCTAGGACAGTTTTAATAACTAACACACTGCATGCATTCTTCTTAGTGGTTAATTGCTGTACAAGATGTGGACTTGAGATCCTATTTACAAACACCATTAGAACAAATCATTCTATTCATTAAGAGAATGTAACTATATCGGTATTTCTGTTTTAATGTTTAATTCTTTGATGCATCTTGACTGTGGTTTAGTGCATGGCGATCGACGTGGGTCTAACTTTAGGCTTAGCCATGGGAAAAGCCCCTTTTTTTCACCACCCTGTACTACAGATGTGATGTTTCTTCCAGTGAATGTGTTTGGCCCCCTTGTAAAGATCAGTTGGCTGCGTTTATTTGTATCTGTGTCTGCACCTTCTAATCTGTTCCCTTGATCTTCAGGCCTTTTTCTTTTTTGCCAGTGTAGTTCTATTTTGCATTTCTTGATGTTGATTGATTTTCATATGTTTATTTTTCAGTTGCATTTCTTCATCTGATTTTATCACAGCGGCTTTGTAGTAGGATTTCAAGGGAGAGAGTGTGATGCTTCCTGCCTTTCCTTTGTTTTCAGGATTGCTTTTCTATTTTGGGTCTCTTCTGGTTCCAGATGAATTTTAGCAATGTTTCCTTAGCGCTGGGATGTTTACTAATGGTAATTGAAAAAAAAAATGGTAACTGAATTGGGATTGTGTTGAACCTGTCTAACCATTTTTGGAGTATGAACGTTTTCTCAATGTTGGTTCTTCCTATTCAGGAGCAAGAATATCTTTCCTTTTTCTGAACTCTTGTTTGATCTCTTCTCTCTGTGTGTGGTACTTTTCACTGTAGAAATCTTTTATTTTCTTTATGAAATTGATTTCTAAAGTATTTCATTTTGTCGGGTGTTATTGTGCAAGGTCTGGGTTCCTTAATTTCTCTTTGGTGCCTTCATTGTGCACAAACGTGCTAGTGATATTCGGGTGCTGTCTGGGTATCCTGCTATGCTACTGAATTTGATTATTAAATCTATAATCTCTTGGTGAAGTTTTTGGGGCTTTCTCTCTAAAGTATCCTGTCTGCAAATAATGATCATGTGACTTCTTCCTTTCCATTCATAATTCCATTTATTTTTCTTCTTTGTATACTTGCTCTGGCTAATGAGTCCAGAACTGTATCAAGTAGGAGTGGTGACAGTACACATCATTGCCCTGTTCCTGAGGCTCAGGTGAATCTTCTTAGTTTTGTCCATTTAGTATGATGTTGGCTGTCATCAATGGCTTTTGTCAGGCTGAGATATAGACCATCAATTCTGATTTTCCTTAGGGTTTTCATCATGAATGAGTGTTGGACTTTGTCTAATGCTTTTGGTGCATCTACTGAGGGCATCATGTGTTTATTTTTGGCTCTGTGGATATGGTGTATTCTATTTATGGTTTTGCAAATGGTCCACCACCCCAGCATGCCTAGGATGATTCCACATGGTTGTGCTTTATGATGTTCTCGATGATCTGCTCAATTCTGTTTGTAAGTATTTTATGGAGAAGTTTTGCATCTATGTTCATTAGGGTGATTGGTTATTGTTCTATTTTTGTTGTTATTGTTGTTTCTTTCATTGGCTTTGACATCAGTATAATAATTCCTCCCGGAATGAGTGTGTGCCTTCCTTCTCTTTGAACTTCGTAGAAGAGATTGAGAAAAGTTGGTATTAACTCTTCTCTAAATTTCTTGTATAATTCAGCTGAGAATCAACTGAGACCTTGGTTTGTCTTTGTTGGAAGGTATTTGCTTACATCTTCAAATTCATTTTCTGTTATTTGGGCATTCAGAGTTTGTATATATGGTTGACTTAACTTTGGCAATTCATATGTATCTAGGACACTGTCCATGTTCTCGGTAGTTTCCATTTTGTGAGTGAAAAGATTTTAGAAGTAGGTGTTAATGGTTTTCTGAATTTCTCTAGGTTGTGTAGTGATTTTTGTCCTTCTCATTTCTTATTGCATGAGTTTGAGTTTTTCTTTCTTTTATTTGATAAGGTTGTGTAATGATTTATGAATTTTATTATTTTTTCAAAGAACCAACCTTTTGATTCATTAATTCTTTGTATTGTGCTCTTCATCTTCATTGTGTTAATTTCTACTCGAGTCTTATAATTTCCGGCCTTCTTTGGGTTTTGGCTTGACTGGAGTTTCTTTGTTAAGAGACTTGAGGACGAGGGCAAGACTGTTTATCTGGGCTCATTTTATTTTTCTAATTTGCAAATTTACCACCATAAATTTCCCTCATAATCCAGCTTTTATTGCCTCCCCCAGGTTCCAGTAAATCGTATCTGCATTTTTTTCGATTGTAAATATTGTTAAACTTCTTCTTTAATTTCACATATTACCTATTAATTGTTTGGTTGATTGTTATTTTATTGCCATGTGTTTATGGTGTTTTAGTTTTTTTTTTTTAAATTGAAGAGTGAAAACAGAAGCCAAAAAAAAAAAAAAAGAAAAGAAAAGAAAAAATGACAGAAACAGGGTAACATACAACAATACATGTTACTGATTTTCAAAACAGGGATAGCTAATTAACAATGGTTGATATTTTATCTATTTTTTCTTTCAATGAGAAAAAAGATAACATAACAATGAAACAGCTTTAAGACAGGTTAGTATGACAGTTACAATAATTAATACATTGCATATTGTTGTCTTCTTAGTATTCAGAGGACAAGATGCAGACGTGATATCCTGTCCACAAACACTATTAGTAAAAATCTTTCTTCTCACTGAATTAAGAGAATGTAGCTATATATCTATCCTATGTTGTACATACAGATACAAAATGGTCCCTCATTCATATCCTATTTTTTTTTAGCTTTGTCAGAGATGGGTGTTCCATTGCCTTTTAAGTACTGTAGGTGCGTGAATTCAGCAAAGTAATTGAACATAGTCCAGGAGTCCCTAATAGCAGTGGGTTATCCGTAGGGCTGGCAACGTCAGGAGTTGCTGGCTTGAGCCTTTCACAGCTCAGCATATTAATATGGTCAGCTCTCTTATTAATGTTCGTATTCCTGCTTCCTGGTGATAGCTGCAGCATAAGATGAAGTTAAAGTCTCCTCTCGTGGGCTGAGAGAATAGATTTTGGTATTATCTATCTTTCTGTCTTCTCCTGTTCTTTCTTATTCTATCCTTTTATTATTTCAAGACCATTTGGATGCATGTTTATTGGTCTTTTTCATATGAGGAAGTTGAAATTAAAAGATTTCAGATAGACTCTGCTGCATCTGTACTGTCCAAAAAATCGTGACTTATAAAGCAGTGATTTAGTAGCATTTTAAATATCTTTTTTTAAGTTATATTATTTTTTGAAGAGTTTTACAAAAGCAAGAACAAAAATCAGAAAGAAAAACAGAAACATGGTAACCTACAACAATACGTCTGGTACAGATCTTCAAGACAAGAATAGCTGATTAGCAATGGCTATATAGTACCTATTTTTATTGTCAAACCTGTTGCTCAGATGAACAGATACAGTTATGTAAGATTGGAGATATGCTTGGATATTACGCCCTGCTGTCGTGAAATCTTAAATTATTGTTTTGGTCTCATTTTTTCTTTTATTACCTTTTAAAGATTTATTTTAAAGATAGTATAGCAATAATTGATAAGACGTTAGGAATGGTACACACTTAGAAGACCAAGATGACAGGTATTGTTTGTGTCTTACACATTGCTGTACTCACTGTAGCTGCTTAGCTCACAGAGTTCCGCATACAGAGTTAGTCGAGGTGAAAATGCTTTGCCTTAGCTGCTATTTTGAAAAAACTGATGGAAATTCTTAGTACGATCACCTCAGCCATCCTGTTTATACTTGCACGGTTCTTCCCCACCTTTTTTCCTATTTTTACTCCTTTCTCTCCTTTCATTGTTTAATCCTTCAATTCCATTTCTTTTTGTTTTACTGTATTTGTTATACTTTTAACACTTTATTTCTTCTTTTGGGTTCTTATATAGGGAGACAATACAATATTTACACATGTGAGTCTGGTTTGTTTTACTAATGATTATAGCCTCAAGTTGCAGCCTCTTATGTATGAAGTCTTCGAGTTTGTCTTTCTTTATAGCTGAGGAATACTCCATTGTATAAAAATACTACATCTTTTTCATCCATTCCTCACGTTATTGGCATTTTGTTTGCTTACAAGATTTGGTGATGTCAAATTCTGTAGATATAAACATGGGTGCACATACATCACCAAGGTATGATATTTTCAGTTCTTTTGGGAAAACCTCCAGAAGAGGAATAGCTGGACTGAATGGGATTCCCAGTCCTTGCTTTTGGGGAGTCTCCCCACTGATTCCCACAAAAGTTGTATTAGTCTATGTTCCCATTATCAAAGGAGAAGGGCTCCTTTTCCCCCTCATCCTCTGCAGCATTTGTTAGTTTATTTCTTTATGATGGCCATTCTCTCTGGGGTGAGATGGTATCTCAATGTTGTTTTAATTTGCATTTCTCAAATGGTCAGTGATGTGGAGCATTTTTTCATGTATTTATTTGCCACTTGTATTTCTTCCTCTGAGAAGTGTGTATTTATCTCAGATGCCCATTTTTGGATTGGGGTTTTAAATTTTGGGGCCCAAATTATTTTTATTTTTTATATATTCTTGATAGAAGACTGTTGTCTGGATGACTATTGGTTATGATTTTTTTCTAAATTTGTGGGTTGTCTTTTTACTCTGAAGCAGGGAGTTAGTAGCTTGGCTGAGATGCTGGCGCCTTTTCTACTGTTGTTGAAGGCAGGTGACCACAACAGATACAGTGACCCAGAGAGGCTTGCATGGGTCCCAGCCCCTCCTGTCACCAGAGCTCTGCTGAGCTGGGGCTGCTTCTTTCACTGTCATAAAATGCAGGTGGACAAGGGCACCTCCAGGGGCCCGGTGAAGTCAGCTGTTTCCCCTCCTCACAGCATCAGCAGGGCTTGACTCTGCTGCGGCTGCTTCCCCAGCCAGCTTCAGCAGCCTTCCGGAGCCCGACCCTGCCCTCCCACTGTTGTGGAAGCCTTGCTCACTTGCACTATGCCGGCTTATTGTCATGGATGAGCCCAGGTGAATATTGGGAGTTTCTAAAGTTCAAAATGAAGGAATAAATGGCAATCTCAGACCTCCAGGTCACCCAGCACAAGTCTAGAAGAGAAGGCTGCAGAAGAACTTGAAAGCCTCACACTTAAAATTTCTGATATTATAGGAACTGTAGTAAAGAATCAACTGCATCAGGGTATAGAAGTGATCAGATTAAAAAATAACATCATAGGTAAAAACCAAAATGACAACAGCCATTAAAGGGCTGCTCAGCAGTTCTAAAAAAGCCCTAGATAAATAATTGTGTGCAATAGGAAAATGTTGGAAATACTGACTGAACAGTACATGAAAGAAGTAGAATGAATTAAATGGATTGAGACAGATATCCTGGTCACTAAAAATTATATTACGATCTGTCGAAACTGCTGGAATGAAATGGAAGATAGAATTTCAGATCTTGAAGATAGCCTTCCAGCTCATGAACCTTAAAGAAAGATCTTTTAAAAATAATAAAGAACCAGGAAATAATGATGTGACAGCTTCAAAGTGATGCACTGAAAAACAATATAGAATTCATAGGTATCAATGAAACAGGAGGAGTCAGCACAAATGACAGAAAAAGTTGATTTATATAAGTCATAGCGGAAAATTACCCTAGCACGGGAAAAGAATCTGACGTGCATCTTAGCATTGCATATACAACTCCAGACATAAAACAATATCCCAGAAGTTGAACAAAAGTACAGAATATTAAAAGCTGCCAGAGAAAAGAAATAGATCACCTATACTGGAAAGCCCTTCAGAATCAAGGCAGATTTCTGAACACAGACCACCAAATCAAGAAGAGTTTGGAGTGAAGTATTTCAGGTCCTGAAAGGGAACAAGTTCAAGTCCAATGTATGTACGCTGAACAACTACCTATTAATTTAATGTAGAGAGAGATAAGATACTTACTTACATGACAAAGAACAACTGAAGAAATTCAAGACCACCAAACCAACCCTGCAAAGAGTACTCACAGATAGTCTAAAAAGAGAATGAACCATAAAGCTCTCGCCTTCCCTCCAGACTGCACTGGTCCAGCCACCACCGCTCACCCTACAGAGCTCAGGAGAGACCTGTTAGGTTAGTCCCTTCTCTTCCGTATTTCCACAGGAATTGGCTGTTTTTGGATACCCCTGTATCTTGAAGACTATCAGAGAACCTCAGCAGACATAACCCTGCCCCTCTTGCCTTCCAAACAGAGTTTGCTGATTCTTGCTGCCACTCATTGCCCTGAAGGCCATCGCGACGCCAAGTACAAGAGCGAGCTGCAGGAGCCCTGTGGGCACTACCCTGCGCCAGGCCCCCATCAAGCAGCCTTGGGCGGCTTCTGCCTGCACTCGTCACCATCAGGTCCTGCAAGAACTGAGGCTGTCACCTCCCTGCTTAATAAGGTAGAAGCCACATTGAACCCCTCACAGCAGGTGCCCTGGTGAGCCTCTTTTGCCCTCCCACTCTCCAGAGCATCTGCTGACCTGCACCCTTCCCATCTACCATCACGGCAAAAACGACAAAAGGAAGAAACAAAAGGCAACCTCAGAGCTCTAGCCCACACAGACAAGTGCAGGAGACAAGGTCATAGAAGAACTTGGAAGTTACATGCCTGGCAAAGCTGAGATGATAGCAACTGAAGTAAAGAAAGAACTCCATCAGGCCATGGAGGAAACCAGATCAGAAATAATATCCCATGTGAAAAGGGAAATGACAACAATCATGAAAGAATTTTTTGATATATCTAGGCAATGCACAGATAAAAAATTAGAAAAAAATAGGGAAATGTTTGAAACATCAAATGAACAATTCAAGAAAGAATGAGGATGGAGAAGCAGATTCAAACACACATCCAGGACATTAAGAATCCCACTGAAACTTGAAAACCACTTGAATGACATAGAAGATAGAATTTTGGACCGTGGAGATAGTATTGGTGCTAGTGAACATGGATGGAAACATCCCTTAAAAGTCATGAGCCATCAGGAAAAAGCAACATGTACGAGATGATGCTAAGAAAAATAATATATCAACAAAACAGCTAGAGATGCCACAGGAGACGTCAAAAGTGTGCGTGCAAAAATAGTAGCAGAAAGTGTGCTAAACATGGGAAAAGAATCTGATACACAGAAAACTGAAGCATGTAGACCTCCAGCTAGCCCTAACCAGAATAAATCTACACCCAGACACATAATAGTCAGGATGCCAGCGTTTGAGCAAAAGAATAGAATACTAAAAACTACTAGAGAGAAAAAACCAGATCACATATAGGGTAAAGCCCGTCAGATTCTGGGCAGATTTCTCAATACAGAGCATCATATCAAGATCTTGGAGTGAGATATTTGAGCTCCTTAAAAAACAAACAAACAAACAAACAAAAAACAAATTTCAAGCTAGATTAATCTACTCTGCAAAGCAATCTATCACATTTAATGGAGAGATTAGATACTTCTGTGACAAAGAACAACTGTAGAAATTCATGACAAAGCAACCCTCCAAACATCACTGACAAATATTTTAGAAAGAGACAAAGATGACCACAACCTCAACAACAACAGAAGAATACAGCAAAGCCCATCAAGCAATTAAGCAAAGGGGAGATGTAGGGATGCTACGGTAGGAAAACAACAAGACAATGATGAGCCAGTACAAATCAGTTTTAGCTATCAAAATAAATGGTTTCAATCCATCCATCAAAAGAAGCAGACCGGCAGAGTGGATCAAGAAACAAAATCCAATGATATACTGAATACAAGAAACACATTTAACTCAAAAGAAAATTAATAGACTAAATCTCAAAGGATGAGGGCCAGTCAAATGGTTCAGCAGATTAAAGCACCTGCAAGTAGATGCAGGGGTCAGGGGTTCAATTCCCAGGCTTGCAGTGCCGGCTCTGCCCCAGGGGTGCGCTGAGATGGTGATTGCAACTGGGCTTCGTGGCATGCTCCTATAATCCCAGCACTTGGGTGATTGGAAACAGGCAGATCACTATGAGTTTGATCTAGTAGTAAGACACTGAACATCCTGTGACATTTCCCAAAAGTACAAAAAAAAAAAAAAATCTCAAAGGATGGAAAACAATACTCCTTGTGAGACGAACCGAGAAAAAAGCAGGAGTGGCTATTCTGGTTGCTGAGAATGTCAACTTCAAAGCAAGTTTTTTAAAAAGAGACATTTGTAGTGTTTTTATATACTGAAGTCCCCTAGACCCTATCTTTATCATTTTTATGGGAAATCATTACTGTTTACTTGGTAAAAATAATTTTGATTATTTATAGTTATCTTGCTGATATTATTTGACCCATATATATATAATAATTTCTCTGGCTTTGTCTCCTGCAGACTCAAAGCTATATGTCCACTGTAAAGAAAATGCCTGTCATCTATTGGGCCTTTAGATAAAACCTCTAAAGAACATATCTGACTGTCGGTCAACAACTATGACCCATTTCATCATGAAGAAGCCAGGGTGGTCTTCACCCATATTTCCCTTCATGACAGTTCAGGTTACTTCTTCAGAGGGGAATATTGCAGGCAGCCGAGTTACATAGAAATATTATAGGCAGTCAAACAGGGCCAGGACCTTGAGGGAGACAGCACAAAAGATGAGATGCCTTACAACTGTGGGAGGGGCGGATGCGCCTGATGTGAACCAGACCTAAAGACCTAAAGGCCAAACAAATGCTAAAAGATTAGCACCTGGGATTGATATTCTAACTAGGTATCCATCACCTGGAAAGACCCAAGTGAGTCACTAGCCCAACCCCCAACAGAAAGAGACCCTGTCCCATATTCATGCCCGCTTGCTACGTGACTCACTTTCCCATTTGATACCAGATTTAATCACTTTTACCTGAGCAATGGTGGTTGTAATCCCATCAGTTGGCCATAGTTTTGTCCCACTTCCTGCCCACCTAAGCGTGTTCCCATTCTCTCTACCTTAGCTCCACATGGTTTTACACTATAAAAGTCCCTGGAAGAGACAGCTTCCCGGGGAACTACCTGCTCGGGCCTCCCTCCTGTCACTCTCTTGGACAGGAGCTTTCTTTTTCTCAATAAATATATTCTGCTCATAAAAAAAAATAAAAAGAGACAAAGAAGCTCACTACATAATTGTTAAGGGAAAGCTGCAGGCGGAAGAGATAATAATTATAAATGTTTATGCATTCAATGTAGGAGCACCCAACTATATAAGACAAATTTTAACAGATATAGAAAAACTTATAAGCAATAACAAGATTGTATCAGGGACTTTAACACCACATTGACACAAAGACATAGATCACTCATGGAAAAAGTGAGCAAAGAAATAACAGAACTAAACTAAACTAAAAGAAAAAGGAAAAAATATTAAAACATATGGACATTAAATAATAACCTCCTGAACTATCAGGGGGTCTTGGATGAAATTAACATAGAAATTAAACAATATTTACCATCTAACAAAAATGCAGTTACAACTTACCAGAACCTATCAGATACAATGAAAACTATCTTAAGAGGGAAATTTATAGCAATAAATTCTCACATCAGGAAAACAGAATGAGCCCAAATGAACAACCTTGTAATGTACCTCAAACATCAAGAAAAAGAAGAGCAAGTCAAGTGCAAAGCCCAAAGGAGGCAGGAAGTTATAAAGATCAGAGCCAAAATAAATGCCACGGAGTCAAAGGAGATAATACAAAGAATTAATGAGTGGAAGAGTTGGTTCTTTGAAAAAATAGAACAGATAAACTTACAGGCAAACTTACTTAGGAAGGGAAAGAAAAAACATTCAAATTCATGCAATGGGTAATGAAAAGAGTGAAATCACTACAGATCTTATAGAAATTGAGATTATGAATAATTATTTCTAAAATCTATACTCTCCCAGAATGTAAAATAGAGAAGAAATTGACAGATTCGTAGATACATATGAACAACCAAAGCTAAACCAAGAAGATATAAAAATCTGAATAACTATCAGCCCATCATACTGAAAATGTAGTAAAAAAAAAAAGCCAACAAAGAAAAGCCCAGGGCCTGATAGATTCACAACTGAATTGTACAAGAAATCGAGAAAAGATCAAGTACCAATTCTTCTCAATCTCTTCAATGAAATTGAAAGGAAAGGAATTCTCCCAAACTCATTGAGGGAGGCACGTATTTCTCTGATACAAAAATCAGAGAGGGACCCAACCATAAAAAGAAGTATAGCCCAATCTCCTTAATACACCAAGAGGCAAAAATCCTCAATAAAATACTAGCAAACAGAATATAGCAAATCATCAAGAAGATTATATATCACGACCAAGAAGGCTTCATTCCAGAATGCAAGGATGGTTTAATATACGCAAAACCATAAACGTAATAGACCACATCAACAGAGCCATAGAGAAAAATCACCAGATCATCTCAATGGATGCAAATACATCTTTTGAAAAAACCCAAACCTCACTGAGGATAAAAACACTATAGAGAATTGGAATAAATGGTCTTTAGCTCAACATGATAAAAGCCAAACAAACAACAAACCAGCAGCCAACATCATACTTAATGGACAAAACTTGAAAGCCTCTACTTCAAAATCAGGAACAAGACAAGGGAGACCACTGTCACCACTCCCATTCAATACAGTTCTGGCAACATTAGCCACAGTAATTGGACAAGAGAAAGAAACGAGTAATGATTGGAAAGAAAGAAGTGAAATTATCATTATTTGCAGATGACATGACACTCCAAATAGAAGCCCCCAAAACTCCACTAGGAAACTTGTAGATTTAATAACCAAATTGAATAATGTTGCAGGATATAAAGTCAATATTCAAAAAATCATTGGTATTTCTGTATAGAAAAAATAAACACACTGAAAGAAATTATGGAATCCATACATTTCACAATTACATCGCTCCAAAATGAAATACTTATATTGATTTTGTAACTAATATTGATAAAATAAACTAATATTGATAAAATAAAAAAATGCCCAGTATCAGCCACCAAGCATGAGAATTCAGACCTGGTTATCTTAGTCTAGGCTGAATGACTACATTAAAAAGAAAAATTGTAAGTGCTTGGGGATGTTGAAGGAAGTCCCATACACGGTGGCATGGGAACACAGGTTAGGAAAGCCTTTATGGAGAACAGCATACAAGTTCCTAAAAATAAGTGGTAGAATCCAGCTAAGCCGGCGCTGGGAAGACACCTGGAGGAGGCAGCAGTCAGCCTGCCCAGGAGGCCCGCGCACGGCCGCGTCTCCGAGATGCGAAGCCCGCAAACACGTGCCTCATGGTCTGCACGCAGCGGGCTATTACTGCTCATGAAGAGCTGGACCCTGATCTGTGGCAGAATGGATAGAGCCAGAGCACACCAGAGGGCCAAGCACAGAGGACAAGGACTAAATGTTCCCTCATCCGGGCAAGCTAAGAAAAGCCACGACTGAGGCCGAATCCTGCCTAAAGCCTGGGGAAAGGGCAGAGGAGGGTTTCGGTGAGCGTGGGTGTGACCTACGTGCACCGGATGCGTGTGTTGACACATCACTAAACCCCTTCATAGGCACAATTAAACACATGCTAATAGGAAAATATTTTAAAAGAAATTCTGATTTCATTTTATTTTCCACACACCACTGGACAGAAGTAAATTAGGGGACAAGGGGAAGATTAAAGTGTACTGACTTCCAAGCTGCCACCCAAGAAAAATAGGATATGGAAGCCTGTTTGCGAAACACAATCACCTCCTGCTTTATGGTGTCCTGTGACTAAGGACAGAGGCCATCATAAAAAAGTATAAAGAGCCACTGAAAATTGCAAAAGTTTATTTAAAACATTTGTATCACAAACATAAAATCTGGGTAAGTCCTTTTCCTGCCCAAAGACTTCATAAAAATAGAAGAGCGAGGTGTTCATTTTAAAGGTCACGCTGGCGTGGTCCAGGGGACCCTCCCATAGGCATGTGTCCAGCGCCTTAGGAGCAGCACGTCCTCGAGCAGCCGGGGCTGGCAACAGCACTCCGTGGTCCCGAATTCATAGTTTAAATCACTCCGTGCAGTCGAGGCAGTGCAGTTTCTACGGCCTTGTGAGGGACAAAGCTCCTGCTAGGAAGGAAACCATTGCATGATAGTGATGGGAAACAGTTATATCCCAAAAGAAACATTGAGAATCAGCAAAGCACGGGTGGGCAGAGAGGACATCAATTTTAAGCACCCCTCTTCTCCCCGCCTTTTTTAAGTTGCCCAGGCTGTGTGCTCGCTTCGGCAGCACATATATTAAGCTGCCCAGACTGGGCTAGAACTTGTAGTCATCATCAGCCTTCTGAGAGGATAGGCGTGTGCCACCTCACCCACCATTTAAATGATTTACTTGTAATAAAAATATTATATATTCATATATTATATATTCATATAAAAAGAGCTACAAAATATTTACTGAGCATTTGTTAACCAACAGCATGTGCTTCAGTTATGCATGAGCGCAGTGTTTCACATTTTGAATCGTGAGGGTCAGAAGAGCAGCAAAGGTCTCTCCTCCTGGTATGCTCAGGACTGTGCCGTCTGCATCATTCTTACAGCTCACTGCAGAAGGCAAGGCGGCCACTTAGTTCTTTGACAACCAGAAGGTGATTAAAAGGTGAGCGAGCATGTCAACTACCACCATCATGAAAACCCCAGAGTACATTCAGTGTCTATGTTACAAACTCCAGAGAGTTCTGGGAGTGTCTTGGTGGACAGAAAGGAGAAAAAAAAAAAAAAAAAAAAAAAAGGGCAAACAGGGTGCAACTGCAAAATGACTGAGTATATAAGGAAAAAAAGGCTCAGCGAGTGCACCCCGTTACCGTAGCAATGCGACTTTACACCAGTCCTCCTTGCATTCACACCCCGTGTAGTCTACCAGATGCACTGGTTTCCCTGCATGATCCTTTAGCTGTTTTCATGAATGTAAACACTAACATGGCTTGTTGAAAATGCTCACATCGCTGTAAAAGGCTCAAGTCAACAACGTCTGACACTGCTAGTCTAATGGATAACCTACTACTATTGTGGACTGCTGGGCCATATTGGATTATTTTGCTGAATAATATTTAAATGGCAATGGAATGCCCATCTCTGACAAAAATAAACAAAAAAGGGGATACAAATGAAGGACCATTTTGTATCTGTATATACCAAATAGTTACCATATACAGCCACTTTCTCTGAATTCAATGAATAGAAACATTTGTACTAATAGTGTTTGTGGACAGGACATCATGTCTGCATCTTGTGCTATGAATAACCACTACAAAGACAACAATATGCAATATAGTAATTAATGAAACTGTCCTAGTAATCAGTTTTGAAACTGTCTCATTGCTATTTGTTTCTCAATAAAATTAATTAAAAAAAAAAAAAAGAACATGCTCACATCAAGATGGCAGTTCTATAGGAAATCCAGAGTACAGGACTCCACCCGCCTTAGGCGACAGCTCGCTGAGTGTGAGGGAGATGAGCTGCCCTCCTATTGCTCTCATTGAAACGCAAACCTGTGACTCTCTGAAAAAAAACCAAAAACAAAAAACAAAAAACAAATGCACATACAGAAAACAAAAGGTACACGTGAGCTCTGCCCAAATCAAGTTACTGGAAGTAGAGAAGGGGCCGAGGCACAGGGCCAGACACCCAGTTGGATGGGGAATAAGCCGCACGATGCCAAAACAGCGGGCTCAGGCAAAAGACACGCATCTCGCAGTGCACAGAAGACAATTTGACTAAGACGTTGACTATATCCTTTCACCACCCGAGAGGTGACAAGCGAGTTTACACAACTGTTCCCATCAGAAACTCGAGAACTCTGTTTATCTCTAGCCGTCTCACACAGGTCTGCAGTGAATGATCAGACGTTCAGCCCTCAGTGACCGGCCTGTGACAGAAGAGGGAGCCCAAGCGTGCTCTCTACCTCATGAAGCCAGGCGCAGGTGAGAGAGCCAGCCCCAGTTGGCAAGAGCCCCTGGGACGGGAGACTCTTCTAGCCCAAGACCTGCTCAGACAGCACTCACACAGGAGAGGCGGAGCGGGGAGCAGAAGAGAAGGCGGCCTGCCCGGCCTCCTTCCCACATCTGTGGGAGCCTGGTTTTGTAATCTCCGCATGGGCCCTGAAGCTCCAGTGTCTTTTCTAGGAAGCAGACCTGAAGGCGATCATAGCCTGTGCTGGAGATGGCCCAACGCTGTCCCTGTGTCCAGCATTAGAAGCAACGAGGGCAGAAATCCTATATTTAAGAGAATTCTGAACAGAAAGATTTAATAATACTTGTTTCACGAAGGCCAAGCAGAGTTCTAAAGAACAAGAAAAAGAGATTTCGCATGACACGGTTGGTCCTCTGCTTTGCTCTGGAGTCCCAGCCATGGAACCTGTGTCACCCTAGAACTGAGAATGCCAAAACACAAATTGCAAAGCAATTCTCAGGGCAGAGAGAACAGGCCTGACAGGGTGCTCCCGACGGGCCCTGGGATGGTCACAGGCAAGCAGTGCCAAATTGTGTTGGCAAAGAGATCGCTCTGGGTCCCCATTGCACTGCAAAAGGGAGAGTTATCCTCACGTAAGGGTAGAATAGGGGTCGTGGATGAGACCTGAGTTTTATTTGTGTAGAAGCTCACCACAACCACACTGCATGGCTCTAGATTTAAACTGTTGGAGGAATACTGATTTTAAAAATCTCTTTCTCATCCCTACATTTGCATGGTTTTCAAACATTTTAAGAGTTTGCATAACATCCAGGGGTGGGGCCCCAGACATAACTGGGTATGGAAAAGGCGGAGCAGAGAAAAGGAAGGTTACAGAAACCTCAGGTGTATTCTCTTCATCAACCATATTTGAATAGTTGGGTACAGACAGCAGTTTCTTTACTAATACAGAAAATACACCGACAGAATCAGTTGAATCTATCTGTAGATCTACTCGGGCAGGATTCTATAAATCAAATCGGCCCCAGTACGGAAGCTCAGCACATTACCTGGCCATTTCATTTTAATCGAAACACCAAACAGCTGGGGGATATCGGTGACTTCAGCTGCAGCACCCCAGCACTTACCTGGGGATAAAACATGATATAGGGATGGTGACGTAAAAGTTTAAGTGCGGGGAGTTATATGTGATTGAAGTTTGAATCATCAAACATGCTCCCAGGTCCTAAAAAACATAAAGAATAAGATTGCAGTTATCTTTATGATCTTTCAAATACTTGCCAATTCAAGTTTTGCCTGCCGCGCATGAAGGCCAGGCCATCCTCAGCTGTACTCTGTGACAAACACAGGAAGACGGCCCGGTAAGAAGTCTGCAGCAGACCCCGGGAGCTGCCGGCGGCGGAGCCTTCGTGGCTCCTGGCCAATCTGTCTGTGCACCGACTCCCTCTTCCCACTGCAGAATCAGGGTCTGGCTGAGGTGGCCCCAAGTGACACAGAGTGTAGTTTCTTTGCCAGATGCTGAACCTGACAACTTCTCCGAAGGCTACACCTTTCTGCCTGCAAATGAAGACAATATAAAGCAGGAGGTGAGAAGGAACCTCTATCCCTGACCAGAAAGCGCGTATTTCAGTTTTGGCAGCCACTGGATCTCAATTGCCGTATACGCTTCCCAGTCATTGCATGAAAATAGCCATGCCCCATAACTGGGAGTGAATTTGTTCTAATAAACTTAATGTTCAAGCATGGTATGCTGGATACCCTTGGCCCACTGACAAAGAGCATCAGCTACTGGCATCAGCCACTATCTAGAAGAAATTACAGTCCATCCAGCTAAGTGGAGGGGAGGGAAAGGGAAGAAGAGCTGTATCATATACAGGTACAAGTTCTTAAATGAATGTGACTGTAACATACGTCCACACATTAATTACCAATAAAGTCTATATTTCTAGACAAAAACAACGGAAATAAGTTTGCCACTTATTTATCTTCAAAGTTATGGATACCATCCACTGAAATCAAATTACCATGAAGCTATTTTATTTATAGGCTACAAATTAAAATTTATATTCTAGAATTTTAAAACATAAGGCACTGTGAAAAAACTAACTGCCTTTTAACTCTTCCTCCCGAGCAGATGGGGTTGACATTTGCATACAAGTCATCTTTGTGTGGAGTGCTTAGCGTCTACAAAACTTGGTCCTCAGGAATGCTTGTTCCCAGCTCAGATTATTCCAAGGTAAATAACGCATCTGCGCTAAGAGGGCTGAGAGTTGTGCAGGACAGCAGGTATTATCCATTCAGTGAGGCTCAATTGACAAAAACAAACACGCTTAGAGGCTAACTTGAAATCAGGAGCAGGCAGAGAACAGAATTCCAATCATATTATCAAATACCAATTCTTTCTGCTGCCCTTTACAGCATTATAGCTTGTCCTTGAGTTTCATTTCTTGGGCAGTTTCTTTCTTCCTGGGTGGCAACTGGAAACCTCAATATCTGCTTAAAATTATTGATGTTCACCTCCATTAAACAGGGGCAGCCTTTTTCCTTGGTATCCCAGGAAAAGCCCTCAGGCATTTCCACTTGACCTAGCATGATTTTGTGACATGAACGCCGGCCCAGGTTTTTGTCACTCATCAGTCTTTCCATGTGGCAGCTGAGTCACCTGTGTATGAAGTCGAGTGCTGCCATGTTGCATGTCATTTCTGGTACTAGAGCCGGAGCACTAAAGAACCAGCGAGGCCACGGGCCGGCAGCCAGGGGTCTAATCCAGCCACCCAGAGCATCTGGGCCGGGGGAGGGGAGGTGCGCTTCCCCAGGGGAGAGCCACGCTGCTGCCACCGCCAAAGAGCAACAAATTCACTGAAAGAACAAACGTAAAGTTTTCTGGCCTCAGAGAAAACTGATTGCTCTCATTAACACAGGAGCAATATAACAGGACGTGCCCTATGTTAATTGAAATTTTAGGTAGACGACAACCATGAGAGAGTCAGAATCTGTTCAACCCTAAATGTTTCCTGAGCTACTTTCCCAACAGAGGGAGGGGCGTCCATGCCAACGAGGGAAGCACACTACCGCTCAGCTCTAGGCATGGTTCGGTGGCTCTACAACAAAGGAGATATTAGGAAAATTGACTGCTCTTACATTAATTTGTATGTCACACAAAGAGAGAACGTAATAAAATTCAAAGTAGTCCGGCATCACACTGGAGACCGGGCAGTCGCTACCCAGAGTCAGGTCCTGGGCCTGGACTGTCACATTATTCACCAGCGGCTCCCGATCCATCTTAATCCGGATCACTGTGGTGGAGCAGGCTACAGAAACTATGGATTAAAAAAAAAGGGAAGAAAGAAAAAGAGAAAAATCAGAGCTTTATCCTGAGAACCCCTGAGCCAAAGATCTTCTTGCCTTTTTAGGAATGACAAAGCTCTACTACCACGTCTCCTGAACACATTTTTAATTGTTTTCCACCACAGTGATGGAATTCTGAAGAACCGAGGGGACACTTTGGTATGGGTTGCACTCAGGCGGGGGAGTATTGTGTGCTTCCATTAAAAGATTCCTTTTCAGTTAAAATATTTGAGTCTACTAACCCTAACCCAAACCCTAACACTGATATGCTGGATGAGGTTAAGGAATTCTAAAACAGTATTGCAGTTACTTCAGTGGTAATTTTTGTATAAGTGCTAACAAATTGATTTTTACTCTTGTTTAATATTCATAAAAAATCTCTCAAGCTCAGAACCCCATGTTTGAAAGATAAGATTAATAGCAACTGGGCTGGCAAACGGCGGAGCAGAATGAAAATCTACAGCAGAAGCTGCTCTGAGCCTCAAGTGTCCCAAGGTACGGTGTAAAGGTGAACTTAGCCGACCACCACCGCGCAGCCCTCACAGCCCAGGGCAGAGCCCGCCCCAGGGGTAAGCCTCCTCTCCAGGCCCTGACAGCCTCTCCTGACTCTAGCACAGGTATTTCAGAGTCTGCAAAGCCACAAGCCAGCCTCTATAAGCAGAAGAAAGCATACACCTGCAAAGATGTTACCGTCAGGCAAGTCAAACAGGCTCTTCAGAGCAGCTCACTGTAGATTCCAGAGGAAGTCCCTGGTG
>NW_004524859.1:783286-798409 GCF_000260255.1 Octodon degus
TCTCCTCCTCACAGCTGAAGCTATGGTTACAACTCAGAAAGTCAGGGCAGAGAACTGAAGAGCAGATACACCCGAGCTCAGCCCAGCGCATCTCCAGAGCGTGCGGGCCCGTGCGCAGTTGTGTCCCGCGTAGCCCGCGATGCCTCAGCCCTGGGGTGGCAGGAGCAGGACGCTGCACCCCTGCAGCTCACCAGGGGGCGGCACGGGAGCGTGGTCCCCCACCTGACCAGGGAACCCCAACCATCTGGCTGGGAGGCGCTGCCCCAGCTGGCTGCCAGCGACTGGGATCCAATACACCTGGGCCCAGACGCGGGCGCGCTTGGAGCCAGCCGGGGGCGTTCTGAGCCGGGCAAACTCACCTGTGGGCCTGTGCTCTCGGGTGGGCACTGCCTTCTGGTGGGCGTAGCTCTCCGAGAAGGTCGTTGTGAAGAATGTGTAGCGACCCAGGGCATAGAAGATGGGATCCCTACGGGAGCGTTTAGATGATTAAAGCAGAAATAAAATCTCTAAGAAAAAGGAGTAGCTATGCCGTCTGGCCCCAGCTGCAGAAGCAACCGACTTCAGCCACGGGTTTTGCACTACACATTGCTGTCCTTGGTGCAGTTGCTCAGACTGCAGTTATCGGCATGCAGAGTTAGTCAAGGTGAAAATCCTAAGCGTTAACTGCTATTTAAAAAAAAAAACTGATGGAAGTTATGAGTACAATCATCTCAACCATCCTGCATATATACTTGCATGTTTTTCTCTCCATCCTTTTTTCTTTTTTCCTTTCCCTCATCTTCATTGTTCAATCCATAAGTTCAGTTTCTTTCCATTTTATTATATATATTATACCTTTGAGGTTTTTTTTATTCTTTCAGGTTCTTACACTAGGGAGAAAAATATGACATTTACACGTGGGTCTGATTTATTTTATTCATAAATATAGCGTCTAGTTGCATCCACTTACCTGTAAAGACTTCCAGTTTGTCTTTCTTTATAGCTTAGTAGTACTCCATTGATAATTTTCTGAAATCATCTTCGTTGTTTTTCTTTTTTTCCCCATAATTTTAGTAAGAGACATATAGTAACGAGACAGTTTCAAATCAAATTGGTAGGACAGTTTCAATAATGAACATATTGCATACTCTCTTCCTAGTAGTTATTTGCTGTACAAGAGTGGACATGATATCCTATTTACAAACACTATTAGAACAAATCCCTCTATTCATTAGGAGAATGTGGCTATATATCTATCCTAACCATTTTGAGTACACAGATACAAAATGGACATTCATTTGTATCCCCTTTTTTGTTTAGTTCCATCATTTGAATATTACAGGTGTGTTAACTCAGCAAAATATTGTAAAAGAGTCCAGTAGTCCATAACAGTATTACGTCTTCCACTTGACTGGCAGTGTCAGAAATTGTTGACCTGAGTCCCCTACAGCTCAACATAACAGCATGGCTTTACTTCTTATACTTCGTTTTTATACTTTTCTTGGATGGTTAAGACCAAGATACAGCAAGACCTATGCAACAAGAGTTGTAGCTTTTGGATCTGATAAGGTCAGTCAAGTCCCCTCAGGATTTATCCTGAAACCCTGTATCTCAGATTGTAGAACCTTTGTCAGTGTCAGCCATTTGGATGAGCCAAGGCCATTGCTTGACCAATTTGCTCTCTGTGAAAGCCTGAGAGACTATTTTCTCTCCCTGTGACTCTCCTTAGGCACACTCTACATCATCGATCACTTTCCGTTGTTTTTTCTGAGTAATGTAATATTCACTGGATGCATCTTTTTCATCTGTTACTTAAGTGTAGGGCATTTTTGGGTTGTTTCGAAGATTTGGCTGTAACAAATTCTGCTGCTAGAAACATGGGTGCACATATGTCACTATGGTATGCTGTTTTCAGTTCTTTTGGGAAAATACCCAGAAGGGGAATAGCTGGATTGAATGGAATTTGCAGTCCTACTTTTTAAGGAACCTCCAATAAATATATGAAAAACACATTTCACAGCACTGGCCACTTGAGAAATGTAAATTAAAACAACATTGAGATACCATCTCACCCCAGAAAGAATGGCTACCATAAAGAAATCAACTAATAACAAATGCTGGAGAGACCATGGGGAAAAAGGAACCCTCTGCATTGCTGGTGGGAATGTGGTACCACCACTATGGATATCAGTGTGGAGTGTTCACTATTTTGTTTTGTATGTTTACTTGCCATGTGTATTTCTTCATCGGAGAAGCCTGTATTCATCTTAGATGCCCATTTTTGCATTGGGTCTTTGAATTTTGGGGGCAGATTTAAAAAAAATTCTTTACATGTTCTATATAGAAGGCCTTTGTCAGGATGATAGTAGCTGCGAGTTTTCCCAAGTCTGTGAGTTTTCTTTTTATGTTGTTGGTGATTTCCTTTGCCATGCAGAATCTTTTCAAAAAGATAAGACCACAGTTGGTGATTCTTTGAAGTATTTCCCATGTCCCGTGCAGTTTCATGTTTCTTTATGAGCTCTTGAGCAACCCTTACATCTTCAAGTTTCCTACCTGCAGGAGGTTTAGTATTTCTGTTTTAATGTATAAATCTTTGATCCATCTGACTGTAGTTCAGTGCATGGTGATAGACATGGGTCTAACTTCAGGTTTAGGCATGTGAAAAGCCAACGTTTCCAGCATTTATCAAAGAGGCTGTGTTTGTTCCAGTGACTGTCTGGCCTCTTTGTCAAACATAGGGTGGCTGTGTGTGCTTGCAGCTGGGTCTGCAGCTTCCAATCTGCTCTATTGATGCTCAGGTCTGTTTTATTTTTCTTCGCAGCACCATCCTGATTTTATCCCAGTAGGTTTGTAGTAAAATTTCAGGTGAGGGACTGTGATTCCTCTTGCCTTCCCTTTGTTGTCCAGAATTGCTTTTGTTATTCTGAGTCTCTTCTGGTTCCAGATGAATTTTAAGAATGTTTCCTCTAGATCTGTTAAGTTTACAATGATATTTTAATTGGGATTGTATTGAATCTGTATATCATTTTTGGGAGTATGGCCATTCTCACAATGTTGGTTTTTCCTATTCAGGAACAAGGAATATGTTTTGTTTTCTGAAATCTTCATTATTTTTTCTAAGAGTAATGTAATATTCGCTGCATAAATCTTTTACTTTCTTTGTGAGATTAATTTCTATGTATTTCATTTTGGGGGGATGTTCATGAAAGGTATGTTTTCCCTAATTTCCCTCTCAGTGCATTTGTTGTTTGTATATAAATGTGCTATTAATATTTGGACATTGACTGTGCATCTGGGTATGCTACTGAGTTTGCTTATTAATTTACATTTGTCCTGGTGCAGGTTTTGGGATCTCCAGTGTAGAGTAACATGTCATCCGCAAGTAATGATCATTTGACTTCTCCCTTTCCATTCATAATTCCTTTTATTTCTCTTTCTTGTCCAATCAGTCTGGATAATGATTCCAGAACTACATTGTACAGGAATAGTGAGAGGACACATCCTTGTCTTGGTCTTGAGTTTCAGGTGAAGGCTTCCCATTTCTGTCCATTTCATATAAGATTGGATATTGGTCTGTCATAGATGGCTTTTATCAGGCTGAAATATAAACCATCTATTCTGATTTTCTGTAGTTTTTTTTTTTATCATGAATGAGTGTTGGAATTTGTCTAAAGCTTTTTCTGCATCTACTGAAGCCATCAATTCTGTCTGTGGCTTTGTTGATATGGTGTATTCCATTTATGGTTTTGCATATGTTCAACCATCCCAGGATGCCTGGGATGAATCCCACATGGTCCTAGTTTATGATGTTCTTGATGAACTGCTCCATTGTGTTTACAAGTATTTTATTGAGGATTTTTGCATCTATTTTAATTAGAGTGATTGGCCTGTTCTCTTTTGTTGTGCCTTTCACCGGTTTGAGCATCAGTATAATGCTGTGGCTGGAATGAGTTTGTGTGAATTGCCTCCCTTTCTATTTTGTTGATGAGCTTGAGAAAAGTTGGCATTAAATCTTTTTTGAATTTCTTGTACAATTTAGCTTAGAATCAATTGGGACCTGGGCTTTTTCTTTGTTGGTAGATTTTTGCTTACGTTTTCAATTTCATTTTCTGTTTTTGGGTTATTCAGAGTTTGTATATCTTCTTGACTTAGTTTTGTTTTGTTTTTGCAGGACCGGGGATTGAACTCAGACCTTCACACTTGCCAGGCAAGTGCTTATTCTACTGAGCCATCTCCCCAGCCCTTTCTTGACTTAGCTTTGACAATTCTCCCCCCCCAAATATTTATTTATTTATTTATTTGGTCTGTTAACACTAAGATCTGCAACTAACAAAAACAACCTCTAAACACAAGATAAGAAAACTCTAACATTAACATTCTTCAATTTTCTGTAAGCTCTGCAGTACGGAAAATATACAAACTTCAAACAGCTGCAAAAATAGTGTCTTTGGGAGAAAATAGAGTTTCTACATCGATGGAAGAAAAATAGGCATTTTCGAATCCAACCCAGCCCTTGGGCAGGCGAAGGGTGCAGAGCCACCTCTTGCCACTGGGAGGAATTGTCAAGTCTTGCTGGACAACGGGAGTAGGGAGGGTGGCTGAAGGGAGAGGACCAGCCGCTCTTCAGGCAAAAGGCGAAGTTCTTTATTCTCAAAGAGTTTTTATACAGTTGCATATGAGGTTACATGAGGTGAAGGTAGTATAATTTAAACTCAGAATTTTTCTTGCTACAAATACCAGGTGTTTTTGTTTTATACTGAGAACTCGGGAAGGACTCAAGGCCGAGTTCTTCTTGGCAGATCTCCCAGTCATGGCATATTCTTGGAGGTCATGGAAGGGACATGTTCCCAGCTACAGGGAGCAGTTCGGGGGTGTCCCCACCCTTGCCTTAAGGCAGGCAGGGCCACCCCTCCTGCTCTCCCTGCTGGTGACACTGTTCCCCACAAGGAATGCCAGGAGGAATGCCAGCGCTTCCTCTCCTCGCCACCCACCTGGGGTCAGGCTGCTGCTTAAGACCATCTTTAGTCAGGGTGAACGTGAGATGAAAATGCCCCTTGGGACAATGCTTGGTTGCCCCTTTGTACAGCGATGGAGTGGGTCAAGTGTCCTGGCCAGCTAGGGCCGCTTTGGTCAGCTCCTCCAAAGAGGGTGGGGTCTCTGGCTTCTGGTCTGCTCTTCTGTTGTCTCTGGAGGTGGAGAGGGAAGGAAATCTATCACCAGCTTCCTCTGTGACAATGCCAAGAGCTGGGGTGGGGACAGGGGATGCAAGGTCTTCTGGCTGAGTGTCCACCAACGAAGGGCAGTGGTGGGGACACAGGTGTGAGTTGTGAACTACCTGCTGCAAGTGAAGAAGGCGGGTCCCCTACATTCACAGGGGTTGCTGTCACCAGAAAGAGGACCCAGGGCTTTGACACAATAAACGAAAATGCTCGAGGGCGAAGAGGGAGGGGGCCCTCCATCCCTCAGCTCCGGAAGCTAGAGTGGCCTGCCACCAAGGCACTGGTCTCCATGGTAAGGTGCGGGAGGGGGCCTGTGGATATCCTCTCAGACCACCAGGGAACTCTGGAGAAGCACAGACTCTGCCGCCGGGGTGTGGGGTGGGGATGGAGTGGGATGGGGTGGGGGGTGGGGCTGTGCTGCCACTGCTTGAAGGGCAGCCGGGAGGCCTCGGAGGCCTCTGGATCCTTCCGTGCTGGCGCTCTGGGGCTGGCAGGGGAAAGGGGAGAGTCCGGGCTGGAGGGGCAGTTCTGGAAGATGAAGCCCACTGGGGAAGAGGGGCTTCATCAAGCTGATGGGGCAGAAGGCCGAGCCGGTCGGGTTGAAATGGATTTTGTTCTTGCCTAGACAGGAAATCAGGAAGGCCAGGTTAGGACCTGGGGCATCTCCTCTTCGAAAACACTAACTGGCTCACAGCCCTCCGGGGGGCCTCCGGCTTGAAGACATAGCTGCGGCTGGGCTGAGGGGAGGCAGCAAAGGCGAGAACCGGAGATGGGCTGCTGTCTTCCAGGGAGGTCGGGTGATCCGGGTAGGAGGCTTTGTTATTGGGGACCGACGCCAGCTGCTCAACGGCACCCCGCTGGTCCTCACGGCTGACCCTGCCAGAGGGCTGGGGCAATGCCAGCGGCATGGAGGGCGGGCCAGCAGGGGTGCCTGGCTCCAGCAGGAGGAAGGAACGGTCACAGCTGCCATCCTGGGGAGGGGCTGGGCACGGTGCCTATGGGGACCTCAAGGACCCGCAGCAGCTCCTCTTCTCCCTGCTCCTTCACAAACACCTCCTCCAGCTTGGTCGAGCCCCTCCAGGCTCCTAAGCAGGCAGCGGCTGAGTCGCAGGAACGGGGACCCCTCGGGGAAGCTAGGCGGGGAAGCCCTCAGCGCCCCCCGCACTGCAAGGTCCCCTTGAACTTTCCCGCTGCGGCTCAGCTGTGTCCGCTGCAGCTGTTGGTGACCTTGGTGACCTTTTTGGTGGTCTGTGCTGCCCAGGACGGCGAGCGCTTGTGTGTGTAGGAGGCGGCCCGCTCACCCTCCGACTCTTGCAGGGACAGGGGTGTCAGGGTGGCTTGGCCATTGGTACAGCAGGCGAAGGCCCATCGGCTTCTCGGGGCCACTGGCCAGAAGGTAGGCGCTGCGCATGGTGTCCAGGAGAACGCGCGCCAGGCCCGAGGCGGCTGGCTTTTCTGGGGCCGCGGAGCACGGACGCTGGCTGCGTGGCCACCCATCCCGGCGCTGAGAAGGCTGCTGCAGCTGGAGTGGGACTGGTGCCCTGTGCAGCGGCAGCCCAGCCCGGGGGAGCCCCTGGTCCCTCCACCACCCAGACTCCGGCCCCTCCACGACCCGGCCCCCCGGCCCCTCCACGACCCGGCCCCCAGGCACCTCCATGACCCGGCCCCCCGGCACCTCCACGACCCGGACCCCAGGCCTCTCCACGACCCAGACCCCCGGCCCCTCCACGACCCGGCGACCTGGCCCCCAGGCACCTCCACGACCCGGCCCCCCCGGCCCCTGCATGACCCAGTCCCCCGACCCCTCCACGACCCGGATCCCCGGCCCCTCCATGACCCGGCCCCCCGGCACCTCCACGACCCGGATCCCCCGACTCCTCCAAGACCCGGCCCCCAGGCCCCTCCAACCCGGCCCTCCCCGGCCCCTCCACGACCCGGCCCCCAGGCCCCTCCGCCTGTACCACCCGCTCTGGCCCTCGCCATCGCCCACGCCAGCCCGCCTGGGCTCCAGGATGAGTGCCACACAGTCCCACAGTCCATATGCATCTAGGAAACTATCCATGTTCTTGCATTTTCCATCCTGTGCGATTAAGGATTTTAGAAGTAGATATGGACGATCTTCTGCATTTATGTAAGCTTTGTAGTTATTTCACCCTGTTCATTTTTTATTGCATTACTTTTAATTTTTTCCTTTTTTGATAAGCTTGGCTAAGGGCTTATAATTTTTTTATCTTTTTAGTTTTTAAAGAACTAACTCTTTGATTCATTTTTTTTTTGTATTATTTTCTTCATCTTCTTTCATTAATTTCTGGCCTAATATTTATACTTTCTTTCCTTCTTTTGTCTTTGTGCTTGACAGTTTTTTTTTCTAGAAACTTGAGGTGCAGTGTGAGTTTTTTGGGGGGGTTGTTATATTTTCCTAACATGTGAGTTCACCACTATAAATTTCCTTCTTAGGCAGCTTTCACTGCATCTCACAGGTTCCAGTAAGTTGTTTCTGTATTTTTATTTGATTGTAAATACTGTTTAATTTCTTCTTTAATTTCATCATTGACCAAATGATTGTTATTTTATTTCATTGTGTTTACGGTGTTTTGCAATTGCTTTTGTTTATTTTAAGTTTCATTGCACTACACTGAGATAATATGAATGGGATAATTTATTCCCTTTGCACTTAGGCATCCTCTGTGTGCTAGTATATGATCCATTTTGGAGAATGTCCCATTTGCAACTGAGATGAATGTGTGGTATGAACTTCCTGGAACACTGTGTGAGGTTCTTCCAAACCTAGTTCTTCACACCTTTGGTTTAGTTCCTTTATTTATTTATTTATTTATTTTTACTGATCTTTTGTTACAGTAGGGTGTTGGAGTCCCCCCTTACAACTGTATTATTGCTTGTCTGGGTTTATGTCTATTCTACTTTATTTTATGTAGCTAGGTGCCCTACATTGGGTACATATTTATTCATTATCATTATCTTTTCCTTTTGCAGTTTTCCTCCAACAAATATGAGGTGACCTTCTTTATCTCTTTTAATCATCCATTCTTTGAAGTTAATATTGTCAACAAACAGAATAGCTACCCCTAATTTTTTCTGGGTGCCTTTTACATGGAGTATTGTTTCCCATCTTTTGGCTCTCAGTCTCTGAATTTCCTTTTGAGTTAAATGTTTTTTTTTTTTTTTTTTTTTTTTTTTTGGCAGAACCAGAGACTGACCTCAGGCCCTTGCGCTTGCCAGGGAAGCACTTATTCCACTGAGCCATCTCCCTGGCCCCCTAAATGTGTCTCTTGTATACATGAAATTATTGGCTTTTACTTTCGGATCCACTCTGCCATTCCATTTCTTTTGATTGAATTTGGGGCATTTACATGGATGACTGTGACTGATAGGTCTTCACTTATCTTTGTCACATCATTTTCCTACTGTAGGTTTCCTACTTTTTGTGCTCAGACTCAGCACGCCCTGGTGGGAAGGCAGGCGCCCTACCTTGCCCTTCTGTTTTATTGCTTCTCTGCTTCGTGATTCCTTTCTGTTGTTCCCAGCCACCAGCCCCAGCATGACAGCATTTTGTCCCCTTCTGCACGTGCCACTCCACGTCCCTGTGCAGGATTCGCTAGAGGGCACCTCATTAGGCAGTCTTCAGGACCCGTGCAAACTGGCAAAATGTTAACTGCCTTTTTATCATACATAGTAAAGCTGAGTTCATGAACTAGGCAGGAACCTGAAGTAATGAAAAAAGAAGGGTGAATAAGAAATTGCAGTATTATTTTATATATTCCTATTAGCTATTTAAAATAACTATGTCACCTCTTGGATAATTAAGAAAACAGAAGGGAATCGTTAGATAAGATCCATAGATGAGCCCTTGTAGCTCAGCCTGGAAGGTCCTCGCCCCAAATATGTTCAGCAACAGACGCTGTACAATACACTCAATTCACTTTAAGGGATGTGCAATGAAATAAAGATGGTTAGTAGGAAAGACTTTCCCTCCAGGGTTCTCATGTTTCCACTGGGAAGTTTTGGGGTTCTCGTCACAGAGAACAATTTGAGTTCAATTTGACAACATTCACCGGCACTCGCGCTGTCTTAAGACTCTAAAGCAATGGAGGCGGGCGCGGCAGGACTTCTCATGCCCGAGCGCGAGGCTTTCACTTTGGAGACGGGTTTGTTAGGGCTGACTGCCACTAAAACTGGGTCAGAGGGCATGCTTACTTCTTTTTCTTAGAGATTTTTATTGCTACTTTAATCATCCAAATTATCGCTCGGAGCCCAGCTTTTATGCCTGGGTCAGTACACATTCTTCACAAAGGTCTTTTCGGAGAGCAAAACCAACCAGAAGCATCTTCTGTGTGCTAGTCTATGATCTATTAGCCAGACCTCTAGAGCATGCGCGCTCGGGTGAGTTTGCCCGGCTCAGAACGCCCCCGGCTGGCTCCAAGCGCGCTCGCGTCTGGGCCCAGGTGTATTGGATCCCAGTCGCTGGCAGCCAGCTGGGGCAGCGCCTCCCAGCCAGATGGTTGGGGTTCCCTGGTCAGGTGGGGGACCACGCTCCCGTGCCGCCCCCTGGTGAGCTGCAGGGGTGCAGCGTCCTGCTCCTGCCACCCCAGGGCTGAGGCATCGCGGGCTACGCGGGACACAACTGCGCACGGGCCCGCACGCTCGGGAGATGCGCTGGGCTGAGCTCGGGTGTATCTGCTCTTCAGTTCTCTGCCCTGACTTTCTGAGTTGTAACCATAGCTTCAGCTGTGAGGAGGAGAAACGACTGAGGCCTCAGGGCCTTCCGGGACGAACCAGCGCCCACAGCTGGGGAGGGACAGGCTTATAAATCCCTGGCGAGGCCGCTTCCTTGGGCTTCGTGCGTCCAGGGACCCCTCGGGTGCAGGTCGGAAGCGATGATGAAGGCCGCAGGCGTGTTAGGAGGGCTCTTCGTGCTTCTCGGGTTGAGCTACGTTCATGCCTCTTGTAAGACAAAGGGGCTTCTGGGGGGCAAGGCTCTGCACTGCGGGGCTTTTCTAACACACTGCTGTGGGGGTCACCACCTGCTCCCCGGTGAGTGCCGGGTGGCGGGGAGGCGTGGCTTGGTCCTCTGCCTTCACCAGGGACTTCCTCTGGAATCTACAGTGAGCTGCTCTGAAGAGCCTGTTTGACTTGCCTGACGGTAACATCTTTGCAGGTGTATGCTTTCTTCCGCTTATAGAGGCTGGCTTGTGGCTTTGCAGACTCTGAAATACCTGTGCTAGAGTCAGGAGAGGCTGTCAGGGCCTGGAGAGGAGGGTCCCCCGGGGCGGGCTCTGCCCTGGGCTGTGAGGGCTGGGCGGTGGGGCTGAGTTCAGCTGCTCCTGGTGCCTTTGTAGCCTTGAGCTCGGAGCAGCTTCTGCTGTAGACTTTCATTCTGCTCTGCCACTTATCAACTCTGTGATATTAAGCTTATCTGTCTGAGTACGGGATAATAAATTGACTTTATACTTTTTTGTTTTTCTAACAGTTTTTTAAAGTTATTATATTTACAAAATCTTTTTACTTACTTGTTTGCTACAGAGTCTTGCTTGGCAGCCCGGACGCCTAGTGATCATCCTGTCTCAGCCTCCCTAGCTGGGATGATGGGCGTGCACTAGTACCCCATTTCAGGCATCTGCCCAGCTTCCCAGGGGTCCAGGGTTGGCCTGGCATGTGGCAGCAGGAACTGACTGCTGCCTGCAGCAAGGAGCGCAGCCTCCTGAGCTATCTCTCCAACCCTAAATGAAGTTTTAGAGAATAGAATAAGAAATGGTTTAAAAAAAGCTTGCACAGTCATAGATTTTTGTTGAAAATTAAACAAGACTAAAAATCAGTTGGTTAGCAATTATAAGAAAGTTATCACTGAAGTAACTGCATGATTGTTTTAGAATATTCTCATCTAGCATAACAGCATTGGGGCTTTGAATAGGGATAGTAGGCTCAAGTATTTTAACTCAAAAGAAATCTAACGGAAGCTGATAATACATACTCCACCTGTGTACAGTCAGAACCAGAGTGTCCTTGTTCTTCAGAATTCCATCCGCTCTGCGTGGAAATCCTTTGAGTGTGCATGAGATGTGTTGGTAAACTTGGATCATTTCCTAAAAGCCAGGGAGATGTCTGGCTATAGATTCTCGGGAAGGATCTCTGAAGTGGCCACTCTCTGAGGACATGGAGCCACCTAGACTGAAGATATGGTTTAAGATCTCACTGTGGGAAAGAAAATACACAAACAAGTGGAAGGTCCCTACCAGAATTGGGGACTGACACCAGTGAGGCTGCTCCGACCGGCATTTGGAGCACACGTGACGTCACTTCCTCTTTTTCTTTTTTCCTTCCAGTGATTGTAGCCTGCTCCATCACGAAGATCCTGGTGAGGCTGGACCGGTTGCCTCTGGTGAATAACGTGACAGTCGAGGCCGCAGACCTGACTCTGGGGAGCAACTGCTCCGTCTCCACCGTGGAGCCGGACTACTTTGAATTTCGCTATTATCTGTCTTCCTGCGACATATATATTTATGTAAGAGCACTGCTTATTTGAACAGATAGTATTTTCTTTGTTTTAGGGCCACAAACAGGCACTCCCACTGAGCTGTGGTGCGCTTCCCTTGTCATATGCGCTCCTCTCCCTCTGCTGTGAATGCAGCTCTGGGGAACCACTTATTGTGAACACAGTTGGAGTCATTGTGTTGCTGCTATTGTCTACTGAAAATTTCAGTCAACACAGCCTATTTCTGGTTACATTGCTCCTGTGTTAATGAGAGCAATCAGTTTTCTCTGAGGCCAGAAAACTTTACGTTTGTTCTTTCAGTGAATTTGTTGCTCTTTGGCGGTGGCAGCAGCGTGGCTCTCCCCTGGGGAAGCGCACCTCCCCTCCCCCGGCCCAGATGCTCTGGGTGGCTGGATTAGACCCCTGGCTGCAGGCCCATGGCCTCGCTGGTTCTTTGATGCTCTGCTTCTAGTACCTGAAGTGATTTCCAACATGGAAAACGCTCCACTTAGTACACAGGTGCCTCAGCTGCCACGTGGAAGGCTCGTGAGCGAGACACAGCTGTGCCAGCCAGCGTTCACGTCACAAAGTCATGCTAGGTCAAAAGGAAAGGCCCAAGGCCTTTTCCTGGGATACCAGGGAAAGAGGCTCACACTGCTTACTTGAGGTGATAGATAAGTAATTCTAAGGACATTTTGAGATAGATTTCCAGATGTTACCCAGGAAGCAAGAAACAGCCTAAGAAAGGAACCTCAGAGAGGACAAAGTATAAAGCTGTAAGGGCAGGAGGAGGAACAGTATGTGACAATGTCATTGAATTCAATTGTCCACCTGCTCCCGACATCAGCTTACCCTTAGATCACGTTGCTTTTGGTGAGAACTCCAGCTGCACTGGACATCACTGAATGGATAATAATGCTGTCCTGTGCCAAGCTCAGCCCTCTCTTACTGTAGATACATTATTCACTTTGGTATAATCTCAGATATATATATATATATATATATATATTTGTATTGTATTTTAGGGAAGGGTCTACAGGGTGTTCATGGACACGCTACTAGATTCTCCTGTTTGTGGCCTCCCAAGTTCTGGGATTACAGGCACGCACCACCAATCCCAGTCTCAATTGCCGTGCCAGTGTGCCCTGGGTGTGGGTGTGGGGGGCAGCCACAGCAGGCCTGGGGATCAAACCCTGGCCCTGTGCCTGCTTGCAGGCACTTTAATCCACTGAGCTATTTGGCCAGCCCTAAACTACTTTTTTTTTTTTTTTTTAATCTCAGATATTAAGCATTCCTGAGGACTGTGTTTTATAGATGCTCAACATTATATGCAAAGGTGAATTGTATGCAAATATCGACCCTGTCTGTATGCTAGGAAGAGTTAAAGTCTGTTGCTTTTGATAGTGCCTTATGTTTTAACATTCTAGAACAGAAATTCTAATTCGTAGCCTATAAATAGCTGCGTGCTAATTGCTTTTCACTGGATCTTACCCAGACACACATTATGGTTGTGTTTATCATAAGGAATTTGTACCTGTACATATTATAACGCCCCCCCAGCCCTCTCCTCTCCCGTTAGTTGCACGGACCGTATTTTATCATAGATGGCGGCAGATGCCCGTGGCTGACGTTTGGTCAGTGTTCGTCAAAGGCATCTAGCTCGCCTGTTAAGTTTATTGGAACAAGCTCACCTTTAGCTGTTGTGCATGCTGTGTGCATGCTGCAGAGGTGAAAAGGGTGCAGCGGTAGAGACCAAGTGGTTTATGAACACTGATGTCGGTGCTTTGCCATGAGCTCTAGCTGCGTGTTGTCAGAACCTCCTCATTGTCTTCCTCTGCAGGCCGAAGGCTGTCGCCTTCTGAGAACTTGTCAGGTGCAGCATTTACCCAAAACGTGCTGTCTGTGTCACTTGGGTCCCCATCGGCCAGACCCTGACTCTGGGGAAGCAGGGGAGCTCGGGGTGCAGACGCCGCGGCCAAGAGGGCTCCGAGGGTCTGCTGCAGACTGTTTACCGTACCGTCCTCCCGCGTAGGTCATGAAGTGCAGCTGAGGGCAGCCTGGACTGCATGCCCTGCAGGCAAAAATTGAATTGGCAAGTGTCTGAAAGAGATCCTGAAGATAACTGAATTTTTTTTCTTTGTATTTTTAGGCTCATCAATTAGGTACATTTATTGAGACTTCAATCATGTATAATTCTCCACATTTCGATTTTTATGTCACCATCCCCATAAAATGTTTTGTTCCGAGGTAAGTTCTGTGGGTGCCGTGGCTCAGGGCACCTGGTATTCTCCTAGCTGCTGGGTGTTTTGATCAAAATAAAATTGCTGGGTAATGTGCTGAGGTTGAGCATTGGGGCCAATTTTATGTACAGAACCTGCCTAATTGAGTATATCTACAAATAAATTCAACTTATTCACTCAGTGTGTTTTCTGTGTCAGTAAAGAAAACACATTCTATGCTTGATTTTTGAAATTTGGTTAATGAAGAGAACACAGCAGAGGGTCTTTGCAACCCTTCCTTTCTTCCGATCTTCCTGTTCTTCACCTACTTCTGCCTCAGGGCCCACCCATGCCTATTGTGGAAATTCATAAAATGTTTGAGAACCGTGCAAATGCAGGGGTGAGACGAGGGATTTAAGAAATCAGTATTTCTCTACAAGTTTAAATCTAGAGCAAGGAAGTTGGGAGTGGTGCATTCCTGTGGATATAAAACGTCCATGATCCCGATTGTCCCCTTATGTGAGAAACTCTCTTGCAAGGAGATGGGGAAGCAGAGGGAGCTCTCTGACTTTCTGACATTGACAATTGTATAAAATCACCTGGTGGCTCCAATGGTAACAGGTTCTAACTGATACACCCTGAGGCTGTTTGCTGTGACCATGTTAGGGGTCTGTGGGCAGCACCCGTGCGAGGCCTGTTCTCTCTGCATTGAGAATTGCTTTGCAATTTGTGTTTTGTCATTCTCATTTCCAGGGTGACACAGGTTCCATGGCTGGGACTCCACTGTAAATCAATGGACTGACCGTCTTAGGGGAATTCTGCTTTTCTTTCTCTTTAGCACGCAGCTGGGCCTTTGTGTAGAAGACATAGTCTTTCTGTTCAGTGTTCTCTCAAATGTAGGTTTCCTTCCTTCAGTGCTTCTAATGCTGGACACGGGGGCCGGGGAGGGCAAGGTTCAGCTCAGTCTATGGTTCTCTTCATGACCGCTTGCTTCCTGGAAAATCACTGGGGCTCAAGTGCTTGTGGGAAAGTTGCATAATTAGCCTCCCTTAGGCATCAGGGAAGGAGGCCGGGCAGGCCACCTTCTCTTCTGCTCCCCGCTCCGCCTCTCCTGTGTGAGTGCTGTCTGAGCAGGTCTTGGGCTAGAAGAGTCTCCCGTCCCAGGGGCTCTTGCCAACTGGGGCTGGCTCTCTCACCTGCGCCTGGCTTCATGAGG
>NW_004524859.1:799554-819813 GCF_000260255.1 Octodon degus
GGCTGTAACTGGGCACACAGCCCTCTACGGTGGGCTGTGAGAAGTGTTCAGAGTGTGTCTCCTGATGGTGACAGGACAGGCCTGTGCTACTCTTCTGCCCTCAGAGTTTAGAAGGAGAGACATTGTGTTCACGTAAAATGGATACGCGTGCTGTTGGTTGACAAATGCTCAGCAAATGTTTTATAGCTGCTTTTATAGGAATCTATCTATCTATCACCCTTGAGTCATTGCAATGGTGGGTAAGGTGGCACATGCATATGGTCGCAGGAGTCTTGAAGGCTGAGGCAAGATGATTATATGTTCAAGCCCAGCCTGGGCAGCATGGTGACTTAGCAAGAGCTTGTCTCAAAGAAAAAGGGTACAGTGTTCAAAGTCAGTGTCCTCTTTGCCTATTCCTGCTTTGCTGATAATCGATATTTCTTTGAAGATGTGATTGTTATCCGTATTATGGGACTGTTTATTTCCTGACAGGAGCAGTTTCCCCTGCTGGGCCGGAGAAATCGCACTGCTTCCTTTCACGTGGACTGATTTTCTGATGAATTCAGGACCTTGAAGTGCTGATACCAACCCTGGGCGCTTGAGGGTGTCACTGCTCCTTAGATTTTGGACAAGTGCTTATGAGGAGCATCTTTGACCACTTCAGTGTGACGTTTTACAGTGGAAATCTTGCTCCTGTCTCCATATTTATGAACTCTTTGGTGGGAAAAGGGCTTCTCTCAACTTTAAATTTGTGATGAAAACAATTTTAAATAAACTTTTGTAATTCCTAATGGCACTTTTTGATGATGGCCTCAGTTCTTCACCACAGGACACCATGAAGCAGGAGGTGATTGGATTTTGTGTTTTCTTTTTCTTTTTATGTACTGGGGATTGAACTTGGGACCCTGTGCTTGCCAGGCCTGCGCTTATTCCACTGAGCTATGTCCCTGGGCCCAGAGTATATTTTGTGAGTGGACTTCCTTATCGTACTTCTCTTGGGTGGAGCTGTGAAGTCAGTATACTTTAATCTTCCCCTTGATCCCTATTTTACTTCCTCCCAATGGCTTGTGGAAATCAGAATTTCCTTTTAAATATTTTGTTCTTATTATCATGTGTTTAATTGTGCCTACAAAGGGGCTCGGTGACGTGTCAACACGCATACAGTGCACGGGGATCACTCCCACCCTCACGGAAACCCCCCTCTGTCCTCCCCACCCCCCCGGCTCCGAGCAGGATTCTGCCTCTGAGGTGGCTTTTCTTAGCTTGCCCGAATGAGGGAACGTGAAGTCCTTGTCTTCTGTGCTTGGCCCGTTTCACTTAGTGCTTTCCAGTGGAATCCACTCTGGTAGAAATGACAAGGTTTGATTTTTTTTTAGGATAACATTCCGCTGTGTAACACAACACCTTGGCCTGCGCGTGTTGGCTTCACTTCTTGGGGATCACGGACAGTGCCGTGTGGCTGTGCATGCAGTTTCCTCCTGGGCAGGCCGAATGCTGTTCCTCTGCATGTATTCCCAGTGCGGGGCCAGCTGGATTCTAGGGTCTACTTTTAGGGACCTGTATCTCCATAGAGGCTTTCCTGCCTCACAGTCCCAACCACTGTGTACGAAACTTCCACTTCCTCTAAGAGCTTATTTTTGTTTCTAATGTAGCCATTTGAACTAGAGTCAGACGATAACTCAGGTCTGTGTTCTCCTTGGTGGCTGCTGTTGGGCATTTCTCATAGTCATTGACATTTGCGTCTCATTTTAATGAGTATTTAGATAGGGTGTTTATTGATCAGTTGGATTACTTGGCTTTTTAAAAGTTTTTGTGTTCTTTATTATGGCTGCTATTTGGAGATGTGCAGGTGATGACTATCTCGTTCCATAGGTTGTTTCCTTTGTTGTGTCGGATATTTAGCTTGATGTGATCACAGTTGCCCCTTTTTGCTTTTGCTTCCTACGCTTCTCTGCAGTCAGAAAGCATTGCCTATCCTGCTGTCCCGTGGTGCTTCCCCTGCAGTGTTCGCCTTGTAGCTGGTTCGCAATATGGCAGAGTATTCAAGTCTCTTCAGCCCTTTCTGTTTTCTTCCCTTCTGCTTCTCTTTCCCTTCTGCAGAGCTTCATTTCAAGTTTGCTTCAAAATTCAGTTTATTCCACTTTAATCATCAAAGGTCTAGAATTTAGAAAGTAAATGAAATTCCAATTTCTTTTTGCAAAATTTATGACACCCAGATCCAACCTCTGTTGTTAAAGTTCTTAGACATGGTGGATTGCCTGGCAGCAATGGAAACTCTGACAGAACTCACATGCTTTTAGGGTTCTTTGAAACTGTTCCCTCTTCATCTCTGGGTTAAAGATGAGTTGTCAAAAGTTCGAGGGGGTGGGTGTCACCAGCACCCTGGGCTTTATTCCTGGTAAAGCTGTTGAAATCAGAGCTTAATTGACTGGGTGCAGGAGGCTTCCTTTGAATCTTGCCTTTCCTGGGCTTAACCAGCTGGTCAGCAGGAGGAGCCTGTCATGGCTCCCATGGCTGAAACATCCTGGGCCCATGCAGTTTCCAAGGCCACAAATAACACAAGCAAGTGTGTAGATACTCAGAGCATAGGTTGGTGCTGAAAATAAACCATGATGCTCCACAGAGCCCACCGTGATGCTTTGAATTTCAGGAAGGAAGCAAGAGGCATCAACGCATGAAGCAAATCATCACAGAGCAGACATGGAGATGTTTACTGCCATATGCATATGACAAAGACCCTATCTGGAAGAATCCCAAGTGAACTAGGAACTCAGCGATGAAGAGTGCAATTGTAGGACTTTCAGGTGAGAATATGAGAAAATTTCTTTATGATTTTGCACTAAGAAGGACTGATTCAAGAACACATAGAACCCATATGGAGAAGTTGCCACGAAGACATGTGTCCTGACCTAGCCAGAGCGGCAAGTTTAAGAAACTCTAGCCTCCAGTGCAGGCAGAGAACTTAAGTCAGTTCCATCTCTGTACCCTGGAGGCAGCACCTCTGTTGTCACAGTGGTTGGTGTCTAGTTGTCACCCCAGATGCTCAAACAGCGATGGGACAGCTTCTAGAACTTGTGATTAATTCATGATCGAATGCTGGCATTATGGGTGTGAGCACTACCCCCGCCCTGGGGCAGATGCCTGAACGCAATACAGAGAAGGCAGAGAGGTTGCTAGCTGCGGCTGCTGCCCCCCACTTTGCTCTTCGCTGTTTTCTACTGCCATGACCAGCTGCTGTGCTGTGTGCAGCTCTGCCTTGAAGCCAGCTGAGTATGGACTGAAACATGCACACATAGAGAGCTAAACAAACCTTTCCTTCCTTAGTTGTAGATATTGGGTTTTTTGTCACACCAAAGAGAGAAAAGTAACTGAGACAGTTATGTTGCAATGAAAATACTCAGAGAAGGAACTTCCAGCTGAGGCCTCCAACACTCGAATTTCTATCCTTTTACTTGTTGCTTGCTGTAGCGGCACAACGTCCTCGGCATTGTTGTAGCGAGTCTTGATACTACCCATCAGTGAGTGTCCCATACATCGATCATCTATGTGATAAGCTGTATAGTTTCTGGAGATAACTTTTAAATGCTTGCTATGGATACCAAGTGTCTATAGTAACTGACTTCTGCCAAAACATTCAGCTGGATCAAATCATTATTCTCATTGATTATCCCATTCTCTCTGAATTTTATAGGCCTCAGATTGTCTCAAGAACTTTTCTTCAGCAACTTAGATGTATATACATTCATGATGAGATGCTTTAGAGAAAGACATGATAGATAGAAAGCTCAGATCATAGTTGTGTGGATTTGTTTAGCTATGGTGTAAGCCCTCAGAGTGGTTATATTAAACAGTATTATTAAATCACAGATGATTCATCTATATTATATACTTGAAGCTCCTCAAACCAGTGCTTATACTATTCCACCAGACATACTGAGTACTGCATAAGATAGCATTTCAGAAACACAAGACACCTGAAGCCATAATCAGGCAGAGGACTCATAGCTAAGCCATGGTTGTGAATTTCCCCCGACTTTCTGAATCATGTTTGTAATGCCTTCAGTTATGCCTTTATGCTGCAGGCTTTTTCAGAAAAGCCCCCATGACCCCCAGCTGCAGAGGACAGAGCTCTGTAATGACCCACAGAGGCTGTCCCTTGGTTTCCTGTTTCCTGTGATACCTTGGAAGTGATGTAGGTCACTGGAGTGCTGAGAGTTCTTCTTCTGCTTTGTGTCAACTCATGGTTATTACAGCAGGCCAAAGGGAATCCTGGAGGGTGGCGTTTCTCCAGCACTGGGGTCCTTTGCTACAGATTTTTGATTGTGGGGTTTTGTGTCTGCTGATCATCTGCTAATGTCTCATGTTGTCGTGTCGTTCCTCCATGCACCTTGTCTCACATCACTGGAGTCCACAACTGCGTCAGCTCAGGATGCTCATTAGTATTGTTTGCTTTGTTATTCACACACATCTTCGAGTTTCCATTTCCCCTTCTTGGACATGTTTGTCACCTGCGATTGCCTGAAATACTGGGAGTGCATGGATCAGCCAGGAGGAGAGCGGGCCAGGTATTGAGGAGAGAATAGCTCTTAGGTCCTTAACTTTGATCAAGTATTCCTATCCAAAAGCCCAACACAGATATACTAGATGAGATTAAAGAATTCTAAAATTCATGCAGTTACTTCCGTGATAACTTTCTTATAATTGCTAACAAATTGATTTTTAGTCTTGTTTAATTTCCCAAATCAAGTAGTTGGGGAAACTGGATAAGCCGTTCTCCATTGTAAATGACTTTCGAGAGCTCATTTCACCCTGCATATCAAATGAATTGGTTTAATTTTTAAAAAAATCAAAGCATTGGGTACATTTTTCCAAGTTTTCCTAATTAGATATAAGAACTCTTCCTCTAGACCAGATCTATATCTTTTATGTTTGGGAAAATTTCAAAGATATACTCATAAGACCCATCTTTATGTGAATGTTCACTGATTTCTGGATGAACGGTGTGCGATTGGCCTGTAATTTCATTGTAGCTAGTACATGAGATGCATATGACCAAATTAACCCATACAACTAAGCAGTCGACAAGCATGGTGATATTGGGGCTTTTTCCTGCATCCATGCTTATCCTTATAACTGTTCTACAGCCATAAAAAAGCACACTCTCATTTGCTGTGATAAACCCAGTAAGTCTCCCTTTACTAGGGGATGCATCTCTTACTAGACTAAGGAACTGTAGCTAAGCTCAATGCCTATTTTATTTTTAAATTGTGTCATGTAGCCCTACAAGTAGGGGCTTAGCATACTAGTAGGGCTATACTCAGATCGGTATGGCCTTGGAGAACTGTAGAACTGCGAATGTTTGTGAAACAATGGAACATCACTTGAAAATATAAAGAGGACAGTGCATTTGTTTTTAGAAGGCCAGGTAAGGATGTCTCACTTGCTGAACCCAAAGCTCTAGAAAGTACCTTATGGCTGGCAAACAAGGTGATATTTGCCAGCTGCTGTCTGAGCAGTAGGTACACATGGAAGAACAAACAATGTGTGAGAAAAATCTATTGTCAGATAAAAGGATTGCCTTTTCTTAATGTTAATATCAAGGACTTATTGAACCCTCCTTAGGCCCAAATGCCTGTCTAAGACCATCAGTGTGATGCTTAGTGATTCCCAGGAAGTAGCTCCTGTGACTTTTCCCACGTAGAGATGAGAAGTAGGAGATGCACCCAAGAGCTCACAGGACGGCTACAGGAAGAGGAGCACATGTTGTCCCTGCAGCTGAGCATCCGGGTTGTCTAAGGGGATGACAATGAGTGTTGTGAACTCACACTGGAAAGCCCGGGACCTGACGTTTTCCTTCCTTTCTCTCCCTTTTGTGGAAGCAGCCCGTACTGGTCATTGGCTCCGGGTCAGCCTTAATTGGACCATTTGCCACCTGCACATTCTGAGTCCTACCTGGGAACTGGCTGCCTTGTCACTGGAGTGCTGCTTGGCTTGCTTGAGTTCATTTCTGTTGTCTGCAGTGTTAGGAAACCCGTAGGTGCGACTTATTGGATGCCTGACTTTGCGGTTCTCCCATAGTGTCAATGTCTGCTTGTTAATATCGAGCAACTACACTTTTAATCATCAGCTGATTTTATGTACTAATGCCTACTCTCTATCTCATGTGTTTAGATACTTTTCAAACAGAGAAAATATCAGCTTAAATGTGGGTTTAAAAAAAGTCATTTATTTATTTGGTACAGGGCCTTGCTACAAAGCTCAGACTCTTGATCCTCATGTCTCAGCCTCCCCCACTGTTGGGATCATGGGAAAGCACCACCTTGCCCAGTTTCAGAGGCCACTCTGGTATGAGGCTGACACTGTGGTACCAGGCATCCAACCTGGGTCCTTGCGCTTGCCAGGCAGGTGCTTAGACCGCTGAGCTAGCTCCCCAGCCCCATATGTGGGGTTTTTAAAAACCATGCGTTCCTTTTAGCTTCTCTAACACATCTCCCCTACTGTTGGAGAAATTATATATTCTTTGGGATAAAATCAAACTTGAAGGAAATATTTTAATAGCAAAATACCACAATCCCTTACTCATTTGTTGTTGATGTAAATATTCAGTGACAACAGAGTATGGAGGTTATTAACTGCTGTGTACTTAGGAGAATTAAATCTTCTCTTTAAAAAATTAAGGTTATTGGTACATGTTAGATATACGTAGACCCCATTTGTCCTAGGGAATTTATGCCTGAGTACGATGTATCTAGATTTGTCTTTTTCTCCCAGTCTCCTCCCCTCCCTTCAACTCTTTTCCGTCCTTATGCATACATGATTTTTACCTTTATCCTTCTTTTCTCTTTGTTCCTTTCCTGTTGCCCCTCCCTAGTTTCTCTTCCCACTTGAAAAATTTCTTCCTATTTCACAAAGTCTATTATATATTTTGGTCCTTATTTACACTTTCAGTTTCTCACACCAGAGAAGCAATTAAATAGTTATACGTGAGTGTTTGATTTCTTTCACTTATGAGTGTGGTCTCAAGGTGCATCCATTTACCTACAATGTCTCAAATTTGTCCTTCTTTATGGCTAAATAGTTCTCTAGTGTATACATTTCATTTCTTTTCTATACTGATCATTTATGGTTTCCATCCTCTTCTTATCATCATCTAGTTTTAGAAATCCATCTCTGCTCTAACTTTGCTGAGCCATTCATTTATGAATGTGGCCATTTCTTTACTGGAGAGACTATTTCTGATCTGATTTCCTCTGTAGGCTATGGACTGGAGTTTTTACTTTGGTTGCTATGATTTCAGCAGTGCCAGGTGTGTGTGTTCCATTTTGCTCTACCTTGTTGTGTCCTGGACTTGTTCTGAGTGCGCTGGAGGTCTGAGGTTGCACTTTTCTTCTGCATCTTGCCATTTTCTATTCTGAAAGTTTTTATTTTGTTTTCTGTGTTGATCCTCGTAAGTTCTTGTACTAGGTAGCTTTGTCACTAGTATCAGCGCCTCTCTAGGTAAGGTTTGTTCTTCAGAGATGTCTTCCTTGTCTAGGACTTACTGGTTTGTGTCTGTCCCAAGATTCTACCATCTATTCTTGGAACTGTTATTTTTATCTCTTTCTATATCATTTAGTACTCTTTGTAGTGTTGGTTTGCTGGTCATGATTTCCTTCAGTTGTTCTTTGTCATGTAAGTATCTTGTTTATCCATTGACTTTTTTTTTTGTATTTTAGGGAAGGGTCTACAGAGTGTTCAGGGTCTTCTTACTAGATTGGATTTGTAGTGATTCTCCTGTTTACAGCCTCCCAAGAGCTAGAATTACAGGTGTGTGCCACCACGCCCAGTCTCAATCCCTGTCTTGGTGCGCTCCGGGGTCAGGGCCTGCATGGCAGGCCCAGGGATCAAACTCTAGCTCCTGTGCCTGCTTGCAGGCACTTTAATCTGCTCTTCATTGACTTCGAAAGATAGTTTTACAGGATACATCACTGTGAGTTGGAAGTTGTTTTCTTTCAGGATTTGAAATACTTGACTTCAGGTTCTTCTTGACTTGATGGCTTGTGTTGAGAAGTATGTTGTGCTCCTGATGGGCTTTCCTTTAAAGTTATTCTGTTCCTTTCCTCTAACAGCTTCTAGTATTCTGTTCTTGTGCTGAATTTCTGGGATCTTGATTATTACATGTCTTGGTGTAAATTTGTTTTGATCATGGCTATTTGAAGTTCTGTATGCCTCACTTCTTGTACGTCTGATTGGCTTGTGCTGTTATTGTGCTTCCAACATGTTCATGCTAGTAGTCCCAGTGTCCATCCTGTGCACTCCGCCTGGGGCTGTACTGTGTGGCTGACATTCCCACTTGTCTCTGTGTCTATGTGCACAGTTCACCTGTATCCCAGCAGTAGGGAGGGGAGGGACTGGTCTCTGGGCCCCCATGCTGTTGACCTCTCTCATGTATATAAAAAAACCCTCCACATCTTCTTTATTATCTGTTGCTGGGAATTTGGGTTGTTTTCAAAGTTTAGCTATTACAAATCATGGCATTATAAATATGGGTGCACATATATCTTTTGGCTATAATGATTTTAATTTTTTCAGGATAATACCAAGAAGGGGAATAGCTAGGGTCAAATGGAAATTCTAGTTTTAGTGTTTTGAGGAATCTCCACATGGATTTGAGCAGTTATTATACCAGACTACATTCCTACCAACGTACAGAAGGGTTCCTTCCTCCTCACTGTCCCTCCCCTCTAGCATTTGTTGTTGGTTGACTTGTTCATGATAGCTATTCCTTCAGGGGTGAGTGGAGCCCCAGCATTGGTTTAATTTGCATCTCCTGAATGAGTAGGAATGCTGAACATTTTTCATATATTTCTTTGCTGTTTATACTTCTTCATTTGAGAATCAAAATACTTGGAACTCTAGTAGGTATCCTGAGTACATCAGACCACAATGAGAGATGTAGAGAGGGAAGAAAGGAAGAAGAGAGGGAGGAAGAGAGAACTGATAGGAAACTAGAAGAATAAGACAGACTGAGGAATCACGTGCCACTTGAGCTAAAGAGCATTTTAGAAGCTGTAGTTCTTTGATCATCATGTCTCCTGGTGCATATTTAACTTCTGTAATGGTGCTCCTCCTGTGCTAGTTTACTCTTCCATCCCTCACAGTACAGTTCTTAGGTAAATAGTGTTACGCTCCCCTCTTTATGTTATATATTAAAATTATTAATTTTATTTCATTAAAATTTTATGTAATATTAAAACATAAATAAGCTGTCACACTGACAGTGTCTCCTCCTTTTCATGCTGAGATTTAAGTTAATTTGAATGCTACAGTTCTTAATTCATTAAAAATCTCACGTCTTGTGTCTATTGATTGTGCTTTGGCTGTATTCTTGTGGCATCTGGCTTGGCTTTCCTTCTCGGACCATGCATCTGGCATTCTTTGGGAGTGTATGTTTTATCTGCACTAGTTCTACTTCTTCCTTCAAAACGTGACCGCACTCTATCCCCGACTGCTCTATCCCCAACCCAGACAGCAGCACCCAGCATAGGAGAGCCACCATGGAAGTGCTGGTTAGATAAAAGGGATGCACTTTGTGTTTGTGGAAAAAAATGTCAATTTAGATAACCAAGAGAGGTTAGATGAAAGTACGATATTCTAGAACATTTTTGAGATATCTAGGGGAACACTTCACTCTTTTTCATTGGAATGCTAAGCAGATAATCTTCAGTGAGTATGTGCTGGGATTTATATTTGCCAAGGAAAGGACTGTACTTGAGGAGAGGTTACCCCATAAGAAAGAAAAGAAAAGGAAAAGGTAGATGGGAGAGAAGCATTAGACAATGTGATCTGAAATCTTAGCTGTTACCCAACTGTACCTAAAACAAAATTACCCTGCAACTGCTCAGGTGTTGGAACCACGTTGTGCTAAGTTCAGATTGAACATCTCTTACGTGTAATAAACACTGTCATGTATACTCAGTCCTATGCATCATTATGACAGTTATGTTACTCATTAAAATGTTTAGGTCGAGTTGTTCCCTGTTGTCGTATGATAGTTGAGCCTTAACCATGTGACCTGCTGGCTAACATTCTTGAGCACCACACTCCCAGTGTGTTCAGTGTACTTACTGAGGCTCAAATATAACCAAATATTGATTATGGGTGATGGTATGGATGGGCTGAGTGACCTCTATTTGAAACTGTCTTATTATCCACAATTCAACAGTATGATTACTTATAATCATTGATTATAATGACATACATATATATATTGGCTTACACTTTCTGTTTAACATATTACACAGTTTTATTATCTTTTTAGAAATATTTACATTTTTATTTGTGGTAGATGTACTATGTCTTGTAACTTACATGTAGCAGATTATATCTGGTATTGAAAATAACAGTTTGTGGTCCAAAGTTATCTAGCTGCGCTTGCCTATAAGTTGACTTTATGTCCTTGTGTCTTGGAATGTAAGGCTGTCTCGTCAGGACCTCTTAAGTTACCTTGGCAGAACTAGGCATTTTCAAGAGAAATCAAGTGGTCTGCAAAGACTAAGATATTCTCTGCCCAGTTTCATGAAATTTATTTTCCTTGATTACCCTCATTGTATGAGTTGAGAAGGGGGAATCTGATCTGAAATTATCAAATATGTAAGCAAAGCCCATGTTGAGGGGCAGGCATAGAGACCACCCTGTGACCTAGGTCTTCCACCATCTGACCTTCACTCCTGAGCAAATGTGGCCGGCCTGAGCTGCCTGTGCAGATTCAAATGCCAAAGAGAATGAGCCTGCCGGGATTTCAGGAGCTTCTCTAAGACAGGCGTTTATTACTCAGCGGTGCTGTTCTTCTCCTTCACCTAATAGGACAATTTCTGATGCGTGTTAGACTTAACTATTATCACCGTCCTCTGTCTTTTCTCTCCTCTGTTTCATGGTTGCCCATGGGGTAGCGTCAGTGACAGTGCAGTCACCCATGAGCCAGTGTTTTTCAGTCTGAGAGACCACACAGAAGTAGCATGTACTGTTGAAAGGTAAACCTCCTCTTCCTCAGTGGTGAAGGTCTGCTGGAATGGTCTTGGCTGCACGTTTGCGGTGAGCGTAGAGATGTTTGGGAGCCCAGCGCCAGTCTTACTGCTGGTGTTCTGTTTAGTTGTTACTAGGTAAACATGCATCACGGAGCATATGCATACTTGCACATAAAGTGGACCTTTTGGGTTTCTTTTACTCATTAAAAAATGAGCCTATTATCTTTGCTTCCCCTTGTAGTTGACAGTACTTTTGACACAAAGCCAGCTCTTTTGGTTTTTAGAACCCAAGTGTTCAGCTGTGCCATGAATTAACAAAATCGGCGTACACCGTAGGCTGGCCAGATCATGCCGTGGACCAAAGCGCTGGGTTGGGCAGAGCCCGCCGCTGGGGTGCCATGCTGGCCGGTGTGCCATGGCCACTCCGCCCCGGGGAGGGCTGAGACAACAATTGAGGCGAGGCGTGGTGACGGGCACCTATAAGCCCAGTGCTTGGGAGACTAAAAACAGGAGAATCATTAGGAACCTGATCTACATAGTGAGGCCCTGTAGACTCTGTACCAAATACACTTAAAAAAACCAAACCAAACCAAACTGCTTACATCAGGAGGCGCTGGTAATCCTTACCCGAGTGGGTTGTACGTTGTATCCATCACTGTCAGTGGACAGCCCCCCTCCCCCCAGGCCCTAACTTGGCCAGTGACCATCGAGCTTCTTAGTCCTTGTAACACACAGGCGATAAATACTTTTATAAAACCCAGGTTTCCTTGGGTAGGAAATCACCCTCCGAAGGTTTCACAGATGGGGGGCTCTACCGGGTTCCTTCTGCTAGTCTTCTGTCAAAGTGTCTTTTCACGCATGCTGAAGAGACAGAAGGGCGAGACCTGCTGGTCCCCCACGTAAGCGTAAGCGTAGCAGTCTGAGCTGTAGTTACTCAGCATGTCTGAGGGTTCCTTTAAAACTCGCTTCATTGGCTTCACAACTGGCAGGAGGACTTCGTATCCCCTCCCTGCTTGACCTGGGCATGAAACTATACTTTTGATCCTGTTCTATAGACTGCAGGGTTAGATGACCGCACATGCCAGAGCTCAGTTCGCAGTTTTAAAGGGACTTCTGCTCTTATAGGGCTTCCCATCGCTCTTTCAAAAACAGTGCAGATTTCTGGGGAGCCGTCAGCAGCTATTCTTGTTACCAATCTTGGCCTAACCACAGAATAAAGTTTTGATGGCTGTAATATGAATTTGGAATGGAACTGGGAATTTACAAGTTTTCACACAGATAGCAGTATGCAAGAGCTAGATGCCTGCCAGAGCAAACCCTTTGGGATGTGAAGGAGTCTCTGTCTGAGAATTATCCAGGTAGCCCAGAGGTTTTGAATTTCAGCATCCCAGAAGGGCGACCTTGCTCATCTCTATTCCAGGCATCTGTTACCCATCCTAAATCAAAATTGAAGCTACTACTGTCGCACAACTTTACATTTATTAGTCAATAACTGTACAATAGGGTACGCACTACCCCTGAGTCGCAGCCCCCAGTGCTCTTTCCCAACCCGCCCTTTAGTCCTCCCTAGCTATATAGAAGGGAATATTTGGGGACTTTTTATGGAACCATCTCTCAGTAGTAACACATCCTAGTTTTCCTTCATTACGGGAAAAGTTTATTCCTTGATAGGTTACAGCTTCTTGTTGTTAATGGACAAATTAAGTGGTCAATTCTGATGACGAATAAAAGCCTCAACTGACCTTGATGCTGACTACCTGAGGAGTTTGCTGCCGCTTCCAAGTTGGGCTAATACTTACGGATACTATCATTTAACTTTATAACATTGCTTTTTAACTGAGTTGGTTCTACTACCCATGTTTATGAACACTTTGGGAAGAGTACAAAGGGGCTTCCCCATACTTTAAAATCTGTGACAAATATAATTGAAATATTTGAATATCTGATGAATTACTTTTCCTTGAAAGCTGGAATCATGACATACAGGATAATTGTTCTGATGACTGTTGTTTATTGTAGAACTAAGGGCAGAAGTATACTCTATTACTCAGCAATCCGAGTAGCAGATGAGCGATGGCTATACTGAAGTGCAGGCTGCTTTCCCCACATTCATTTCTCTTTCATGATGTGGGTGAAACAAGATGCAGTCCAGTTCCCTCCCTATTTCCTATTTCTAGCTTTTTTGTTTTTTTCTTTTTTAATATCTTCTTCCTTTTTGATGTCATAATTATTCCAAATAATTTGGGAATTTAGATTCATACAGCTTGCTCTTATGAGAAGGTCAGTGGTTTTTAAATTATTTTGGGAGGGGAAAGAGTCTACTTGATACACAATTTTGATATTTTTTTATTACAAAATGAATCTTGTCCAATTTCTTATTTATATATCATAAAAATTGTAAGGCAAGAGGTTAGCCATGTTTGAAAATGTTCTGTAAAAAGAACATTTGCTCTGAGGAATGCTCGTGCCTCGACATGCGCATTCCTCTGTAGATTCTAAATCAATTCACAGATATAGCAAGGAGGTCATAATCACACTATATTTCTCAGTTCTTGCACAAACAGATTGTTATGGTTTGTGTCTAGTTGTCCCCCCAAAACCTCATGCAGTCATGGGCCCAACATCTAGAGTTTGTGTTAACTCAGGATCCACTGGGATTGTGGGCGTGAGTGCTACGCCCAGCCTGGGCGGATAGTCTGAGTGCAACAAAAGGGAGACAGACTTGCCCTCTGTTGCCACTGTGGCTGCTACTACTCCCATTTGCTCTTGTGCCTTGTTGTTTTCTGCCAACATGAATTTCTGCCATGTGCCACTCTGCCTTGGAGCCAGCTGAGTATGGACTGAAACCTCCACTAACTGTGAGCTAAATAAACTGTTTCTTTCTTAATTTTGGGTGTTGGGTATTTTGTCCCAGCAGGGAGAAAAAAGTAACCAAGACAAAGATTATTTATCTTTGGATAAAAATGAGGACTTTTAGGAGAATTTATACTTTTTTAACCTGAAGCAACCAATCCCAGGATGGGACCTGCGTTGCACAGGATTTACATCATGCAAAAGGCATGGATGAGGAAGGGTGAAAGAGAAGCCAGGAGGAATCTAGATGAAGCACGTTGAATGACTTCTTCCTCCTTTCTGTAAGTGGAGTGAGGGTTGAACTGTAATGAGAAACTCCAAAGACATTTCCAACACAGTCCTTTTTATTATCTATTATTATCATTATTGTTATTATTATTTTTTTTTTTTTGCGGTACCAGGGATGGAACTCAGGACTACTGAGCTATCTCCCCAGCACTCCAATACAGTTCTTTCTTGACCAGTGAGGAGCAAGTGAACACATTTGCTCAAGAACTCCCTGCGCTACTATCCTCTGTGCTCTTATTTCGACATTGGCCCTTTCCTTGAAAACTAAACAGGAGCTATGTGTACTGACACAAGGTGGAATATCTCTGTTTTCAATTTCTTCATCTTAATGACATCTGTGAAGCACCTAGATTAATATTTGATTAAATATGTCTGAGATAGGGAAGCAGAAGAATTTTGTTTCCTGCTGATTTATTTATTTATTTATTTATTGTATTTAGTGCAGGGTCTACATGGTCTCACTACACAGATCAGACTTGTAGTGATCCTCCTGTTTTTCAGCCTCTCAAGCTCTGGGATTACAGGTGTGCACCATCATGCCTAGTCTCAGTTGCTATCTCAGTGCGCCATGGGGGTGCGACCAGCACGCCATGCCAGGGATTGAACCGCAGCCCCTGCGTCTGCCTAAGCATGCACTTTAATCCGCTGAGTATCTGGCCAGCCCACTTACTATTTTTTAATTACCTTTTTGAAAAATACATGTCTCGCCACGTTGCAAATTCAATAGTGTGCAGTAAAGATGTAAGACTAGTGGGCCCGAGACTGCTGTCCTGTGAAAGGTTTCCTTGGGAGGATGGCCCTTGGCTGGTACCTGGAAGCCGGGGTTTGAGGAGACTTCCCAGAGGACCAATTGACAATAGTGTCTCGCTGTGTCTGTTTGTGTAAGCAACAGGCTTTGGCTTTCTTCTGGAGAATCTAGAACGTGGACGCATGCTAGGCAGGCTGTCCTGTGAGATGCACGCAGAGCTGAGAATCATGGGACTACATCTCTGATGACCTCCCTGGTAGGCCACACAAGGGCATGTGCACAAGCCTTCGGGTTATTGGCAACTGGATGTCATGATTAATGCACTGGAAGCAGTGACACCTAAAGATCACCACACTCTGTGTATAGAATATAGATTCTTTTTTCTTCTTACATGAATTTATAAAAATTGACAATATTTCAACATTAAAATAGTTCTTGCACACAAAATATTGAGATTAAACACAATATGCTTGCTGATAGGTGAGGACTAATTTAGGATTTAGTGATAAAAGGATGAATAAATAAATACAAATAACTAACAAGTAGGAAAATTGAGCATTATTTCTTCATAATTAGCAAAGAAAAAGCATGACAGTGATAAGAAAATGGCAACAAAATTATACATTGTCTAAATGTGAGAGTCATGACCTCAGAGATCTACAACGGTACTTTAGGAAAGAGGGGCACAAAAATACAGAGGTAAAAATTAAAGAGGTTTCAAGAGACAGAGTCAAAGAATTGAGAAGTAAACTATCCAATTAGGAGTAAATCACAATAGGAAAGTTCAGTTGAGCATAGATGTAAAATTTCCAAATTGAAACAAAAGTTCAGATATACCTTAAAAATTCATAATGATCAATCTCATTTGTGGTGGTAGATAAACTTGGATTTAATACTAGAAAAATGAATCAAGGCATGAAACTCCAATAACAGAAGAGCTCTACTACACATCATATGGTAAAATATTTGATAAAATTAAATATTCAATGATGATAAAAATGAGAAAACTTTCCTCACAGAAAATTACCACACTTTGATAAAGGTTATCTAAACATCTAATGGAAATTATCACATGAGTGAAAGAAGAAATTACAATAGCACAAAATATCAGCTATCCAGGAATAAATCCAATAATATCTCTGCCAGAATATAATAGAATAATTATGAGTTTTACTTTTAGACACTGAACAAAATATAAACAAATAGATACTATTGTGTTCATGATAGGGAAATCTTACGACCATAGATTGGTTCCAGTTCCAGTACAATTTTGACTGTATTTTAAAAAGGATTTTATTTTTTCTTAGGAGTTTTAAGTTAACAGTAAAATTGAAAGGGAGGTACAGAGATGCTCAAATACTTGTTATCCCCCCAAAAGGAGTGTTTCTCCCACTGTCAACGTCTCCTACAAGAGTAGTGCATTTGTTATAATCAGTGAAACTACCTGGACATAGGAGGTGTGATCAGAACATGCTGAATGTTCACATTAAAATATTTCTGGCAAAGAAGACACGTAAACAACAACAATACTTAATTCCTCTCTTTCTCATTGTTAGAGAATACACCATGGAGCAGTGAATCCCAACAGAATCCCCTCTGCAAAGGACTGGATTCTAAGAATGGAATACCATGTGTGCCGGGCTCCGTGATTTCGGAGTTTGAGGATCTCACGAGCAGAGGGGAGATGCAGAAGAGACTAATCCCAGCGCAGCCGCACAGGTCTGAGAACCAGGAGGGCTGGTAGTGACAACTGCAGGCCTGGTTCAAGTCAGAAGATGAGGGCCACTGCTCGAGGCCAGCCAGGTCGGAGGAGCGAATCGCCCTGATAGGCGCTCCTAGCTAGGCACAGGCTAAGAACGGCATGGCTTCGCTAGATGAGAGGATTATGCGTAAATAACTTATGGAGTGAAATAAAAGAGAGATGGATAAAAAAGGGATAATATTGGGTCATTTTTAGGAAAATGGATGAATCTTGACATCGGTATGTTAAATGAAATAGGATCAGATGCAGAAGGTTAAATATCACTTGTTTTCTCCAATATGAGAAGGCTCAAATGTAAATAATTTGAGAGCTAAACGGAAGATGTGGTGGGAGACCAGGAGATCGACTCTGCGGGGAGCTGAGAAGGAAGGGAAGAAGGAGGAGTAAAATAATTAAGATGCAAGGAGCACAGGGCCAGTTCTCCATGGTGAATGGAATTATCATGTGTTTCAAACATACTAATAAAAGTTGAATAATTCTATTCCAACCTTCAGTGGATTGGATAAGCCCTATTTATGAGGGGAGGGCAGTCCACTTTTCTAGGTTTACCAACTCAAATGTTAATCTTACTGAGAAGCAGTCTCATAGCTACTTCCATTAATAATGCATAATTAAATTTTTCAGCATCCTGTAGCCCCAAATTTGACCTTAACACTTACAAAGTGGTGGAGAACATTCACAAAATGCGTAAATAAGAGTCATGCCCAGAAAATATACAAGAGTCTTGCAAATCAATCTTAAAAATATAGATGACTAAATAGAAGACTGGAGAAACAATTTGCCAAGAGAAGGCATCCAAAAGGCCAGCAAATGTGATTTTTTGAGAAATTAGCAGATTACAATGTGCTCAAGCCCCACTAGTAGCTCACAAAGTTTAAGATTAAAACACACCAAAAAATAAGACTCATCTAGTCAGGAATGTATCACATGTGACAGCCTTGTGATTCTTGTTAAATCTTAAAGCTTTCATTCCTTATAATTTTAATAGCAAGAATCATATAGGGATGGAAGTTGTTATCTAGGTAAATCTGTATACTGCACCAGGAGTTATAAAACAAGATTATTATCTTTACTTATACCGTATGTCTAATGTCAAAGTAATCTTTTAAAAAATCCTTATTTATTTGGTATAGGGCCTTCTATGAAGCTCAGTCTCACTGTGATCCTCCTCCGTCAGTCTCCCCAGCACTGGGATTACAGGCGTGTGCCACCATGCTTGTTTTAGATGGCCTGCATGGCATGTGGTACCAGGAATCGAACCTGGGTCCTTGTGCTTGCTAAGCAGACATTTAGACTGCTGAGCTATCTCCCTAGCCCTTTAAATTTTTTAAAAAAATATCTTTTATTTATTCACAGTAATTTTTTTTGAAATTACTGGTCAAGTGAACCAGATTAAGACATGCTAAAAGAGATAATTTTCAAATTTTATATGTATACCCGCTCCCTGCTAATCTTGTGGAAAAATGTTTTACAGTTGCTTCTATGCATCTAGAGTGGAATCTTATAGTTTGCATCTGACAAACCAGAAGATGAAGGTATAGAGCTGCTGTGGGCTGAGGAAAGGTGCTAAGAGATACCCAGCACTGCCCATCCAGAGGGCAGACAGCTGAGGGTGGGCAAAGTCTTACAGTCACTCCAGGAAGCCCCACTCCTAGCCATGTCTGGTCCTTTGTGGCTGCTTGTGACTTGGGGGTCTGGCGGGGTGAAGGGCTCTGTGCTCCTCGGAAGGCCCTCCCTCCCCTTGAGGTTGGTTTGGAGTCCTGTGGACTTGCCTGAGGTAAAGCAAAAATTAACATTGGAGGATGGTGGCATAAGTTGACCACGTTGTTTTCCAAACCACTATTGGGTGAAGACCAGTTTTGTTTTCTCTCCTCATGGTTATAAACCCAAAGGCAGTGTTGCCTTGCTGTGTGGACTCTTTGGTCTCTCTGTGGTTCCTGGGAGAAAATGGGGAGACAATTTAGAAAATAAAGGCAAGAGATAATAGCTGAGGTCAGGGGGTGGCCCGTGCCTGATTGGCAGATGGCCCCCAGCCAACAGCAGGGGCATTCACTTATAGCTTTGCAAAGTTAGTGTCACGTGACACAAGGTTGCCTAGTGACTAATAGCTGACGCTGACTAGGTGAGATGCTTCCTTCAGGACTGAGGTAGCTTGACTGCAGTAGGCACTGAGGCCTTGTCCTGCCCTCCCACACACGACCAATTTCTAGCTTCAGTCACTCACCCCACCTTTCTTTAACCGCTTTAGTTTTAAAAAGTAGTGGGTTTAGGCTGTCCTCCAGCTATTGTACAGCTTACACATCAGCTTCAGAGCTCCTCAGGTTTAGTTCACTGTGCTTCCTTATCCTTCCTGGTGACGAGGTCCATCTCTTACATAACTGGGCTTCATGTAATATTAGAGACCGAGGAAGAGAAAGGCTACTGTGGCCAGAGATGTATGAGTTTCTGGGAAAAGAAGGTACAAACTCATAGCCTGCCTGTGGGCTTGATAGGCAGAAGGGATGAGCAGGTGGACTGGGGTGGGTGCAGTTCACGTGGTTACAGCCTCCAAGCAAGGGAGTTGGGGACTGACAACCCCAAGCATGGGTCTTGTTACCTGTGGGCCAGGGCAAATTAGATGGCACGTGTCTAATTTTGGCTAGCAGAGATAAGTTACAAGAATGCACTGCACCATAAGATGAGAGAGCCAGTGACATGACATGTTCAACAATAAGTCTTGGTGCCATGCGGCTGTCGTTAAGAGAAGATCTCCGGCTCACCTCTGTGTGCCAATCTGATGTCGCTCATCCCAGGCTGGTGTCAAATGTTTGCCAAAGAAGGCAGACAGGCTTTCTCTTCATCCGTAACTCTAGTTTTTATTTTTTTTTTTCTGCCTTTATGTGTGAACACTGCTTGGCCCTCTGGGGAGGTTTTGCAACAGCTAGAGGCATTTCCGATCGCACTGCTGGGGCTGTCATTGGTCTCTCAGTGGTTGTGGCCAAGAACACTGCCACACACACAGCCACCATTTGAACCTAAGTGTCAACAGGGCCAGGGCGGAACCCAGCTGTGGAGTGTTTACTTCTGCTTAGAAGTGCTTCAGGGAAGGCTTCCTGAGACATTTTTTTTCCTATGGGAACACAGTGTCGGACACTAGCTTAGTCCACAACTGTTTTATGCAATCTTGATTTCTGACCACTGAAGATAAGGACTTCCTCCTGCTGTGAGTCCCAGAGTGAGTCAGGAGCAGCGGGGGTCACCCAGCGACAAACATCAGATCCAGCTGTGTTCACTCTTTTCATGATATGACTTGGCCGCTGTGGGGTGGGTCAATCTATCAGTCTCCAAGTCCTGGCTGTCACATTTGGGTTTGTTTGATTTTCTTGCTCATTTTGAGATTTGTACCCTAAGATGCTTTGTGTTGTGTGGGTCTAACTTCCCTATGCCATTTCATGAGACCAAAATTAGAAAGTGGATTTAAGAGTGAGATAAAATATGAAGTATTCTTGAGTTATATTCAATCAGTCTAGGTAAAATAGGGCGTAAAAAGAGTTCTACTCTAGTTCTTGCTCTGAGAGGGCCCCGCCCTATTTTCTGTTTTTTTTTTTTTAATTTTGAAATTTATTTTTTTATTTATTTTTTTT
>NW_004524859.1:826609-830066 GCF_000260255.1 Octodon degus
GCTGCGTCTGGCTTAGGTCTGGCTGCTGTGCTCAGCTCCTTCCTGCTGCGGACCAGGGCTAGGACTGGGTCTGGGGGTTCCCAGAAGTAGGCAGCAATTCCGGACCTGGGCTAGGACTGGGTCTGGGGGCTCCCGGAACAGGGCAGAAAATCCTACTCCCCTATTTTCTGTTGAATGTCTCTAGCTGTGGCCTAGAGTCTGCACACACACAGGCCTTTATTTTTTCATGGTAAAGAGCTAATGTTATGAAACGTGACTGTGTGGCAGTGGGGCAGTAGTCTGGCTTCCTGTCTTTCTCTCCACATCTTTCCATTGGCTTCTGTTGTGCCCACTGCCGCCTGTTTTGTAGCCGTGAAGGTGGGCATTCCTCAGACTTTGACGTATGACATGTCCTCTGGTGTTCTCTTGGAAGGGATTCAACGTGGTAGGAATGAAAACATAGAGTTTAGTAGTTCTAATTAGTGCCCAGGTGATCCTGGTGCTGCCTATTTATGGGCCAGACTTTGATTAATTAAGCTTTAGCTTAATTACTCGCTAGCTGGTGTTCCGATTCCTAACAGCGAATAACCAGTGATACGTGAGTCAAGGACTCATTATTGCTCTGGTTCTGCCTTTTCATTCTGACCCATTTTTCTGAGGTATAGACTTCCAGTGGCTGGAGAGGTACTGTTGAGAGTCCGCCAAAGACTGCATTGACTAGTGATGAGAACAGGATTAATCTGATTAATCTGACCTGGTATTAGTGTGAGCTACATTAGCTAGTGACTTCAGCATTTCATTTTTCATCTGGGAAAATGAAGACTTTTTTTCTTTTTTATCTTGAAATCTCCTTGTAGGAAAGACACACACACACACACACACACACACACACACACACACGAGAGAGAGAGAGAGAGAGAGAGAGACAGACAGACAGACAGACAGACACATACACACACATACACAGAGAGAGAGACAGACACACACACGAGAGAGAGACACACACACACACACGAGAGAGAGAGAGAGAGACATACACAGAGAGACAGACAGACAGACGACAGACAGACAGACAGACAGACACACACACACACACACACGATCCAGGCACTCTAGACTCACGAGTAGCAGCACTTGATTTCATGTGATAAGAATCAATGTGGCAGTCTTAATGGAAACGGCTTACTTCTTAAGGTGAATGTTTCTATGGTAGGGTAACGGCTTACTTCTTAAGGTAAATGTTTCTGTGGTAGGGTACCTGGTCCATAATTACTTTATTAATCTGAATAAAGGTAGGGAAGTGGCAATTCTGATTCGTATTTTGACATGAACCATGAAAAGAGCATGGAGGATCTTAAATTTTCTACACATAAATTTCCGTATCGCAGTTAAATGACAGCTGATTGCATCCTACTGCTCAGACTGCATATCATCAAGGTGGTAGCAAATGATTACACTGGAAGGAATGGCTGGCATCTGGAGATACTTGAGTAATGCTTGTAGTAGGGATGAGTCCACCAACAGGTCCCAGTGATAAGGGGGTGGAAACAGCATGCAGCGGTGTCACCGAGAGACCTACCAAGTAGAACATCACTAGCAAGCGAGGTGTCTTCAAATCTTCTCCTGAGAATTTGCTTCTCCTCACAGACTGCTCCTCTTCTTGTGAAGCAGAACTGTATTTTTGCATGAACTTGCAGTTATGCAAGATTAGGATTAGGGATACATGAGGTATAGTAGTTACCCTAAAATACACACTCCTACGCAGTAGTACTGTAAAATTCCTTTCCGCTGCCTGCCTCCCTGTCCAGGATTTCTCTCCTCCAGTTTGGAGACAGTCGTCACAAGCCCTTCCATGCAAGGCAGTTCCCTCCCTGTAGGACCCTCACCATCGTGCTTGTGCTCTGTGTGTAGGCGGCAGAACTTTTGAGGTGCAATGCAGCCATGACACCGGCCAGCCCCAAGCTGGTGCACAAGGCATGGTATAAGGAGTATTTATGGTTTTTATTTTTTGGTAGTATTTTATAAGAGCATATGGGGCCAGCCAAATAGTTCAGTGGATTAAAGTGCCCGCAAGCAGGCGCAGGGTTTGGGGGTTTGATCCCTGGGCCTGCAGCACCAGCTCCGCCCCAGGATGCCCTGAGGTGGCAATTGAGATTAGGTGTGGAGGCCGTGTCTGTAATCCCAGCTCTTGGGAGGCTGTAAACAGGCGGATCACTATGAGTCTGATCTAGTAGTGAGACCCTGAACACCCTGTAGACCTTTCCCTAAAATACAAAAAAAGAAATAAAATAAAAAATAATAAAAAATAAAAAGCTCCTTGTTGAGTAATAATAGAACTTGCTCTTTATAAATCCTTTGAGCAACAGTGCATACATTGGTATTCAGTTGACTTAGTTACAGCAGTATGGCAATTAGCAACGTAAAAGTCATACAGAAACTAACCTGAGGCGTGTGGGTTGGGTTTGTCACAGTAACAAGTGAATTTGGCTCCAAAAGCATATTTAATGTATGTAATCTGAAGCATGCACTATCCACCCTATATTCAAAATGATAAAACATTCTCTTTCTACTTCCATTCACTATTAGACTTTGTTTATTTTTATTTTTTGGTGGAACTGGGGATTGAACTTAGGCCCTTGCGCTTACCAGGGAAGCACTTATTCCGCTGAGCCATCTCCCTAGCCCTTCATTAGGCGTGCATCAGCATTTTCACCTGCTTGCAAGGGGATGCCGAGCCTGGCCTCGCCGCAGTGAGCGTGAGAAAGATGTCACAGGGGTGAGCGTGGATGACATGGGGCAGAGCGGGCTGCTGGCAGCAGGGGCTCCCTGCCTTGAGAGAGTGACGGGAAGCACCAGAGACTGCGGTCGTGAAGCATTTTCACTTTGTGTATTTATTTTCTTTATTGATTTTTGGTTGCTTTTTATTTTTATTTATTTTTGTGGCCAGGTCAGTCCACCATGGGGGCAGGGCTGGCGGCCTGTGGTGCAGGGGAATCGAACCCCGGTCCCTGTGCTTTGCCTAAGCAGGCGCTTTGGACCGCTGAGCTATCTCACTGCCCTCTGCTTTTTATTTTTAAAAGAGAATATAAAATAGTAAACAGAAACAAAAACAAAACTAGAAATGATACAGAATTTCACTAAACAAGATGATAGGAATTCAACAGTGGTTGTTATACTGCGTATTGTTTTCAAATTAGTTGCTCATATTACTAAATAAAAGCATGCAAAATTGTTCAAAAACATTAAAAAGAAGAAAAAAATTTATGCACTAAATGTTCCTTTCAATAGACCAGTAGAAATCAGCAGTAAAATTATCCAAGCTATCCTGTGTATGTACATATGTATTTATTCTTCCTCTTCCTCTTCCTCTTCCTCTTCCTCTTCCTCCTTCTCCTTCTCCTTCTCCTTCTCCTTCTCCTTCTCCTTCTCCTTCTCCTTCTCCTTCTCCTTCTCCTTCTCCTTCTCCTTCTCCTTCTCC
>NW_004524859.1:830166-830911 GCF_000260255.1 Octodon degus
TCCTTCTCCTTCTCCTTCTCCTTCTCCTTCTCCTTCTCCTTCTCCTTCTCCTTCTCTTCTCTTCTCTTCTCTTCTCTTCTCTTCTCTTCTGTTTTTTCCCACCTGGGTGTTTTCTGACCATCCAAGGAAGGAAGGCAAGTGCATGATTTTAACAAAAGCAGAAGTATTTTCTCTGTAGAAACATGAATTTTATTTCTCTGTCAAGGAAATCAGTCAAAGAGAATTGAAATGGGTAAATAGACAAAAGCTAGCCAAGGGCTGGGGAGATAGCGGTGGTCTACGTGCCTATCTGGCAAGCACAAGGACCCTGGTTCAATCCCTAGCTCTGCATGCTGTGCCAGCCCTGGGGTTCTGTACCAGCCACTGAAACTAGATGTAGTGGCTCAGGCTTGTAATCTCAGAGCTGTGGAGGCTGAGACAGGAGGATCACTATGAGTCTGAGCTGTGTAGTGAGACGCTGTACCAAATAAATAAATAAGTTTTTTTTTTTTTAAACTAGTAAAAAGGAAGCTCCTGCACTTCATGTGTTTGTGGAAAGATCATGGCTTAAAGGCCCGAGAGATCTGGGCTATAAAGCTCCCATGGCAATTCGTGTGGTGTATGTAGGTGTCGACACTGGAGATCATCTAGTTTTATTTCTACAATGAATGCTCATTTCTGTCTTCATCTAACTGACTTCTGTTACACTTTGTGTGGAGAGCAGAATACGAGGGGAAAGTCTCACCATTTTCCAATGACAGTGAAA
>NW_004524859.1:832475-842643 GCF_000260255.1 Octodon degus
GCTTAGTTCACAGGTATCAGTATATATAGTTAGGGTAAGAATCTTTCCAATTAACTGCTAGATTAAAGAATCTTCTGAATATTCTCAGGATCATTGCCTTGCCTATCTTTTACATATAACTGTATGGCTCGACATTGTTATGTTTCCTAGCTCTTCTCCTTTCCCTCTTTTGATTAGCTAGTCCTCGAGATCCTGCCTTCCTTTTACTTGTATTACACATTTAATCCACTGAGCTCTTTGGCCGGCCCTCAGTCAACATGATCAGCTTCCTTTATTTGATGCAGATGTAGATGTTCAGTATGATGTCACATAAAATATGAGTTCTGAGAAACTACAGCTTCACAACTCTAAACGCTAGAGCACTAGCGTACAATGAAAGGGTTTCTGCCATTTCATGCTACAAGGGGATCAACTCTAGAATTTATGCATCTTTATTTCTGTAGAGGTTTGAATCTCCCCAAAAGTGCATCTTGATAATTTTATTTATTTGCATTTAAAAATCTCATTTAGGAAATATGTGCAGTGAAAAGGAGTAGAAATAAAAATTATTTTTTCAGGAACATTTAATAAGCATTTTGTCAAGCTAATTCATTCAATGATTTCTTATGTTTCTTGTAATGAATATTTAATTCAAAGAGAGAGGCATTCATTTTATCTATAAGCTCTTAAAAGTTTTATCCTTTGCAAATTATCGAGGTCGGGACAACCAAAATTATATTTTTGTCATGGACAAAAAATTCAGTTCCTAAACCACAATGTTGACCAGCAGTGGAATATTTTCTCTAGAATTTCATGAACAGGCAAATGAAAGCCTACTACAGGATGCCTGCGCGTTCTTTCTTCTCTCTGAACCATCAACATCAGCACATCACTGGCAGCTTTTATATTAAAAACGAAGTATATTTTCACTGTCAGAAAAAAAAGCCACACAAAAAGTCACAAATAGTAGTGAGGCTGTAGGGAGAAAGGAACTCTTCTCCAGTGTCGGGGGGAGTGTGAGCTAGGACAACCAGTACAGAAACCAGTGTGGAGATTCCCCAAAAAGCCAAAAATAGAAATTCCACTCCTCAGCCATGTCTCTCCTAGCTATCTTTCTGAAAGAACTGAAGAGACCTCCCATGACCTGGTCCACGCTTTCTCATGTTGATTGCAGTGAAATTCACCATATTTCTATGTTGAGGACGACTGATAGAGGAAGTGTGGTCCAACCACTCAATGGGATGTTATTCAGCCACAAGAGAAATGAGGTCAGGTCACTTGCAGGAAAGTAGATGGAACTGGAGACTGCTGTGTGCAGTGAAATGTGGGAGACACAGAAGGCTAAGTATCACATAGTTCTCTTATCTGGGAAACATAAAATGGAAGTAAATAAATAAATGAGTAAAACAAAGGCAAGTTTATAGGAATCAAAAAGCCAGGCTTTTTGGATGTGGAGAAGAGGGTGAGTGGGGGAAGATAAGAGGAGGTAAAAAAAATCAGAAATGATCAATCAAAGTGTGTTTATGTTATGTTCAGGGGCCAGTTCCCCAAATGAACATCAGTACTATCTAGTGCAAATGTACACTAATAAAAAAGGATAATTATGGGCCAGCAATATAGCCCAGTGGACTTAGTGCCTGCTTTTGCAAGCACAGGGACCAGGGTTCAAGTCCCAGTCCTCCGTGCCTCGCTGGCCCCACCCCTGGGATGTGCTGCCGCTGAGTCCGGGTGTGGTGGCGCACGCCTGTAATCCCAGTGCTGGGGAGGCTGAGACAGGAGGATCACTATGCATCTGAGCTGCGTAGTGAGACCCTGTACCAAATACATAAAATGGAAAAAAAAGAATAGTTGCTAGTTTTTAAAATAAACCTTGATAATCTTTCTCTTTCTTTGTGTCTCTGTCTCTGTCTTTGTCTTCTCTCTATCTGTCTCCATCCTCTCTCTATTTCTCTGTCTCTGTCTATCTGTCTCTCTCTCTGTCCTCTCTCTGTCTCTATCTCTGTGTCTGTTTCTGTCTCTCTCTGTTTCCGTCTCTATCTCTCTCTGTGCCTCTGTCACTCTCTCTGTCCCTGTTTCTTTATCTCTGTCTGTATCTCTCCCTGTCTCTGTCCTCTCTCTGTCTCTGTTTCTGTCTTTATTTCTGTCTCTCTCTTTGTTTCTCTCTCCCTGTCTCTGTCCTCTCTCTGTCTCTCTCTGTCTCTGTCTCAGTATACAATACTAACCCAGTTTGGTGTCTTGGTGCCACTGCCTTGGGTGGTGCTCAGGAGGCAGCGGTGCTAACAGAAGTTGCGTTTGCACATCTGTACAAATATCGACATGGTAAAGAGATGAATAATTTCAGTATTATCATGAAAATATCTCTGATCCTAGGATGGTCCAGCACCCAGGGACCACATGCTGGAAAGCACCGCATGGTAGCTCTCGCTGTTCTACTTCACTTCTGGTTGTGTGTGGATTTTGGGATTGTCTTCTCTCAGTGCTGGGGAATGCCACTGGGGTGCTGGTCGGGATTGCACGTGAGATTTTTTGTGACACCAGAAATTTGATTTTTCCTTTGAGCCTTCTCTCCTAAGGATTTGCATTCTTCAACAAGTCATTTTTGTTTTTCTGCTGTGTTTCTTCCAGCCAAACCTACAGAAATGAAGAAACAACAGGTTGTTTATTTCAAATATGTCCTATTTAGGCCTCCTACATATTAGATATAAAATTACAATATCTTATTATAAATGCATAAAAAGTGCCCTACGATTTATTAATCACTCGAAGCATCACATAGCACCCTGGCCTCCTGTAGGGACCCATTGGTCTCTCAGTGTGATAGGTTGTACCCAGGGAGAAATGGGGTGGCAGGAGTGAAGAAGACAGACAAGGAGACAGGAGCTGGTCAGGTGGTACCCATCGCCTGACTGGCAGTAAATGACCCCAGCACAACAACAGGGCCTTCATTTATACCTGTGCAGAGTTGGTGTCACGAGGCACAGGCTTGCCTAGTGACTAATTTCAGTTCCTTTTTATTTTTATTTTTAATGTCTTTGATACAGGGTCTTGCTCCACAGCTCGGACTGTCATGAGCCTCCTGTTTCCAGCCTCTGCAGCGCTGGGATCGCAGGCCTGCGCCACCACGCTGGTCTTTGCCTAGTACTCAGAGCTGACGTTGACCGGGCGGGATGCTTCTCTCTGGACGGGGCGGCCTGACTGCTCAGGCACTGAGCCTGGTCCTGCTCACACACCTGTCACCATGCTCCAGCTTCCGCGGCTCCCTGCAGCCTCCCAGAAGACGTTCACAGCCCCTCTGTGGTCACCAGATGACACGCTTTCCCCTGATGGGCCTCTGGGATTTAGCTTTCGGCATCAGGGGAATAAAGCCTCAGGTGGTTCGCTCCACGAGCCGCTCAAATAGGGAGAGGAGCGGAGGCTGCTGGGCCAGGTGCTCCCTCTCTGCCTTGCCAGTTCCTGAGTGCTGGGCCGCAGCTCCCCAGATGAGCCTCTCCTGGGCCTTAGTGGCCTCGGTTCTCCTCGCCATGTGGACACGGCCTTGTGCGGGCAGTTCTGAGGACATGGATGGTAAGTGACCACTCGCACCACGTGTCCTTGCGGGTGCTCAGAGTGGTCCCTTTCCACCCTGGTGTCCGCCTCCCTGCAGAGATGTGATCTTTAATTTGCTGAAAGAGAAAAAACTTCAGGTTGGGCGGCCTTGTGTCAGCCTGCAGAGGCCACGTCTTCCTGCCTAATCCTCCGAGTTCCTGGCCTGCTTTTTCCGTGTCTCGCTCCCGCTTGCTTTGGTCTTTAGCTTGATCCTCATCTGCAGACAGGGCTGGGTGAGCCTGCCTCGGCCAGCCCGCTGCGTCCCTGGTGCTGCGTCCCTGGTGCTGCGTCCCTGGTGTTGCGTCCCTGGTGCTGCGTCCCTGGTGCAGGACGGCGCTGAGAGAAGCGTGGCTGCGTCTTGGAGGAATTCACGCCCTGCCCTCTTCTGTTCCGTTCTGGGCAGCGCCGTGCCTTTCTTCCCTGCACAACCCTTCCCAGGTCCACAAGCCAGTGGGCGCAAGCGAAATGGGTCTGCGGTGCGCAAGTTGGCTCTCGTGGGTCTTCTCTGTTTTCCTTGGAATCCGCGTTTCTATTTCCCTGGAATAACGCTTCCCAGCTTTAAAACCTGACCAGATGTCTGTCATCTACAGGAGATTTTCAGCATTACTTTTGTGCTTTTCATAAAGTTTGTTTGCTTGTTAACCTTAAAGTAGGCTTGTCTGTTTTATTGTGTTTAAAGGGTCTTTCCTTGGGACTGATACATGAATTTCTTTTTTATTTACTTGACTTCAAAGCTCTTCATGAGCTTGGACCAGATCTCCTTACCGGTTTCTTCCCACCTTATCTGAGGTGAGGCCTGCAGAATGCCTGGGGCAGCGTAGCTTGCCAAGAGGCAGCTCACTATGGTGTTGCGCAGCACCTGCCCGGGAGGCAGCGGTTGGTCCATTCAGCTGCCTGGAGCCCGTGACGAGGGTGTTGCGGCCCAGGCTCTCCGAAGCGATGCCCGGGTCCTCGGATGGCTCTGCCTCAGTGGGTGTGTCCAGGGGTGGCGTGGGTCCCTCAGGCTTTCTCTCTAGCAATTCCTTTGTGTTTTGGGAGGCCATTGCAGAGCTTCAGCGGGGCAGTTGCCTCTCCTGGTGCCGACACCATCAGCGAAGTCGGGAGTGTGGGCTTCCCGTGCTCTCCCCAGCCTCCTTTATAACCCATCTTTCACCCCAGTCATTGGATCTGTTTTCCTTAGGCAAGATTTCCCCAAACGTTTTGTTTAGGGGATATGAGAATATATCTTAGCCACATGGAGAGATGTGTTTTGGAGGTGTGGAGGTCGCCGGTGTGCAGCACCGGCTGCTCCAGGGCTCCCTGTCCCCCGAGTGGTTCGCTCTCTTCTTGAGGACGGCTTATCCGCGAAGGCCGAGGGCTTCCAGGCAACAGGCCGCTGCAGGTGTCCGTGGCTGCCGCAGCTCTCACGGCTCATTCTTCTCACGCTTGGAGGACTCAGCTGCCGCCAGTGAATCCACCGAAAATGATTGCTCCTGGCGCCCCACAGACTTCGGCATAGGAGGAAGCGGGAGCTTTGCCTCGCAGAGCCCGCAGGGCTTCCGCCTTAGGTAGCAGCTTTCTCCCTGCGAAGGCTGTGCGCATCCTTGCTGTGGTAGATACGAGCTCCACGGCCCTGACCTGCGCTTTCGCCTTCTCCCTTTCCAAGCCGTGTGCTGCGCGTGTGCGGCTCCTAGCGCAGCACGATCTCTTCCTCTACGCTGAGCGCGGGATGTAGCTCTTTCCACCGGAGCCAGTTACTCCTGGAGGAAGGAAGGGGGTCGTCGGAGCTTTTCCTCCTGGCATGTCGATCTTCTCCAGCCTCCAAGAGGCATTCGGATGCATCCCTGAGCAGATATTTTGAGAAAATAATGATCGTCTGGAAACCTGTCGCAGGCTGTTTTGTGCGGTCATAGCCCCCCTTGCCAGAAAGGGGGCGTGCCCCTTCGTTATCACAAAGGGCAGAGATCAATGTTTTCGAGCTCGTCCTGAAGCAGGTCGTGTCTGACAGTTTCTCAAACGGCTTCTTCCGCAGTGAGGCTGCGCTGCTCCCTAGACTGGGTGATGGTCTCCGTCAGCCCGCACAGATACGACAGGAGCGACCCGCACATGCTCCCGGATGAGCTGGTTCTGGGCCGGGCGTGCCCTGTGACTGAGATACACCCGTATGTGTACTATTTTGTGTACCTCGTTAGTGCCTGCGGCATCCGGACCCAGGTGAGCACGGTGGTTGTTCGCAGAAATGCTAAATGCGTGTCACTCCTTAGTGTCTAGCGCTAAAGATTTGTGCTTTATTATTATTATTTTTTTTTACAAGGTTTGTCTTTGCTCCTCAATATAGTGATGATGGGCAGATGACAGTGGAGTTCTTTGCCAATATTGGGCCCTGATTGGCGAGTGCAGAGAACACCACAGCACAGATTTAGACTGGCCAGAGAGCTGATGCTAAGTGCGCTTAAAGCACCACGATTCTCTTCCACTGAAGTTTAGGAGACAGCTTTGAATTCCACCAATGCTCGGATGGGCAAGCTCATGAGTGTGATGCTCTTTGAGATTAATCCATGATCCTGAGGATACGGATTGTGTGCTGGGGGTGACTCTCACCAGAATAAAGCCTCTACGGGCTGTTTGGCTCAGGAAAAATATTAGACTGATTTATTCTGGGATGTTACCTCTTTTTAGATTACCATATTTAAACAATTTATGTTGACACCACACTAATTGTGCGAAGGATGAATTATTGTGCTTGGCCTTTGTGTGCAGCCAGGAGGAGCAGCAGCCACATCTGGGGTCTCCAGTGTCTTCTCCTTTGTATCTCCATGTGCGAGGTGCCGTTGCTACTAGAAGCCTCTCCCATTCAACTGTCTGCTCCCTTAGGTGATCTCGGAGAATTTCCTCCTTATTCAAACGGAGCTGTACTATATCCCGAGAGATGGACACGGGGAGCCTGAGAGGACCCCCCTGCTGTGCATTGTCTCACGGTGAGTCCTGCAGACCTGACTCCTTGGCAATACTTCTTTTTTTGTCTTTGAGACAGGGTCTCCCTGTGCAGATCAGGCTGGCTTTGAGCTCACTTTGTAGCCCAGGGTGGCCTAGAACTTGCAGCAATCCTCCTGCCTCTGCCTCTGGAGTTCTGGGATTATCCACCCATTTTTAGCATTAAGTTTTGGAGAAGCATAGATTTTGATCTATGAAGATAACTCACCTCTAAGCATAATTCAAGCGAGGTTCAGGCTTATAAGAAAAATATTTACAAATACATTTTGACTGATGCTCTATTATTTTTTAATTTAATTTTTCCAATGTGATACTTTGAAATTCAAAATATAGACTTGGAAATATCCTCACAAGTAATCTAGTATAACTAGGTTATTTTATTTATTTATTTACTTTTATTTATTTTTTCCATAATTTTATTGAGAGACAAATAGCAATGAGACAGTTTCAAACCAAATTGGTAGGACAGTTTCAATAATTAACACATTGCATACTGTCTTCCTAGTGGTTATTTGTTGTACAAGATGCAGACATGATATCCTATTTACAAACACTATTACAACAAATACCTCTATTCATTAAGAGAATGTAACTATATATCTATCCTAACCACTTTGAATACACAGATACAAAATGGACATTCATTTATATATCCTTTTTTGTTTAGTTCTGTCATTTGAATATTATAGGTGTGTTAACTCAGCAAAAATATTCTAAAAGAGTTCAATAGTCCATAATAGTATTGGGTCTTTTGCTTGACTGTCAGTGTCGGAAATTGTTGACCTGAGTCCCCTACAGCTCAACATAACAGCATGGCTTTACTTCTTCTATTTCATTTTGATACTTTTCTGTTGGATGGTTAAGACCAAGATAAAGCCAGACCTATGCAACAAGAGTTGTAGCTTTTGGTCTGATAAGGTCAATGAAATCCCCTCAGGATTCACCCTCAGATCCTGTACCTCAGATTGTAGATCCTTTGTCAGTGTCAGCCATGTGATGAGTCACGGTCATTGCTTGGCCAATGTGCTCTCTGTGTAAGCCTCAGAGATGTTTTCTTTCCAAAATGTGACTCTCCTTAGGCACACTCTACATCATCGATCACTTTCCTCTTTGGCCCCATAATCTCCTTGATCAGAAAATTTGGGGCACTACTGAGTTACATGATGTTACAGTACAAGATCTCATATGTCCTGAGTCTTAATTGACCTTGGAAGGCTAGGGCCAAAATGTTGGCTTTCCTTGTGACCCTCCTTTTTCTCTAATTTTGGTCTGCAAACTTAGGTTGTTAGCCCTCCAGAAGACAAGTTTATTGTTATTACCATACAACCTAGGCTGCTAAGCTTAACCTCACTATCTGTCTGAAAATCAAACAATTTAGGCATAACATGGAACAGGTATTTTTCATCAAGTATTAAAAGTTGAACTTTAAGTCCCTATAGAATATGATGAAAAAACATTAAAAAAAATAAAATATATTTAAAAAATAGGCATAAAGAATTAGATAATTCTTATGTTTATACAGAAATCCAAAAATCTAACCATGTATGACCTTGAAGCAGGACAGTCCCGCAACATTCCTTTTCCTGTCTCTTGCCTTTATTCATCACCCCCTTCTTTTTGAACAATCATCTACCCGAGAGACAGCACAGCAGCAACTGGCATGTCATGACAAGCAGCCCATATTCAGAAGACCAGAATGACAGACACTCCAAGCACGAAACTAATATTACAGATTACCATCTGCAGTGCAGTAGCTTAGTTCACAGGTATCAGTATATAGAGTTAGTCAAGGTGAGAATATCTCCAATTAACTCCTAGATTCAAAAATCTTCTGGAGATTCTCAGGATCATTGTCTTGCCCATCTTCTGCATAGAACAGTATGGCTTGCAGCTGTCATGCTTCCTAGCTCTTCTCCTTGCCCTCTTTTCATTGTCTAGTACTAGGTTATTTTAAATACAGTCAGGAGCCTTTGGTAAGGTGGACACTTGGGCATCCACACTGTAATTTGATGTTTCTGCCTTCAATACTCTTTTGATACATTTTGTTTTTTGAGGACCCAAGAGTTGAGAGAAAGCCAGTGCTTCATTCTGTGTCACTGGCAGATGGATACATGCAAGAAATGTGTGAAGCTGAGTTATTAAACCCCCAGAGGACCCTGCACCAACTCTTAGACCAAGTGGACATTAGCCTGATACACGTTTATTGTTACTGAAAGATTCACATTGTGTTGTAAATCTGAGTGACAAATCTTGGAAACTACCCTGAAACACAAGAAAAATGATGACCTTGTTTAATATGTGAAAATAATTGGCATCAAAATAAGAACTTAGAGCTCAGAGCCAAAGTGCAGTATCTTAGAATGACCAGAGTGCTTCTGTGGGGTGCAACTTTTTATTGTGGTAAAATATAGGTAAGACACAGTGTACCACCGTAACCATCTCTTGTGAGTGTGTCTACGTGCCCTCGCATCCATCCAGGCTACTGATACTTCTGATCTTTCCTTTAACTTGGTTTTGTGAGGCAGAAGCAGGCTCAGTGACTGAGGAAGTCTGGGAAATTTCCCAAATCGAAGCCAAGCCTTGGAATCTGCCTGTCCCACATCACGCGCACAATGGATGGCAGCTGCTCTGTTGTGTATAGTTTACCCTCCTTGGAAATAAAGAGCATTAGCTGTACAACACCGTACACCTAGGCCTTTGTCGGATGAATTTTAAGGTTAAACACACACATGCACAAACACTATCCCACACAGAGCAGACATCCCAGTACTTTAGTCAGTTAAGTTCTTGGTGGCTTTTCCCTTCCGGTCTCGGGATCCACTCGGCTGAGTCTGCTTCACCGAGCGCTTCGGTCCTGTACTCCTGTAAGCATCATGAATCCTCGAGAGCACTCCTCTTTACACCAGCTGCCTAACCAAGGGGAGGAGATCTGCAGGCAGCTTTTCTGTAGGCACATCTGCCTTCACTTTATACCAAGACCCCACTGCTTCCTGGAGTGCAGGTCTGGTGCGCTGGTGCTGTGCTGTACCCCCAAATCAGCACGTTGGGAATGATCACTGTCGGAAACGGCATTTAAACAACTTGGCCCCCAGTTTAGATGCAGAAGACTTGGTGGCCAGTCTGCCAGCCTACTTGCTGTGTGTCTTTTCTTCAGGAAATCCTTGTGGATTACTCCAGTTTCGCTGGAGGATGACATACAACCGGAGCCCAGTCCCTTTATGTCTGGCTTTGAGACAACAGCAGAAGAGTTGGGGTTGTTGAATTATAATCACACGTGGCCTCTGCTGAGTGGAGAAATGAAGTCTGGCTGTTGGGGGTGATAAGTGTGTTGGGAAGCGATTTCTGCAATAGAAATATAGTTGGTAATTTGAAGACAAGATCATGCAAGACAGCAGCCATTGTTGAAGTCCTATTACTTTTTTACTGGCATTTTGTATCATTTCTAATGCTGTACTTTCAAATTACTATTTTGTACTCTTTAACAAATAAAAGAAATAAGAATGTGTCTCTACATAAACATTTGTACACCAATTTTTTCAAAATCTTTTCTATTTTTAATTATTTTTTTACTTCATGACATTTAAAACATTATAGTGCTGAATATCTTTTTGTTTTATTTATTGGATTCTTT
>NW_004524859.1:842961-851274 GCF_000260255.1 Octodon degus
GTCCTTTACACTTTTTGCATGGTAACACCTGACACAAGGTTGCCTAGTGACTAACAGCTGACCTTAGCCAGACAGGGTGTTTCTCTCAGGACTGAGGAAGCTTGTTTGCTGTAGTCACTGAGGCCTAGTCCCACCTACACACATTTGATCAAATTCCTAGCTTCAGTGGCTCCCAACATATCCACCTTTTTTGTTTTATTTTGTCAGAGATGGGTGTCCCACTGCAGTTAGAGAAGCTGTATTTGGAGAAGTCTTTCAAGGAACTTAAAATTATATTTTAAACAACTGGTAAACAGCAAAATTTACTATTTTAACCATTTCAGGTGTGCATTTCAGAGGTTTAAACACGTTCATATTTTGTGCAGACATGTCCACTATTTTACTCCTGAACAGTTTTCATCTTGCGCAGTAGAGACTCTTCCCACCCAGAACTCCTCTCGCATCCCTCTACCCGCCCCGGGCCCACCATTCCATGTTGTGTGTACCGACTTGGCTGCTGTATGTAAATCTTACAAGCAGAATTGTACAATACATGTTGCGTTGTGGCTGGATTATTTCACTTAGCATGTTTTCAAGGCTTATTCATTTAAAGCACGTGTCAGAAGTTTCCTTTTTAAGGATGAATAATATTCACGTGTGTACAGCATTTTATCTACTCATCTGTCAAGGCCACCTACATGGCTTCAAAACTTTGGCTGTTTTGGGTAATGTGGCCATGAACATTGATATGTGCATATCTATTTGAGCTCCTGCTTTCCATTCTTTGGAATATGTACCCACAAGTTGAACTGCTAGGTAATACGGTAGCTCTCTATTTAATGATTTTGAGAAGCTGCCATGCCATTCCTAAAGCATACAAACCATTCTGCGTCCTCCACAGCTGAACACAAGCATTCTAATGTTTGTATTCTCACCAGCCTGTGTTCTCTTGTGCTTTTTTTTTTTTTTTTTTTTTTTTTTTGTATTTTAGGGAAGGGTCTACAGGGTGTTCAGGGTCTCACTACTAGATAGGACTCTGAGCGATCTGCCTGTTTACAGCCTCCCAAGAGCTGGGATTACAGGCGCGCACCCCCACACCCAGTCTCAATTGCTGTCTCAGCATGCCCTGGGAGCAGGGCCAGCACAGCAGGCCAAGGGATGAAACCCCAGCCGCTGCACCTGCTTGCAGGTGCTTTAGTCTGCTAAGCTATTTGGCTTGCCCTTCTTGTGCTTTTTAAGTAATCATTCTAATAGAGTACATTATTTATTAATCCAAGGCATCCAGTGAATTATTACTTGATTTATGCTTTATATACAACATTACTTGTTATAATCACTTTAGCTTTCTTATCAATATTTACTGTAATAAGGTCTTTCTTTAAAATTAAAGGGACTGGGGAGATGGCTCGGTAGAATAAGCACTTTCCTGGCAAGCGCAAGGGTCTGAGTTCAATCCCTGGTTTAGAAAAAAAAAAAAATTGTTGGTATATATTTCTCTTGAGGTGTATTATTCTTTAAAATTCTAGTTCAGTAAAGGCCCTGATTAAGGAAGGTATATTTTTATGTCATTTTATTTAAGAGGTATGGCTTATTAATATAATGTTAACTATTCAGTAATTTGTAATATCCACTTAACTTTCTCTGTTTTGTATAGTGGATTCAGTAACATGCCTTGAGCAACAGGGATTTGGTCTAAATGATATCCACCTCCAAGGAATATTTTTTAAGTATTTTTCAGCAATAAAGAGTAGTGATAGGCATGTATGTATGTATGTCTGATTCCAAACTTCAAGTGTAATGTAAAGCTTATTCCACTATTTCATGGGAAAGAAAATATGGCATGTGACCTCGTCTTCATGTGAGCATCCCTGATCCATCAGTGCTGTCAGATCCTGAAAACAAGTCACCCCGTGCGGGCGGACGTACCTGGGCAAGTATCCATGAAGGACATTCTCTGTGCACTCTAGGTTTTGAGCAAGTTCTTTCTTAACTGAAATTTGGTCTCAGGTCCTTCCTTTTCCCAGTCTGATGTATCCATCCTTGATATAGCTGTGCCCATTCATGGAATCCTGCCACCAATAAGGAGCGAGTCCTTTGGTGGTCGATTGTCATGGGTATTCTATGCTATTATTTGCTTGATTTGCCCCAAACACAGAGCCTGCCCAAGTCATACACCAAGACTCACTTCTATTTTGGGAAATTTCTTGTATTGAGTGTAAGAATTGAACTGTGCCGCCGCTGGGTACTCTGGTGCTGTATCACGTGCATTTTGGATGCTCTCCTATTTGGGGGATGGATTTTTGCCAAGTTAATATTTTTTATTGAAGGGCTTGAGTGTCAGACAGCAGTTCAAGAACATTATAGCAATCTAATTCCCTTAACTGTCATGCGTGGAGTCTAGCTGTCCCCTCAAAGCCTCATGTGGTCTTGATGGGGCTTTTTTTAGAGGTGGCCAGTGTCATTGTGATTCATGGTTCAGTGCTAGAATGAAAGGTGCTGAGATTAAAGGTGGCAATTACTGGATTGGTGTACTGATTGGATCGGCACCACCCTAAGCCCAATAGACTAGATACCATAAAAGGGACAGAAAGAGGCTTGTCTCCTCTCTGTCTGTGGTTGCTTTTGCTGTCTTCTGCCATCATAAACTGATGCTCCTCTGCCTCGTGCCACCCTGCCTTGGAGCCAGCTGATTTGGGACTGAAACCTCTACACACTGAGACCTAAGGCAACTTTTCTTCCTTTAATTTTGGGTGTCCGATTAGGGCACTGCCAATCTGATCACTACACTGATCCAGTAATCACCCAGGCTTAATGCCCACACCCTTAATCCCAGAATTGCACCATGCGTCCATCACACACTCTCAATTCGTCTATCTGCAGTAACGCCTGCCCCCAACCCCCATGGCTGTGCAAAGCTTTGGAGGGATGTTTAGTGACAAGTCTGTTTCATTCTATGTGAGCGGTTGCGGGATGAATTCATAAAGCAAATTTATAAAGTATATTTTACAGGAAAACCCATATACTTTGTCTCCAGGCTTGGTGGAGGCAAAGCTGGACTCTGTACAGTTCAAACTCATCAAAAAGTTAGTGTTGACTACTTTGTATGCTTAAAGGCTGATGTGGTTTCTTCTTAGAGACATGTTCTCATTTTCAGTGGGAAGTGGAGAGAGAGGCGGTGAGAGTAGGATTTTTTTTTTTTTAATTCAGAATTGGGGTGGAGTAGTACTAGTAGTGTTAGAGAGTTAGAGATCAATTATAAAAGAAAAAAGTTCAGCAGGCCAGAAATTGATAAACTGGTGCCTGCTTTAGATTGATTATGGTAGTGATCACACACACACACACACACACACACGCACACACACATGCACACACAATCCAAAATTCCTGCGGTACACACCTAACAAAGGCAGACGCTTACAGTGTACCAAGTGGACTTCAGTGAACCCGACATAGTAGCCAGACCAACCTGCCCAACAGCGCAGTTGTCTCCAACCCAAATGGATCCTCACGCACTGACATCTGTTGAATAGTGTGTCAAACTTTTGGACTGGGACTTACCTAGTTTAATGTATGGGTTCTTATTTATTAGAAAGCTGTGATGGTTCTGTGAGCTATGTACTCTTCAAGCACTGAGGATGGAAAAAGGTGGAAGAATGAAGAGTCGAAGAGCAGCAAGCACCTGAGGGGCTCCGAGGAGACGCAGGGCGACCGCTGATGCTGGGGCCTCAGCCACACTCCGGCTCCGGAAGAGTGAGCCCCAGACGCGAGCATCACTGGAAGAGCGGCCTGCAGGGCAGCCACAGAGAAGTCTGGATGTCATCTGAGAAGGAGACAGCTGCACGTGGTAACTCACTCAAAATGACTGTAAAGAGGGCAGAAGCAGGATTTAAACCAAGAGCAGCTGCAGGACACCCACTCAGCCAACAAGCAGGGACGGACAACGGGTCGGGCGCTGTGCCTGGGAGCATGGCCTGAATCCCAATTGCAGATTTCCTTCCTTGATCCAGATACTCAGAAGGGCTCAGGTTTTGCCTGTCAATCACAAGAAGGTAAGTGACTTTAATATAGGACACTCTTCATGCTGAGAGGACTGCATGCAGTCCCTTCCCCATCTTTCCTTTCTATCCTGATCCACCGGTGTGTCTGTTGATCTTAACTGCCAGAATGACTGGGCGAGACTCTTGCGAAAGTGGTCGGATCACTTGTGCTGCGGCTGAGTGGGTTAATGTGCTCATGGGTGCAGCGGAAGGCGCTGAGGAGGCCTGCCGGCTGGAGGAGGCAGGGCGCCGGGGTGTGTGCTTGAAGGCCTCTTCTCTGCATGCTCTGCCTGTTGACTTTCGCAGAGCGAGTGGCTTGCTCTCCCACACCCTTCAGCTGTGACACTTCTGCCTTGCACTTGGCTGACCACGGATGGAAGCATCTGAAACCATGAGCCCATCCATCTGTCCTCCCACAGGTTGCAGATACTTGGTCTTTGCAGTAGGAAACCTGACCAGACCACCATATGCAATTCTGAGGAGGTTGCTAAGGCCCTTGGAGAAACCCTAAGCGGGCTAGAAGACAGTTGTGTGTGAAAATTTAAGCAAGCGCTGTGGGTGACATGTTGCTGGCTCTCTGCCACCTGCGGAGGATATACCACACGGCCTCGGCAGTTTCTGCCCCTGATGTTGCTCATGGACTGGCATTTGCCTCTCCACACAAGACCAAGTGTGATTATTTCTCAGCCCCCAAGTGCCAGCACCTTGGACAGATTCTAGAAGCTTGAGATCTTCTGGACTGGATGAGGAAGACCACAGTGACATCTCAGAGCTGACTCCTGCCTATCTAGTGATGTTTGACAATGATCCAAAAGAAGAGTGGAAGTGGCTGCCATATTTAGCAAATGGAAATTCAGGATGCCCAGATAAGTTTTAATTTTAGATAACACTTTAAAAAGAATTATTATATCCCTTGGATCATTTGGGATTTATTAAAATACAGATATCACGTGTGGTATGCACATTGTGACCATTAATCTGGAGTGCATTTTTATTATTTTCTTGTAAGTTGTCACTTTCCAGCTGCATGAATCAGGGAAAGAACACCACACCTTGTAGGTTTTAGGAATCTCAGTTCTGAAATGAAAGCAAGGTTTAAATCTCCCTGTGATGTTTGTTGTGAGGACTAAGCACAGGGTCCCTGCGCAGTGTCCAGTGTGAGGGTGGTCAGCGAGCGAATACTACTGTTGGCGATCACTGTGGCAACAGGAAGGAGCGGGAGAAGAGGGCAATGAGGCCCCTGTGCTGGGGGCCGGCGTCTTAACTCCCAGGCAGGCTCCTCTCCTCCCCTGCTGTGCAGTGAGAGGTCCCTCGGGATGGAAAGCAATTCAGGGAGCACCAGTACTCACCCAGAAGTCGGAGCGTCGTCCCGGAGCTCAGAGCACATGAGCTGAAAAATCCCAGACCTTCTAGCAGCAGCACCAGCTGGGAAACCTGGCGTCTGACTGGATCTTTCTGTCCTAACTGCAAATCTGGTTTGTGTGTTCTGGACGAGGGTGGTGAACGCTGCATTTGTGAGTTCTCGGATACTTCATTATGCTCTTCTTAGAGATCGGCTCTCTTTCTGTGTTCCCGCTACCATATGACTTTATGAACTTTGGGCTCGGAAGGCGGTATAATCCCTATTTTATGTAGACTCCATGAAACTCAATTCCCAACTGCCTCATGCGCAGGGAGAGGAGCCAGACTTCTTCACACACAGAGAAAATTCCTCTCAGCTTCAGCAGAAATCAGCATGACATAAAGTGACAAAAAAGTCCACACCTTTGAGGCAGTGTCCCTCTGTTGGAAGTGGGATGTGTGGGCCCAGTGGCTTCGATACTTTCAGCTTGTGGGGTTCCCACGTTCCCTGAACCAGGCGGTGGCTTAGTGAGGTTGGTGACTCTGGGAGCAAGGCCACCCTTTGTGCTCCGAAGGCTCATGAGAGAAATGCACAACAGAGAAGAAATAACAGTGGCTTTCGTATCGGATGGACACAGCTTTGATTCTGACACTGTTGCTTGTCGTCTCTCTGACTTTGGTAGGGTACTCGTCGCTCTAACTCGGTTTCTCTCCACCATCCGGTGGTCCTGTGGAGAGACTGGCAGAAGCTGCCCTCCTCTGCTGCGGCTGCTCCTGCATCTGCCGCAGCCTCCTTGCTGTCAGCTCCTTCCTCTGGTGCAGAGATCCTGATGTTCCGCTTGTGCTTTACACGTGTGCTGCTGAGGGCTTATACTTCTGATTTAGGAGTTCATTCCCTCTCTTCCTATCAAGCAGAGCCTTGCGTGATGTCAGTAATTCACCATGTAAGTTACTCTTAGCTCCTCGTTAATCGCAGCAGCAGCAGCAGCAGCAGCAGCTCTTTTATGTTCTGCTCCCTAATTCCTGCTCTCTACACTGCACATCCATTTATTCATTGAGGTTTAGTCATCTCACAGCCATCTGTGATCCTTGCCATGACCCCTGTGACACAGGAAGAAGTACAGCCTGTGACCTGCGACTGTGCAAGGCACCTGTGTGCAGGAACAGGCGAGGCTGTGCTGAGTTCTGGACACCACGGGAGCGGCGTGCAATTGGGCGAGAGGGGGTGTCGGGAAGACAAAGGGAGCTCCTCAACTTGGGCCTCCAAGGTGATCCCATGAGAGGAAAAGAGCTCATGCCAAGGTGTCCCAGCGAGGCAGACTCACTTATCCAGGGAGCAAGTTTAGGAGGTGTGGTGTGTACACTGTGAGGTGAGGGCCAGATGGAAGGCAGAAGCTGGGAGAGATGAGTGTGCACATCCCGGGGAGCAGGGGGCTGGATGACACGAGCATGTGAGCGCTTGTCTACGACTTTCAGGGAGCACCAACCATCCTCATTTGGGTGTGTGTGAGCGTGTCTGCACACGGCGGCCAGCAGAAGTCCCACGTCACCTGCCCGCCCCTCACGCTCCAATCCTGGGAAGCCGTTGTCATCACACCCCTGGGTGGGGAGGGACAGACTGTGTGACATTTGAAGTTTAGAAATAATGTGGTCGCAATGTAGAGTGAAGTGGAGGGAGTAAGCGGGCAGGAGCCTGGAGTCAGACATAGTGAAGCAGGCAGGCAGTGGACGGCTTTCAGGACAAGAAAGGGGCTCTGTGTTAGCATTTGTTCCCTCAGCTTTAATTATCTAGTCATATTTCTTTTCTTCGAATGGGTTATAATTAAGCACATGATCCACTTGCATTTTCCAAAAGGCAAGCAAACTTTGATCAACACACACGAACAGCCCGGAGCGTGCCCCGATTGCCTCCCTGCGCCCAGTGTATTCTGGGGATTGCGGTGGATGTGACCTCGCCTTGGGCTCCAGGGATCCACCTGAAAGGTCCGAGCCCATGGCAGGGTTAGGGCGCCTCAGGCCCATGCCTTGCCTGTGCTTCCGAGGGCTGTAAAATTCTCTCCCCCTCAGGCAGATACTCTTGGTCACAAGTGAGCGAATACATAACACATGCTTTCTATTGTCCATGTGAAAAGTGTCACCATGGGTGGTAGCAGGGTATGCGGAGCTAACTGTCCCTAACAAATGGGACAGTTCCCAGAAGAGTTAAGTCACTCGTAGCCTGTGCTAGCAGATACACTCCAGCCCCAAGGAGGCACCAAGGGGTCCGCAGTGACACACAGTCTGCACAATCTTGCTTGTCACATCTCTGAACTCGTGGAGGTGAGCAAAGTGTTTTCCCTCAAGGGTGCACACAGCCCTAGTCCTTCAGCGCCTGTGCAGATGGCTAATCCTGATGGGCCACTTTCGTGAGATAAAGGAACACTGGCAGATGAGAAAGCCTGCCCGGGGATCCTGGGTGGCTCACGAGCTGTGGCTGTCGGGGCCGTGCGCCTCCTGCTGGGCCTGTTCCCCTGCGCTGCTTCTGGGCCTCTTCCCTTCTGCCTGGGAGCCTGCCAGCTGTGCACCAAAGCCCCTGAGGCTGCGATCCAGTTCAAAACTTTCCTCCTGTAAGTTGTGGATGCCGGTATTGCATTGCAGTGATTATAAAGCTGACCAGAGAGCCAGCACACCTACCATCTGTTTTATCAGCACTATTTTTTCACCTTCATTTTGTGATGCCATTTTCCATGGGACAATGGAAACGATGCCAGCTCTCTCCATCTCTGTCCTGTTTACTTAATCCAGACTTGGCTCTCGGGTACAGAAGTGAGAGTGACGGAGAGGAGGGGAGACGTGAAAGAGGAAACTGAAGGCAAAGAAGAGAAGGGCCAGAGGCTGCGATTTCTTCAGGAGGATCAGAAAACACCCCTAAGGGGCAATTTAGCTTGTGATATGGAAACTTATGCACATTTTTTAA
>NW_004524859.1:851379-854014 GCF_000260255.1 Octodon degus
ACCAGGGGGCGGGGCTGGCTGTCATGTGGTGCTGGGGGATTGAACCGCGGTCCCTGTGCTTTGCTAAGCTTGTTCTAAGTAGGTGCTTTAGACTACTGAGCCATCTCACCAGCCCCGTATGCACATTTATTTTAAGTAAGTTGGGCATCCCGTTGAGAGCACAGTTGTTCATGTGGATCTGAAAACAAATAGCATTTGAGTTTTGGGAAATGAAACCAGGATATAAATAACTAAGAGCTTGGGTTGCTCAAGAGGAAGCTGGGGATGAGGGAGTGGCAGGCATGTGCCAGGGCTGTGCCGAAGGACCCGTGTGGCGGGAAGATGCCAGCCCCACTATCTCTTCTGTCCAGGCAGAAGCATGGTTAGAACTCATCTTGATAACTTTTCTCTAACCAAAAAATGTCATATTTGTCGATGCTCATGGTTGGGAAAGATGAATCATGGCTGCAAGTGTGGGGCATAAGCAGCTAGGGAAGGGCCAGGATGAAGATGCTGGGGAAAACTGGGATAAAAAGATACATGACTGAGGGCCATGAGGCACCTCTCCATTTCTGATTTGTTTTTCTTAAAGTTCTGTTAAAAGTTCTCGGGAGATATCATCCGGGTCCATCACCAAATGCCATCCCCGGTTCGTTTCCACCCAGACCTTGACTCCGACCTCTGAGTTCTTGCTGCAGAACTCCTGCATCCTCCCTGGAAATGCCACAAGGAGCAGCTTCTTTGGTCCTCTCCCAGCTGATGTGGATGATTTCAGTAAAACTCCTGAGAAAAACCATCTGAAGTCTGGTCTCAAAAATAACCTTCTCTGGAGCTTCTTTGTCTGAACTCGGTGTGTCACCTATCAGACAGAACCGTCCCACCTCCCCTGGGTTCCGACAGCCTCACGCTCTTAGGTGTTGGGTAATATCATCCCACTTACCTGCGGTCTGCTCTGTTGCATTGTGGGCTACAGGCCCCAGGCACACTCACTGAGTGATAAGAACTGTACCTGGCCCGGGGTGTGAGGTCCCCGTTGGATGAGTCTGTGAGTAAGCAACATTTATTTCTTAATTCAAATGGTGTATTTGTTAGGCCCCCTTTTTCTTGAACACAGTGATAAGGTGGCACTTGGGTGGGTAAAATAATTTGTAAATGATGTGTCAGTATGTTGCTAACTTTCCTTGAGAAATTTTACTACAGCTCAGAAAATACCCTTAGACAGTGTAATTTATACCATGCCAACCCGTGTGTGCTTATTTTAAGTAAGTTCAGCGTTCAGGTTGAGAAGACAATTGCTCATGTGGGATCTGCCAGCTGGCTGTGTTTGTATTTAAGGAAGTGAGGCTCAGCTGTGAGTAACTGATCCAAGAGATTGCATGTCAAAGGCTGTGTCCAGTGGGGTGGGGCGTGGCTGGGGCACAGGGTGGCGAGCAGGACGCCATGAGACCAGGGGACCGGGGTGCACTGCGGCATCTATCGGTCTGCTCAGAGCCCTTCCCGGTTATGTTTACGACGAGAGTGAAATAAAATCAATACACACCGTCAGCGACTCCGCTGACTTGGTTTCCTCCAGTGAAGCCAGGTACGCTGCTCAAATGAACAAACGTGTTAAGGTGAGCTAGTCCAGGTGTCCAGCTCAGTCACAGACTACTTAGATTTGCTCGAAGGACTTCTAACTGGGGTCCTGGCTCTGAGTGTTTCCACAGCCCCTTTCTTCCACCCTCAGAGATCTAAGCAGCATGGAATGAGCCAGGCATTTCAGCAGATGCTGGGGAGCTTGGGTGGAGGCTTCTCCACTTCCACTGCCTCCCAAGCTAGCTCACAGCAGTCAGGACCCTGCCTCTCCTGTGCGTATGACCATCTGCCGTAGTCAGCATGCAAAGGGCATGTGAATGACAGGAAGAAAAAGGTGACAGTGATCACACAGGCAGGCCTGCAGAACTGGAGACCAACCTGCACTGCCAAATAGTGCTTCCGTCTTGCACCTGAGTTTGAGTCAAGGCGCCTTTGACAGAGAAGCCAGGCTTTTGGAAACACGGCAGGGGCAAAACCGTACATTTATATACACGAGATGGTTAAGGCAATGGTCCTGAGAGTCTCCATCAGGTTTTTGAAACTAGAAATTACTTGGTAGGATTCTCACCCTGACTAACTCTATATGCTGATAGCTGTGAACTAAGCAACTGCATCGGGGATAGCAATGTGTAATACTAGGGCCATGCTTGGAATGCCTGTCATTCTAGTCTTCTCAATGTGTGCTGCTTCTTTTTTTTATAACCTACAACAATACCTATGTTACAGATTTTCAAAACGAGAATAGCTGATTAACAATGATTGATATATTATCTATTTTATCATCAAATCTATTGCTCATATTAACAGATAAGAGTTTTGCAAGGTTGGCTGTATGACTGAATATTACCGCATGCTTTCAAGAAATCTGAAATTTTTGTTCTTGTCTTTCCTTTTCTTTTTTTTTCCCATAATTTTATTGAGAGACAAATAGCAATGAGACAGTTTCAAATCAAATTGGTAGGACAGTTTCAATAATTAACGCATTACATACTGTCTTCCTAGTGGTTAATTGCTGTACAAGATGCAGACATAATATCCTATTTACAAACACTATTAGAACAAATCCCTCTATTCATTAAGA